>NW_025335269.1:16936434-17418825 GCF_004798865.1 Varanus komodoensis | reverse complement strand
AGGAAGGCAATGGTGGGGCAGAGGCGGTGGCAGTGGCTGTGGAATAGGAAAGGCGAAAGGGCAAGAAGAAAGGCAGACGGATGCAAGTAACTGGGAGATGGCAGGCAGGCAGACAGGTTGGTAGCCAGGCCAGCTGGCCACAGCAACTGCACCTATACCTGGGAGTCGGGGAAGAGAAGATCTAGGGCAGGAGCTCTGGAACGGAAAGGCCACTGCAGCAAGTGGGGGAACGGAAGGGTCTGGGATCCAGTGTGGTCCGGCAGAAACACTTGGGAGTCTCGGAAGGCCTCTATCAGATTGTCACCTGATGCTCTAACTAATACACTGCACTGCACTGGCTCTACCACACTGGATAGTGGCAATCTCAGTAGAGTGTTTTGACTGGAAAAGCTCACAGGGTTTGGAAGGTGACATGCACACCTGGTCATGGGGAGGGAGCTACTGTAAGCGGTGTGCACACGTAGGAACAAAGCAGAACTGAAACAAACAAAGAGGTGAGACTTAGCTGAAGAGTGGGATAAGCTGAGTATGGGATGTCTGTCTTTAGGGATCAAATGTGCAGAGGAATATCTGTTGCCTTATCTCTAGCTCTATATCTGTACAGAAATCTGCCAATCACATGCAGACACTGGGCTGAAGTTAATTTTCAGGACTATTTCTGCTGGAATTTAGGCTCAGTTTGGGGACAGAAACTGCCTTGGTTGCTCTGGTGGACAATTTACAGCAGGGAATCAATGCAACCTCTTTATTCTTGGGTGGGGGAAACCACTCCAAATCCAAAAATGTGAACTACCGCAATGTCAATTTGCCTGATTATCCCAAGGGAACAAGGAGATAACAGTCCAGATAACAGATTCTGACAGGATGCATTTTCAGAAAAGCAGCCTGTTGAAAGATGCTTCTGGTCTGATTTTGCTTGCTTTGGGCCAGAGAAACAGAGTGCAGCCCAGGTGAGAATTTTCATGTACTGTTCCTGGATAACTTCTGAACCAATCTGTTTAGTGGAAGCAGAAACCCTGATTAGACAGGCTTCTCATCTTTTCTAGAATGCAAATACCTTTCATCTCACGTCTACTTATCCATTTTCCAATTACAGACATGGCTAAAAGAAATTTATTACTTATTCTAATTGAGTTAAGATTATCTCCCTTCCCCGGTGAGAAATGAAATCACAGAAGGTGTGGGAATTTTAGACAAACAATATAAAATTGGAATAAATCCTGCATGTAAGAAAATTGACTTGGCAAGCATTCCCCCATGCCCCCCAATTTGTGTAAGAAGCCAAAGCTTTACTACTGGACAGATGTGGCATGGGAAGAAAAAAAATAAGCTTCCCTGACTTAAAGGCTTCTACAGAGAACTAGATTTTTAACTGATCTGTGAAGTTCTTAATAAGAAGCGTGATTGTTGAGCAATTGCCAGGGGCCCACACTCTGCAGAGGGCCACTGACAAAAGCACCATGGAGTGGCGTTGAAAGGAATGGCACATACCCCTGTCCCTGCTGTCATGTGCACCACACATGGGGCATGCATACACACACACACACACACACACACACACACACACACACACACACACACAGTGCGTACTAGGAGAGAAGCCTTCGGAATTCAGGCAACAGGAAACAACATTCTGAAGCTACAGGAAGTTATGTAGTTTAGCATCGGGGAGAAGAAGCCCTTCAGAATTGTAATGCAGCTTTCCAAATGATGCCAAAAATGTGCTTTAGTGAACTGAGGAGACACAAATGAGGAAGAGAGCCGGTGCTTTCAGATCTTTCTACAGGGTCAGCTGTGCTGGCAACAAAAATGACCAAGAGTCCCATGCTGCCTTAAGATTAACAAATGTATTCTATTATCCAGAGTTTATACACACATCAATGGAAAGGGAAAGGGAATTGCAAAGAGTGAGGTCAGAGGAACGTGAACTGCAATGAGCAGAGTGTTAATTACTAGCCGGAGCCATTCAGAGTGACCAAACTTTGCCAAAATAGAGGAACTGCAGCTCTCAAAAAGGAAGTAATTTGCACAAGATTGACTTATGCCATTATATATTTATAATTGCATATATAAAAATAACTATAATTTAAATAAAGGTACAATCAGTTTGTTGAGAAAACTGACCAGGTGACCCATGTGCTTGCTTGCTATTTGCTATTCAATGTTCACCACTGAGGGGTGCCTTCAAAGACTTTGAGCATCCTCCTTATGGTTCTTTGACTTTAAATCAGACTTAGACTGAGCAGTCCATCAAGTGGAGGCCTGCCAACCCTCCAAAATGGAAGACTGACCTCTATGAAGTAGCACACCTGGTTCAACATTTGTGTGATAACACATCCTTGCCTTGATGAGCTCATCAGCAGATACGGTGCAATTGAACAGAGAAACAAATACATCTTTGTTCCCACTCAAATGACAGAGAGATGTAGGAGGCAAAGGAGACAAAATTGTGGCATGCAGTCAGAAATCTGATGCCTTCTTTTCCTTCAGCTTATATGGATATCATGATGGCTTTTCATACTGTGATCATGACTTGTGTTGTACTGCCACTGTTCCACCCACAACCCAGTCATGGAAGACTTGGGAGCAGAGCAGGGCAAGCAGCAATGGAATTGAGGTCCTTGAAATAAACGGGGAAGAGAAAGCATATGTCTGGTTTTTGTCCCGCAACCATGATAAGGAGCTTTATGTAAAGAACTGAACGATATTCCTGAGGTGAATAGCCTTAGTAGAAGCAAGGGAAGGGGAAGCAACCACTTTTGCCCAGGGGCCAAATGTTCTCCAGATCAGGCCAGGTAGGCTAGATGATGTGAAAGGGTCAGGAGAGAAACAGGGAGACTGTGAGCCAGTTGATTCTCCTCGATGTCTTGGTGACTTTTGATGCCATCATCCATGATATCCTTCTAAAGAGATTATCTGAAATGGGAGTGGGAAGCACTACACTTCAGGAGGTGGTGTTTGGGTGATATTCCTTGGCCCTGTGAATTCTCCAGGATGGGATTCCTTGGGGGTCACACTCGTCCCCTAAGTTATTTAACATCAGCATGAAACTGTTGAGTGGGGTCATTGAGTCAGAGTTTGGAGTGCACTGTCATCAGTATGTTGCTGAGGCATGGCTCTCTTTCCCCTTTTCCCTTTATTGGTTGAGACCATGGATATGCAAAATCAGTGCTGGATGTGACAATGGAATGGAGCAGGGCCAATAAACTGAAGTTCAATCCAGTCAAGACTGAGATGCAATATGAAGGTGGTCCTTTTGACCAACTGGGGGCTGCTCAGTGTGTCCTGGATTGGGTTGCACTCACCCTGAATGAGCAGGTTCATCAGGTGCGAGGTTCAGCTCCAGGTTCCTCCTGGAGCTACCATTGTTCTTCCAAGGGGCTACAGCTGCACAGATGTCTTCTATTAGCTTTGACTGGTGGCCCAGCTCCACCACTATCTGAAGAGAGGATAGGCTGGCTTCAGTAGCCTGTACTCTGGTAACCTGAAAATTGGTCTATTGTAATGGGGCTGCCTTTGAAGTTGGTTCAGTAAGTGCAGCATGTGCAAAACATGGCAGCCAGACTGATAGGAGGGACCAGGAGTTTAAGACATGTACAATCTCCTCAGGCCCTCTTGTGCTGCCTGCCTGTAACTTCCCAAGTCCCACTCAGGATGCTGCCTTTGACCTGCAAAACCTCATCCTGATCAATACCTGATGGGAACAAGGCTTCCAAAATAATGTTCCCATCCATTCCCATATCACTAATTTTAAATGGAAAGGTCATTTCTGGTGGGAGGGATACACATTGGGTTGGATCCATATTTAGTCATGATTAGAGTAGAAAACAGTTGGACTTACATTTCTTGTGGCTTGGAATGCTTCAAGATGAGGATTTTATTGTACAACTGCATTGTGTCATTTTACAGGTGATTCAGACAACAAAGCTGTCAGCTTGTAGCCCTCCTGTGTTTTTCAGTCTTTTATGAGAAAAAATTCCAGTGTGGAAGAAAGGACAGAATATCTTCCTTTTGGTTGGGAACTCTAGTTGCTCTTGGTCTGGAAGCCAGCCAAAAGCACCTTAAATCCCATTGATTTCAGTGGGTCTGCCCTAAGCATAACTAAGGCTGTAATCCTATGCAAATTGAGGAAGAAAAAAAATACAGACTGGCTGGAGCATGCTGGGAGTTGTAGGACCTTTTTTCTGTCTAAACCTGCATGGATCACACCCTAAAACTGGATCCAGCCCATTACATTCTGCAAAATTCAACTTGGGACAAATTATCATTTAACCAGAGTAGCTATCATCTACTTCATCTTTAGCTGAAGGCATGTCACAGAAACCCCTGGATAGATTCTCACTGCTCGTTGCTACTTAGCAAAAGATTTGCAGCCATTTGGAGGAGTGAGCACAGCATATATTTCTTGACATAACAGGCAAGCAACAGGGTAAACACAGATGCACCCAAACCTTGAGTGATCAGCCAAAGGAGCCCTTGGCAAAACCAGCCGCAGCATCCCTAGAAATCACAGCTAGCATCCGAAAGGCTAATCTCTGCCCAAGCAATGAACCAGCAGCAGCACTGTGCCATAGTGGGAAGGGGGAGGCAAAGTGATGAATGAGGTATGGGGGCAACAGGACACCTTGCTGTGTGGCTACCAATGAAAGGAAGAGAAGCAGCAGGTGCAGATTTTGTGAGCAGTTCTTTGCCAGGGACATTGCCATCTGGCAATGCAGTGCCCCCAGAGACATTTTTTCACATGGTCTGGGTAATTCAAATCTGATCCCGCTCCTCTCACTCCATTCTCCTGGCCAGATCACAACTCAGCCTGTTATTGGCATATTTCGCCAGAAGAAGATCAGGCCCCATTTAGACAGTCATATAGTAGTGGTGCTCAGCACCAGGCACCAAAGCAAATTTTCCCAGCTCCCAGTGGTTTGAATCCAGACAGAAGAGGGAGGGAAAACATTACTAAGTTTCACATAACAAGAGGGTGGGCAGCTTCTGGGGGTCCAGGGGCCAAATTCATCCTCCTGGAGCTTGCCAGGAATCAACACTCCTCTCTGGAATTGCCATGGTTGTATCACCACTGATTTTGCAGCTGAAATCAGGAGCACAAAAGCGACAGCAAGAACATTTATTTTACTTTACAACAAAGCACATGGGGAATAGACAGCTAATATTTACCCCCTTCTGCTACTGAGATGCTGCCAAATTTCAGCAGCAAACCACTGGGCTTTTGTGATGATTGCCACAATCAAAAACCAAGGGAGCATCTGTGCCCTGTGATCATTTGTCATCCGCCCTGCCCTGAGAGAAGAGGAGGAACAGCTCACTGGAAGAGCAGGTGCTTTGCATGCCAAAGGTCCAAGGTACAGTCTCTGGTATTTCACAAAGACACATACAAATATCTACCTACAAAAGAGAGATCTGCCTCCTCCATTCCTCAGAAACCCTTGCTATTTATTTATTAGATTTATATCCCACCTTTCTTCCTAAAAATAAAGCATCTTACAACATTCTCCTCCTCCTGTTCTCCCCACAACAACAAAATTGTGAGGTAGGTTGGGCTGAGAGTCTATGACTGGCCTGAATCACCCAGTTGGCTCCATGGCTGAGTGGGGACTAGAACCCAAATCGCCTGAGCTCCAGACCCACACTCTTAACCACTACACCACACTGGCCCTCTTTGGTGATGACTTGGTGAGGGCGATTAGCAAAAACAAATCTCCAAACAATGTAATTTTGAGGAAGGAGAATAAAGGAAGCAGAACCGAAGAAGGGTGCAATCTTAGCGATGCTATCTAAGAAATGTGTTGCAAGGAAAGAGCTGGGACTGCAACTGTGGAGTGACAGCAACCACCATCCTCACAGCCAGTGTGGTTCTTTTTGCACTGGCCAAGGCCCCAAAGTCACAGGAACACTTCAGCACCTGTGGGGTCTATAGAGGGGTGTTTCTCAGACTGGAGAGAAGAGGAAGCTCCACCAAGATAGGAAGAATCCTCCCTGTGAGCAGGGACACACAGTTAGATGTCGCAATTGGCTTTCTATGTCCTTTGCAGGGCAGAAGAAGCAGAAAAACTAGCCTTGGCCCTGTGCTTTCCATGGTCAACCGGGAGCCTGTAATCCTCCACGTTCTGAGGGTTATTGGCAGCCGTATTGGATGGCACCCAAAATGAGAGGTATCACCACACAGAACTTCTGGGTATGTCAGTTTCCATGAAGTGGTTGAAGCTGTGGCTATAAAAAAGCCCTGCAAATAGTTGCAATTGTTCCTTACTTGCCAGGGTCTTAGATTACGCTAAATTCTGAATGACAATGTTCAAGTTTCAGTTCTAATTATGAATGTAAAAATTGCAAAATTTGACACATCTCTATGGTTTTCATTTTAGTGGGTGTAAATTCTGAAATCTCATCTGCTCCCTGACAAATAGCATCAGATGTCAGCAATTCATTAAATGCTGCTGCACAAAATATTAAATATTAAAATGTATACTATCACATGTTATATAATGACAGCATATATTTAGTGAATGTTCAGTAAACATTTCAATATTCAGAGAATACCAAGTAAACATTCTAAATCAAAAGTCACTCAGAAAAATTTCAAAGATGAGAAAATTTTAAAGAGAATTTTAAAGAGAATTTAAAAATAAATTTTGTCATTTTGTCCTTTTATATCTGCCATTCTAGTAGGTGTTGTACAAGCATTCAACGTCATTTGTTTTCTTTCCAAGAATGGCTTTCTTTGGACAACTACACCCTGGTGATATCAATTTTGTGTGTAGTTTAAGGTGTAGAAAATTAATGCAAAAGAGCACCTTAGGAGAAGGAAGAGGCTTCAGAAACAAAACAAAAGGAATATGTTTTTGTGGGACAACAAAGCAAAACAGGGGCCCTAACGGAACACACGGACAGAAACACCTTTGAAAGAGCATTGAAGACGCTAAACTTAGTATCTGCCGGCCCACTGTCTGCAACAAGATTTTGATGATGGATGATATGCTGATGACCGAACAAACCTTCTTGCCAGTCCTCTGTGTAAACTTGTAAATGTCATCCATACCAGTGCTGCCTTTGCCTTCTATGGCAGCTGCTGCACAAGAACAACCCTCTGATTTCTGCATTACAGGGCCAAATTTCTGGTGGGTTTTGGGAACTATGTCCAACCAGCCGCTTCTGGTACCCAGAGAGAGTGAGAGAGAGCAGAATATATTTCACTGATGCCAGTGAGAACTACTCAGTCTCAGCATGGGACATTTCCATGTCCTGGAGTGAAGGGGCAAATTGGAGATCCAATGGTGACAGCTGCCTTAATCTTGCTGCTTCTTGGAATTCGTTGGTCCTAAATTTGCTTCGATAATTAGGATCACTCCCAGCACTGTAGGGCATCAACCCTAAAATGGTTTGTGAGCCTCCATTTTAATTTCCTGTAATTTTTCAGAGTGACATTAGAACAGGCACTTGGGAACACAGTGGGAAACAACTCTTCCTGACCACCATTTTATGACCTCTGATATTGGTTTCAATATTTTGTGCAGTAGTATTTAATATTTCATAGTAATGCGATGCCATCATACAATGCCATTTGTCTAGAAATTCATTAGATTGCAGATTTATTACCTACTAAAATGAAAACAATGAGAATACGTCAAAATTTAGGGCAAAGTGTTACAGTCTTATTTCAAATTTTAAACCCAAAACACAGTAATTCAGAATGGATATGATGAAATCCAAGACTCAGCCACAGAGTATTTGTCATCTCCACTGCTAAGTAAGGCCACGGGAGGATCAGTTTAAGATGGCCTTTGCAAGAGTCACATTACCCTAGTCAGCCCTGCCTAGGATGACTAAATGCAGAACCCAGGTCTTTCATAAGCTGGTGCATCTTGTCCTGAGAAACACTCTACTCCCTGAAATTGTATGGGGGAAAAGATGATGATAAAAGCAATTCTCCTCCAGGGAAAATATTGCCAAGCTGTATCGTTAACTGTATCATTAGCTGTTTTGCCTTGTGCCTCAGACCCATTTAATGACAGTGTTCACATTTTCCAATGATGTGTTTCTCACACTGTCATGCTCAAGGCAAGGAGAAATCAGTGGACCCAAGCCTTGGTCCAGCAAGACGATGACATCATCATCATCTTTGCACTCTGACCTGACCACCACACTACACTTTGCACTTGCCCTTGGCATGCAGAATGTGCCTAATGCCCTTCCCAGCAAGACTCACCCAGCGTCATTGCATAGTAAGGAAAGGGACTGTAGTGTGGTGTGGGGGCAAGAGTGTTGGACTGGGGACATCGGGGATCTGGTTTCTAGTCCCCATGAAGCTCACTGGGTGACTTTGACCCAGTCACTCACTCTCAGCTTAGTCTACCTCACAAGGTCGTTGTTGTGAGGAGAAAAATGGAGCTGTGTAAGCAGCCTTGGTTTCTCACAAGAGGAGAAAAGGTGAGGTTCAAGGCAGAGCCTAACAAATGTAATCCACACTCTGGGAACCTCCTGCTTGGACTATGGTAGCAAGTTTTATGTGGGATTATCCTTGAAAACAGTCTAAATACTTCAATTGGGACATTGAAGAGCCACTAGGCTACTTACTAGGACTGGCAGACAAGATCAGATAATGCCAGTCCTATATCATCTTCACTGGCTATGGGTTGAAGTTTGGGCCTGAATTAAAGTGTTAACACTGATGTACAAAGCCCTAAATGGTTTAGGCCCTGAATATCTGAAGGAACATCTCCTTCCATTTATATACCTGCCTGAACTTTAAGATTACCTGCTGAGGTCCTTCTCTAGGAGCTGTCTTTGAAAGAGGCTAGAAGAGTGGCTACTCAGGGAGGGGTCTTCACCCCTATGATGGAACCTGTTCCTCAGAGAAGTGTGCCTGGAGCCAACACTTCACTCCATTTGGTGCCAGGCTGAAACCATTTTGTTTGCCCACCATTTTAATGGTTCGAATTATTTTTACATGTTGTAGGTTATGTTTTATTTTTGTTTTGATCTTCAGAGGCTCCATGTCTTTTATGCAAGCCACAGACAGCGGCAGCTCCAACTTTACACCAGGTGCTACCTACTGCTTGGGCCAGCTATAGATGGCATTATTCTGCACATCTGCACAAAGAACATCATGTGTGTGGGGGGGGGCACTCTTGTGGGTCAACACAGATTGCAGAAAGTCCACATTGTTAAGGGAGCAACTTTTGCAGAGGACAAGCACAGCTTTCCATGGCTTGGGCATGAGATTATTTGTGTTCAAAGAAGGGATGGAGTGGAAGCAGAGCCAAACCACAAGGTTTCCAGCCCCACTTTCATGTGCTTAGCATGAAGGTCTGATGAGAGATGCTCAATGCATTCAGCTGAAGGCATGCAGCTTGTTTGCCAAGGCCAACCCCCATGAGGCAAGGTGAAGCCTTTGTCTCAGGTGCTGGAGCAGCACAAGTGGCAATTGAGCTGCCCCTTCTCCTGCTGCCATCTCCAGCGGGGACTCCAGAGAGCTCCACCACATGGTCCCCCACTGTGACTTTTGCGACTCTCCACAGGTGGCATCTCTTATGAGGCTGACAGGTAGTCCAGAGAGATCTGCCAGTCCTGCTCTCCCACTGTGGCAATGAGACATGAGCCAGCAGAACTTCCCGGAGCAGCTGCCCACCCTGATTCACTCTGAGGAAATCCTCCAAAGACTTACAGCTCTCCAGAGAGCCAGAGCAACAGCTGTAGTAAATGCAAGAGATGGGGTGAGCCGAGAGAAGGGGAATGGGTGGCCAGAGGTAATTAAAGGAAAGGACTCAAGGCCACAGCAAAAAGGGTTTGTGGAGCCAAAGTGCTGGCAGCAGCTCATGCTCCCAGTGGAAGCAGGGCAGCTCGTACCAGACCAAATATTTGCAATTAACAACCCTGTGCAATCAGGGTTTGCCATTCAGGTTTCTCCAATCCTGTTAACTTGTGCCATTGGGTGATTTTAAAGTATAATAAGCAAATAAATAAACATAATAAATACATTGAACAAACTATAGAATCATCTAGCCTGAAGAGTCTAATTCTCACTCATTCTACTCTGATTTATTTCAGCCTTTCACAACCTTGTGACCTCCAACTATTCTAGACTTGAAGTGTCATCAGCCCCAGCTGGAATGCCTGAGAGTCAAGAATTTTGGGAATTGTCATTGAAAACATCTGGAGCGAGGTCAAGGGTTTATTTATGTTATCCTGCTATACAAAGCTGCTTATAACCTAAATTAAAATCACACCCCAGCTTATATACTAGTGTTGATCTCAGTTCTCTGACTACTGGTACTTATGTAGCCAAAATGGCACCATCTACCCCAGAGAGATTTCAGCAGGCTTGAGGAAAATCCACGTTTGAAGGAAGGCAAAAGCCTTTAGGGTGGGGATAAATGTGAAGGGAGCACCCCAAAATTCCAGTGGGTATGGGCTACCGACATACCTAGCATGGAGGTTGGGATGGAAGAATGTATGGAAACCTGAACTGCAGCACTCCACAATGCAGAAACAAAATCGGACTCAAAGACTGATCATCAATGGCACCTTCTCGAAATGGAGAGACGTAACAAGTGGGGTACTACATGGTTCTGTCCTGGGCCCAGTGCTCATCAACATTTTTATTAATGGTTTGGATGGGGAAGTGCAGGGAACAATGATCAGATCTGTAGATGACACAAAATGGGGTGGGGTAGCTGATACACAAACAAGATTCAAGATGATCTTGATAGGCTGGAGAGCTGGGCTGAAACAACAGAATGAAATTCAACAGGGACAAATGCCTAGTTCTGCACTTAGGAAAAAGAAACCAAATGCATTGTTACAAGATGGGGAATACTTGGCTCAACAATACTGTAAGTGAGAAGGATCTTGGAACTGTTGAAGATCACAAGCTGAATATGAGTCAATAATGCAGTGTGGCTCCAGAAAGGACAAATGATATTTTAGGCGGCATCACTTCCAAATCATGTGAAGTACTAGTGCCCCTTTTCTTAGCACTGGTTAAGCCTCATCTGGAGTACTGTGTCCAGTTCTGGGCACCACCATTTAAGAAAGATGTAGACAAGCTGGAAAAGGTTCAGAGGAGGGCAACAAGGATGATCTAGGGACTGGAAGCAAAGCCCTATGAGGAGAGATGGAAAGAACTGGGCATGTTCAGCCTCCATAACAAAAGACTGAGGAGAGAGATGATAGCACTCTACAAGTACTTGAAGGGCTGTCACAAAGAGGACAGGATCTCTTCTCAATCCTCCCAGAGTGCAGACATGGAATAACAGGCTCAAGTTACCAGATTCCAGAAAAAAATCCTGACTATTAGAGCAACATGACAATGGAACCAATAAGCTAGGGAGGTTGTGGGTTCTCTCAAACTAGAGACAATCAAGATACAGCTTGACAGCCTTCTGAGAGGGATGGTTTAACTGGGAGTCCTGCACTGAGCAGTGGGATGGACCTCCTGACCCCTTCCAACTCTACTATTCTATGACTCTATACCTGCAAAATCCTGAAGCCAGCAGTAGCCCTATAGCCTTAAGCTGAATATGCACATGGTAAGCATATCATGACTGGAGCTAGTTGGAGCCAAAGGTCAAACTAGATGGCCCAGGAGACCCCTTGTGACTGTTTCTATAAGCTCCTAGCATCCCTTACAAAGGAGGTTCTGTAACAGACACAAGTCCATGCAGAAAGGAATCTTCAAGCAAGAAAGTTTGAAAGCTATTATAGACGAATTGATTGGCTATGATATGATCTGATAAACAGTCCGAATGGGCTGGAATCTGAGTTACAGTGCCTCAGAAAATCACCCTCTTTAGGATGAGAGCTGGAGTGCCAAAAGAAAACAAAAGAATCCTGTTTGATGATGAACTAAATCAGAACTGTTCCCAGGCTGAGTATATGCTGGAGCATCACAAGATGGATGCTAGCCGTCACGATTTTACAATATTCAAGGGAAATGGTTAAAGTGTCACTGGCAAAGACCACTGAAATTAGTGGTCCCAATTCCTGTAGCTGATGCTGTCATACAGCCATGCAGGGTTGGGGGCATCAGCATCCGTCTCCTTCAGGCAAGACGGGAAGTAATACTTTTCAGAAAATATTAGTCACGCTATCACTCCAAAAGGTTAAGAGAAGGATTTACTTATCTATAATGATTTATGGAACTGACAAGCCAGTGTACAAATGTGGCTGGGAAATGTCTAACAGCTTAGAAGCAAATCATTTTGCCGGCGTGTTGAGCAGAGAGGTTCTGTTCAGTAATGAAACAAGTCTTGACATTTATAAATCACATTTGCAGGAATAAATAAAAGGGGAAAAAGGAACCAAAGCTTTGAACCATTGGTCTTTATTATGCTTTTTTGCTCCCTTCTTTGTACAACAGAACAGACCCCTTTTTGTGCATTCAACAAGCAGAGAAGTAATGCTTCCCCACCCATTGTACATCACTGCTGCTGTGAATCAACACTATTTTCTGATACTGTCCGAATTGTCCTTGTTGGCTAAGTGCTCTTCTGCAACAGAGGCTTTAAAGAGCGCCAGAATGACACGAGAGGAGGAGACGGGCATTGCCATAAAAGCTGTCACTCACTTTAACTGTCCAGACATTTCAGACGCTGTTCACGCAAAGCGGATGAAAGCTGTCCACTGGAGTGAGAAATGTGGTGGGCTTCTCCAAGTGGGATTGCCATGCTTATCCAGCCAGAAAAGCTACCTGCATAAATTTGCTGAAGCAATTTTCTAAAGGGTAATAAACAAACACTGAACTCCTGCTGACATTCATTGCAGGTCTTCATACGTTCTGTTTAATCTACAAAAGTTGGCGATGGAGTTCATGTGCTTAAACCTCTCCAGAATAGCAATATTGCTGTCCCTAGTTTAGGGCCTTGTAAGCCCTTTAGCCCAAACAGAAATTGGTGCGGTAACCATATTATCAATGTACCATGCTTCACAAATGATATTCATAAATCATTGCTGTCAACAAGGACCAGCCTCTCCCTTTAGGATATAAGGACCATTACACTTCTCTGTTGAGCAAGACAGGTTTTATTTTAGCACTTTTAAAGCTTTAATGCAATAGTATCTACGAACTTTAGAATATATGGACAACCTGCAGCACAGATACCTCTGTGCAACACTGCAATCAGACAGGGATGTAGAAATGTTGTTAAATCCCTTCTGTCTGTGTTGCACACACTGTCAGGTGTCTATGATTCCATCATCCACTCATTCACCAAACTGGATTTTTTTGTGGGGGTTGTTTGAGAATCACATTCTCCTTGCACAAGTGTGCATCAGCACAGCTGTGGGTTTCCACAAATCCTCCCCACAAGTGCCAGTCCAGAAAATCTGCATGGTATGGAAAAAGCCAGTCCCCTGCAGAATTGTAGACCACAATCACGGAACTGCAAATATCTGACTCTATTGAAGATTTAGAAACATTGAAACAGAGCGAGTCAGAAGGAGCCTCCCGGGCCATCTAGTCTGACCCCTGGCTCCAGCTGGCTCCACTCATGACATGCCTACCATGTGCATGTCCAGCCTATCCTTGAATACCCTCCCACAGGATGTGTGATTCCACTGTCAGAGCTGCCAGTCAAAGAGGGAGCCATCAGCCAGCATAGCTGAAGGTTTTCTGCAACCACCATGGTTGTTGGGAGAGTGACTGTCTTCTGCTACTGAGCACTTCTGCAGGAACAGAGGAGACCGAAGGCTGTTCCTGGGTGCCATCAGAAAGTGGCAGCAGAGGCAAGCAATGACTTGGTGGAGACAGGTTTGCAAGGATGCAACACCAGCTTTAGCAAGAGTGCTAAACTGACCCAGGGATGTTGTCTGCCACACATGCACAGGCACCATTTCCTTCTGAGTGTAGCTGCAATCTTCACAGCAGCTAGCAGGAAAGTGGATTTTCCCAGCAATCCTGTGGCAAGGCAGAGTATTTTGGTCCCAAATGGGCAATTAGGACTCATTAGCTTTACAGAGGACCAGCTCCTAGAGGAGATAATGGAAACAGCTAGCATGGGCTTGTTGATATGGAAATTTTTGGACTTTCCCTGGGAAGGTGTCTATGACGAGTGCCTGCATTTCGAAATTTACCAGTTTCCCATGGAAATGGGAGCAACTTCAGGAATGCTGCTACTGAATGAGAATGTTACACTCCAAGTCAGTGATTAATCAATGCCAGATATGTATTTGTCAAAAGCATCAGCTAGATCAGTGCAAAGGCCTGAATAGGATTCAAATCAACTGGAAACAAGTGGCTACTAACCATGCTGGGTACATGCTACCTTGTTTACCAGAGGTAGCATGTCTGCATACACCAGTTACTGAGGAGCTTGGGCAGGAGGAGGTCTTGCACCGATCCTGCTTGAAGGATCCTGTAGGCAGCTGGTTTGCCACCGTGTATATAGAGCCTGATTTTTGGTTTGATCCAGCAAGGCTGTTCTTATGTTCTAAAATAGTAAGATGCAGCCTTCTGCCTTCCATCTTATTCAGTGACCCTTCTTTGCATGCAGCCTATTTGTTGCAGTACCTATAGCCTATAGTATAATATCCATTCCATAAAAGTAAATATTATTGCTGCATTTGGTGGCATTGGTTGTTTTCTACAAGAGCTGTGATTACAGAAATTGCTGCCTGCAATTTGTCACACATTGTATTCAGCCACATGAGTCTGAAAATGTCTGAAATGTCAAATGGCACAATGCAAGGGTCATGGACAACAGCCCCAAGTCTTTGAATGTGGAATAATCCCAAACATTCTATAGTCAAGATCACCTATATCATCATGTAAACGGAAGGCACCATTTGGGGTTCAGACAAGCCATCATATTTTCCTAACCACCTCCTCTTTATCTAGATTCACTTTTGCCAGACTTGTGAATTTGACAAATAATTTGTGTTTACTTTTGTCCAGTGTGATAGTTCCATGGTTGTACTCTTACAAAATGTGCTGAATTTGGATTCTCCCAAAAAGCATTGTGTTTCCTGAAATATTTGGAAAAACAGGAACAGAACAGAAAATACTGCAGTATGGTCTAAGGTGACAGCTTGAGCTCAAGTTTTGTATTTTTCTCTGTTAGCCATGACCATCCACTGATGTATAGCGAGTTATTTTGAATGCTGCATTAGCACGTTTTCAAAAGTGTGTTGGATTTGAACCGTTACCTCTTCCGCTCCTCCACCCCACAAGTCAGCTGTTTCAACACCCACAAATTTGCAAATGGTCCAAAATGCACACATCCCCAAATTAGCACTGAGTCAAAGTAGGACTCATTTTCACATTTTCTCCCCTCACAAAGCGCGCGCGCGCACGCTTTTAGTAATATGGAGGTGGGGACAATGAAAAGGAACAAATGGGTTCACACAGGGGATGTGCGACTTCTTACACCTCAGAAGAAAACATTCCAGAATTAGCCTTTTTCGAGGCTCTGCTTTGGTACCATTTTTTTTTCAAATGGGTTTTCTCCCTCCTACCATTAATGATGTCATCACAAAGCCAAACCTGATTTGATAAGTGAGATGATGTCACTATCATCAGGATGAGGTGACCCATTTTTTGTTTTTAAATGGTGGCAAAACAAAAGATGATCCAAAAAGCAAAGAGCTCAAAGGAGCCCCCAACCATAAATTTTGTGAACTTCTCCATAAACACCAGCCCATCCCCAGAAAATACTCTTTTCAACTGAAAACATTCACCTTTGAAGATTCATTGCAGACCTCAGAGGTACAGCAGTTCAAATTCAGTGAAATCACTGCAAATGCTTCCTTGCCTTTAATAAACTATTTGATTTTGGTCCATGAGACAGGATTGGGAAATGGAAATTTTCATTTCCTGTTGGCATCCTTGTTTTGTCCTGTGTTTCTCTGAAGTTCCACCATCTTCAGTGAAAACCCTGCTATTTTTATCTTCCGGATAATGCAACCCTGAAATAGAATACTCCTGCTGTGTTCAAAGTACTCTGGGGTCAGTTTTTTTTCCTCCTTTCAATACAATATGGCAGTCCCAACGGAACACCTTTGGTTTCAAGCTGAATATGTAAAATTTAGGGCCCATCTACAATAGGCATTTCAAGTTATGTACCATGGCTTCCCCAGGGAATCCTGGGAACCATCATTAGGTACATGTGCTCTGAATTTTCATCCCCAGAGCTCCAGTTGCCCTCACCACCCTACTTCTTGGCTTTGATGAACAAGTCCTTCTGCAAGGAGATGGTCACACTCCATGCACTGGCTTGCACAGCTCAAAGTCACCATTGTGGCTTCACCCATTGGCTAAACACATTGAAAGGTAGCACAAAACAAATGGGCAGAATTGTGCCTGCACATTTTCTCTCATATATCAGGTTCTACAAGGGCTAGAGATTCATTATTTTATATTTCAAAGCCAGGCATCTGGGCTACACGTGCTACACTTCTCAGTAGCCCTTGGGTTATTCTGGTCATGTCTGTTTGATGGGTTGTCCTGCCCAGACCCAGTTTAAAGAAGAACGAACAGGAGGAAGAACAGGGCTCTGGAGTTGCACATCACTGTTAGCATCTGGACAGCACACAGGAGGCCACTGCGGTGAGATACATTGCTTTCCAGTTAAATGACAGTCATGATGGATGGATGGAAGGAGAAAAACATATGGACGTTCTATGCAAATCTGTGTCCTCCTTTTTTTTTTTTTTTACCAGTGCATAAGTAGCCCCCTTACCTTGAAACAAGTTGTGCTTGAAGTATGAGGGGGAAAGTAAGGAGGGCTCCTTATCTTCAAGTTTCCCTTCGACTTGGTAGCTTTCAAAAACAGTAGCTAATGGAGTAGTCACAAAAAATAAGGTTACCTGTCTCCAACCCTCCAAAGGACAAATGCTGCAGAAGGAATAATTAAGCCAGCAGAAGTCTGCACTGTGGCTATACTGTGAGGTTTTGACTTCTCCCTACTTCTTTTAGTTGTGCTAGTCCCTATCTCAGCAGGTAAAGGGGGCTACCTGATGGTTCCTGATCTCTTTCAAGGTGAAGAACTATGGGAAGAGAATAATAGTGCTTAGATTTAGTCTGTCCTCGCAAGATTCTTCATGCATATATTGGCTGTGAATGTATGCACAGTTCTATCCAGTCCTATTAAGGATTTGCTTTCCAAACTCACCAGCAATTACGCCACACCAGATCGTACAGTTGAAACATTGTGTGTGTTCCTCATGTGCAAAGGATGGTCAATGAGGGAAGGATTCCTTACAAGCTCATTCTCTCTTCAATTCCTTCAGGAATTATGGACTCAGCAAACTTCTATGACATCTCAAAAGTTCTAAAGCTGAAGTGGGTTTCGTAGGCAAAGTGTGGGGACTGTTTGAGTTGGACCTGTCAAAAACATGCCACTTCTTTCCCCTTGATTGAGAGCTAATGAGCTCATAAACTTTTTCAACTATTGCAACAAACTTTTCATTTCATTTTTCTCAAGTTGACAGAGCCTGCCTAGATCTGCACGATGCAAAGCTTGCCAATTTGGGCTAGTTATTGTCGAATTCCCCAAGGATGAAGAGCCAACAAGCATCAGTTGTTGCTAAACCTACAATATGCTACTGTAATGATGTCTGAATCCACACATAGACATACAAATCCACATGCCAATATCCCCCTAAATCCAAGCTATGTTGTGCAAGTCCAGTCCAACAACGCTGGACTTTCTATGCCAACAGAAAAAGATGCATCGCCTCAAGGGGAAATAGAAGAAGGTGCAATTTTAGCTGGTGCCTCTGATTTCAAATGTCTGGGCATTGGCGCATTCTTCTTTTGTGACAGAATATAGAAGCAGAGACCTGGGGGAGGCATCCTAGGGCAACTAACCCATCCCACTGTGGGTTAGAAAAGCCAGAGCCTCTTCAGCCCCAGCCTGCAGACCTCCAGGGAGAGAAGGCCAAAGGGCCCCCAGCTGGGTTGCTTGGTCAAATGTCTCTCACAAGATGCTGTGCCTAGAAAGGGGCTGGAAAGAAAAAAGTCATCTTGCGCACACCCAGCAAGTACAGCTTTCCTTCTTTCCCTTTCTTACCTCATCCCTTTCCATACGTTTCCTTTTCTCTAGGCTCCCTTTTGGCTTTCCCCCTTCCTTTCAAGGTTATCTCTTTTAAGGGCACAGGCTGTCTTACTTCTTCATTTCAGAGAATTCATATATTAATAGTTATATTGCATCACAGTAGACAGAGTGTTAGACTGAGACTAACTGGAGATCTGGGTTCTAGTCCCCACTTAGTCAGGAAGCTCACTGGGTGACTCTGGGCCAATCACTCACTCTTGGCCTAACCTACCTCACAGGGTTGTTGTGAAAGGAAAATGGAGAGAAAGAAGAGGACCATATAATCTGGCTGGGCTTCCTTGTAAGAAAAAACATGGGATAGAAATTTAATAAATGTATAAATGTATAGCTGCTATATAATAGATTATCGTGTTATTATTAACAGCAAATATGGTAAAGTGGCTAGTTAGATTAGGAGTGGGGAGATTTGGTTTTAGTCTCCACTCAGCCTTGAATCTCACTGAGTGACCCACTGACTCTCAGAATAACTTACCTTACAGGGTTGTTGAGAGGATAAAATGGAGTCTCCCCAGGTTCCTTGCAAGGAAAGGAAAGCAGGATATGAATTCCAGAACAGCACCTGCAATGATAGTATGTGGGTGGGTGTCTACAAGTCTGAAAAAACCTGTTTGAGCTGAATGCAGTTGCTGCAGTTCATTGGAGAATAGGACCAATTATCCGAGTCTTTTGAGGAACACAACCTTTTTGCTCATTCGGCCTCCAGTTGATGCCTGCTGGAAATGAATGGCAGGGGACCAATCATACCACTAGATGCCCCTTACAGATTCCCCAAATTGTTCAACACCAGCTGCCCCTCTTAGAAGCGTGCAGCCCCTGAGAACAAACCATTTGCCTGACCCAAGAAAACTGCAAAACTCGAAGTGGTGTGCGGTCATTGCTTCCCTCCACGCTGCAATCTTTCACCTTCTATTCACATGCAAGCTAGAAAGGTCTGGGTGGATTTGATAACCCTATGCTACAAATTAGAGGTAGAGGGAGGGGAAGTCAGGGTGAATTTCCCTTATTAAACAAGTAAAAACGTTTAGGAAAGTTCTCAAGATGATTCAGTAAACCAATTATTGCATTGGTTTGCCTTTGTTTCAGAGGTAAATAATGCCAAACAATCCATAACATTCTCTCTTAAAAATCAGTGCCTAGCAAAGATGCTTTCCATATATAAGTAGGAAGACAAGAAGAAGTCCCCCTCCCCACCTAAAAGCATGTCTTGCCTCTTAAGGCAGTGCTCCCATTCTAGTGGCCATGTCAGGCAGCCTCTACCTCCAAGCAGGCCATTTCTCTTTGCCTTTCCCATACAAGCACCATCTTGAGGTATTCCTCAAGAATCAGGTGGCATCCTGTGGCCAGAAGCATGTTCAGTCCTCAGTGTGTTGCATTTTTATTTTTATTTATTTATTTATTTAAAACCGTTTTAGGCCATCCCTTACTGTAGTCTCGGGACAGTTTAACAATAAGCCAAAATAGAATAAAACACAGCATCCTAGTCAAATTCTTGATCAATCAACAAGAAAACCCATACTAAAAACAGCCAGTTTTCTGGATAGATTCTCCAGTAGGTTTCTTCCCTAAGTTCAAATCTTCTGCACTGATGCAGACCCAGGCTTTTGTTCCTCAGTGGCCCCATTTTGGTCACTTGGCTCTCCACATTTGCCACCTGAATTTGTTATAAGGAGGTTCACTGACAGCATTAAAACGAGCCAAGCAATGAAGATGCATTGCCTTCCTGGGCAGAGCATCAGAAAAAACATCACATCTGGGATTGAGCTCTGCTGCTTTTGCAGAGTCTTTCCCAAGGGCCAAAGTGACAGTGCCTGTTACTGTCAGAGAGGAGACCATTCCAGGACTTGGAAGTGAAGATCCCCAGAGGAAGTACTCCAGAGAAACCATCTCTTATCCCACAGCATCTCCTTTAAGGTAAGCATTTAGCAGCTGGCTGCCTGGAAAACACACTGTCCTCGTGATGCCTTTTTAGACTGTTTATTTATGGCTCTGTGTGGGTGCTCTTTTTTAATATTCAGCTTCATGCTGAATAAATCCCCATTATGATTCATTAAGGAGAAAATGAAGCAAAGTAGGATTAGTTTGCTCATCTAGCAGTATGAGCTGAGATACTGAAATGATAGAACGGTAGATAGAATGATACACTTTTCAAGCTTCCCTGCATGTAAAAAAGTAGTGTGGCAGGAAGCAAACTGGAATCCCTGGAGAGCTAGTTTTTAACTTGCAGAGAGAGTTTTTGGTTCATTTTGTATTTTAATGCATAGAATAATTTTAAAATGGCAATCCCCACCTGTTGTCTGAAGTTCACTGGGCTATATAATTCCACCACATATGAATGTCTAGCAGGCCAAATTTAGTTTGGATAACCCAGAGTACCTCTCAGAACCCAGTTCGAAAGCTACCATTTTGATACACAATCCAAATCCCACTGTCTTTCTTTTCACTAAGAGTGCTCCTCACCAAGATCTGTAGCCAATATTGTCCTTCATAGTCCAGAATGAAGCAAAAGCTGTTTGCCGTCAGAGATTCTGCCTCTGGGTATAGAAGAGGAGTTTCTTTCAGAGCTGCTGAAAAGCCACTGAAGCTGAAGCACTTTCAGGCCTTCAAGCTAGCGGGTGAAATCTGTCCACTTTTACCAACACATCTGTATGAATAGGAAGACAAATTTCTTTTTTCTTCCTTTTAAACAGGCAGCCGAATTGTGAAGCAGTGTGGGTCTTCCTTCTCCACTCTGTCGCCTTCACCTGAACAAAGCAAAGGAAACAACACTGGCTACTACAGAAGAAACTATTGGGCCCCAATTAAATCCAGTCTGTTTCCTGCAATGGAAGGTGCCCAGGTTTTACTCAAAAAGACGATACCAATTTGCATGCACATGCACACAAATTAAGACTCAGTAATTATAACTCAAATAGAAATGCAATAGGTATTACCATAATGAAGAAGACTGATTGGGTGACCTGCTACCCAGGTGCTACCTGTGCGCAGGCAACTTTTAGGCCCTTGCTCTGCCCTCATTATGGTTCTCCAACCTTAAACCAAACTTGGACTGAATGAATTCAGTTTCAAATGAAGGACTGTCCCCTGCCTACCTCTGTCAGTGTCCAGTTGCCGGAGATGGCAGGTGCTGAGGGGCGGCTGTAGCAACCCCCCAGCTGGGCCTCTTGAATCTCCTCAGCCCTTCCTCCTCCCTGAGGGACAGAACAGTGGGGGTTTCATGGCTGGCCCAACATGCCAGAGCCTTCTTCCCTCAGGTGAAGCGAAGATGCTGGCCTATCACCAGTATCGAGGTAATATCCAACTGGCAGCCCAGCTAGCCTCTAAATGGGAAGAGGGGCACCATCTTGTCTTTTACCTCAGGAAGCAAAATATTGTGGTCTGGAGTTGTCCTGAAGAATCAAAAGGAAGCAAATGCATAAGAGAGCTTTGAGGAGTGTAAGCAACTCCCAGCATGGCTTCAAATCCGTAAAAACTTACACAAGTCCATAATACGGGGTGGGCAACATGAACCCATGGACCACATGTGGCCCCTGCAGCCCCCTGTGGAAGTCCCTGTCCCATTGCTCTCTCTCCACATTGTAACATATGCTCCTCATCATAATGCCACTTTGTGACAAATATCTGCCCCAGAAGTCTTTACTTCTTGCAAGACTCCTGCTTCAAACTTGTAATAGTTATCCTGCTCTTTCATTTTTCTCTCACAAGTTGCTAGACTCTCTGTAATGACAATTAAGAAATCACTGAAATGTACGGTATATTCCTGTATTCAGTTTGAATCAGTTTGATTCTAACAAAGACATACTAACAGAGGCATTCAGGCTAACAGACTGTAACTTTTCACTGAACTTTTCCATAACATTTTCACATGCTTGACATAAGAAAACATTGTCCCAGCTTAAGTAAAGCCAGCTTTCCTACCTGAAAGCAGAAAACAGTCATTAGATTAGAAGAGAAAAGGAGTAACTGCTTACTGGACTACGGTTAAAGTGCTTTTGCTTACGATGCAAATATGTGAACATAAGATATTGTGAAAATTAAACAGGATTAAGAAGCACTTCGTATTTGAAACAGTGGAAAAACAATAAACCTGTGGAAGAGAAGCAGAAGTTATCTTGACTCAGCAAAGCTCACAAGATATGAAATTAATCTCCAAAACAAAGCTGGGAAATTTAGGAAAAAATAATCGTTACTTCTTAGAGGCATTTCCATTTGGAGAAGTATCATATAAGCAGCACAATAAGAAATCATTTAAACATGAAAGGCAAAATACAGGAACTTCAGAATGAAACATAAATTCTCACCAAAACATACTCTGTCTTCCTTAAAGACCAAGCTACCTATCTTAGTGACTTCTGTGCACCATTCAGCTTCAACTCAGAAATATGGGTGAGGAACTTTAATCTTTGGAATGAATGACAATGCTCCTAGAATTAAACTCAGAGTGCTTTCAAGAAGTACTTTCTTTGTAAAAATCATGCATTTTGTAGGGTCAGTACTCTTATATGACATATGAATAGGGCAGGCTCTGCTTCAAATTTTGCTTCAAATCTGCTTCAAAAGTTGAAAAGGCACTCCTTATATAAGTCAGTCCTGTGCTTAAAAAAATCTAAATATCATGAATGTTGCATTTCCATGGTGACCCTTTGTTCTGAACATGGCATGGGATATTGATCTACAATTCAACTAAATAAAGAATCCATATCATAAAATCCTGTCACAGAATGGAATGGACCAGTTGACCCCTTTTTATGCTTCTCAGCATACCATGGAGTACCACAAGGGTCAAAATTAGCTTGCAAACATGCTAATGTTGATCTTTATGGCACTCCGGGTGATTGTGTTGCCCCTGCAAATGCCATTTTAAAAGATTTATCATCATAATCATCGTCAGCAGCAGCAGCACAGCCGAAGGGCCAGGGTGGAAGCAAAAATGGCCTTGAGTTAAGCACCCTGGCCATGATGTTGGTTAAGATTCCTTGTTTTTGCAAGATGGTTGAGATTCTGAGCTGAGCCCTTGGAAGAAATATGGGATGGAATGGATAAATTGATTTTCTCTTCCCTTCTGGAAATTCTGAGAAGAGAATGTTGAGAATTATGAGCTGTTTAGGATTACAGGCAAGCTCCTCTTTTAAGATACCTCTAAGGCTCTGCTGCACAGGTCTGTGGAACTTTATTATATATTTTGTTGAGTTATCACAGTCAACTTGAGTTTCTGTGATTTGATCCTGCATGTTTGAGAAAGGCAGGCTTTTCAGACCTTATCTTTTAAGTAGCTCCTTGTGAACAATGTTATTTGTCTCCACAAATCCCCAGCTAATACCTTAAACTTCAACAAGAACATCGAACAATGTGCCTTGTAACCGACAGAGAAAAGTCTTTTGATGAGAAAACATATTTAAGAGTATTTATTTATACCCCACTTGCGGTGAGAGGAAACCTCTTCAGAACTGTCAGTAGAAAGAAAAGGTGCTGGCTTCCCAGGAAAGCAATTAAAAACACCATTCATAGGTTCTACTTGTCTGGAGTTTTATATAATCCCTTCTATAGCCTTTCTAGAACTTCCTACAGAGATGTCCATCATGGCAAGCCCGCCAAGGGCAATGGTCAGAAATGGCTGCTATGTCTACCCTGGTTCCATTAGGCCTGGGGGATCTACTGCTCACACAACAGAACTCCACCATCAGCTTAATGCAGATATGGGGAGTGTAGGGCTAGGGAACCTTTGACCTGGGAAGATTCCCCTCCAACGCACAAAGGCTTGAGCTCCATCTATGGTCCCAATCCATGCGTCCCCCAACTTCACAACCTGGCCTGCAGATTATTTATTTACATTTATTTATTTACAGGCTGCCTATGATTGCCAAGGCCCTCCTAGGCAGCTTATACAGGGGCATGGGGAAGAGATGCAGAGCAGAGCAATCTTGCTGCCCCAATCCATGATCAGAAATGCCACACCATCCTTGGTGCACTGATTTCCTGCCTAATGGGAGCAGTTGGATGGGTGAAGAGGAATCCACGTATCAGGGAAAACTAAAGGATTCCCCTTATTTGATGTGCTGCTCCCTCTCCCAGTTGGGTTGCCCCAGCTTTATCCAGCCCCAGGAGGGGTGTCTAGGGGAAATCCACCCACCGGAACTGATGCAGTTCTGCACCCCTGCCTTACTAGGGTGATGCAAGATGAGCAAGAATAAAGGAGCAGGAGCCCTGATTGTCAAAGAGCATGTATGAGTTTGGAGAAGGCTGAAAGGTGGTGGCTGAGTTAGTGCTGGAAGTATTTTGGGTGATGGCCCCCAACCCTCCAAAAATCAGCTGTGGGATCAGTAAACATAGGTGCATCTATCAATGTATAGATATAGCTATGTGAAACCTGTGTATTTATAAATGAAGACAAATATTATGCAATGTCAACAAGCTTCCAGTTGTGAGTTTGGTTTCCTCCCCTCGCACATCCGAAGCCAAAGACCATTCTTGCAAAAAAAAATCTTGATTGGCCAAAGCATCTTCCAGGAGCACAATAACCCAGAATGGATCTCTGAGCATGCACAGAATGGTTCATTGAACCCACTCTAGTATTTACTCCTAGGAACTCTCCACATGAGGATGTTTGGGACCATCATTTCAGGAGGTGCCTTTGGGAAATGAGCACCCCTCCCCTCTGCATGCCAGTCCTCTAATTGGGCCACTATCTTCTGCCAACATTGAATCATGCCTGCCTCATCTGTGTCTGAAAAGCTCCCCTGCCCCAAGCTCCCTCCTGACCTTGGTTATTAGGCTGCCTCCCCATCTGGGGAGTCCCCCCTTGAGAAAAGTGTCTCTGTTTCTCTCATCTCAACATCTGGAATTGGCCCACATTCTAAAGCCTTCTCCCACTCCTCCTCCAAGTCCAGATCAGCATGCCCAGCAAACGGGGATGCACATCAAGAGCCACTGCCCTTCTCATTCCCAAAACCAGTGACATCCTTCCAAAGAAAAGAAAAATCAGAAGACTGCCATATTGCTAGAGCTTGGAGAACTGCAACGCCTGTAGCACTGGTGCTAGCAGGGGCTGGTGCTTTCCTGGAGAGGACTCTGAGGTGGCGACTGAGTCTAAATGAAAGGATCACCTAGAATCACAGCAATGCTCTTCAAATAAATGGGGATGGTGTTGCAGCAGCAACTGGAAGCCTCAGGAGTGCCCTAGGTGGAGGCCTCGAGGCAAGCTTGAAGGAAGATCTTACAACTTCCGCTTCTGCAAGCAGTAATTTTCCTTTGAGAGACAGAAGGCTGGGAACTTCTGCTGACATTGAATGACCTGAAAACGCATGAATTAAGCAAGTATTACAGGCACATAACTGCAAGCATGCAGGCACGCAATCAAAAAGCTGTACATGGTGGCTTCTCTAAGCATAAGTGGAAAATGTTATCTACTTTTTATGCCACTGTATTGGTATACAGAAACATGAATGCAAACATGAAGCACAACCTGTGATTCAGCTACAGCTGGACCTTGGAGTCAAAGTCCATGACATCTGCAGCTGAGGAGGCCCACAGGTGACCACCCAAAGAGTGGAAGGTGATGAGGACATGGGGGGAACAGAAGCAAACACCACTGCCTTCCTGCAGTCAGAATGGTGTTGCGATTTACATGAGCTTAAAATGAAAAATGGCTCATGCTCAGTGTATTTGTTTTAATCAGGGTTGGTAAATAGCTTTGTTGTTGCTCTTTGTAAAATATCAAGAATGGTAAAAGCAGCTGGAAAGCATGGCATGGGGATTGTGGGGTGAGAATTCTGTGAACTGTGTGCTTCATGACCAAACCATTAATGTACATGGCCATCTAAAGGAGGCCTCTAAAAGAGCATTAAACCCAATGTCTAAAATTACTTTGCTGCACCAGTGAATACATCTCCCTGAAATGTTTGCTTCCAGAATTGCTTCTCAAAGCTTCTTCTGTCTGCACAGTCCAAGCTGGCTCTATTCATCTAGCCTGGAGCACTTTCTCCAGTGTTGGGAGACACTGATGGGAATGCTTTGTATTCCATGTTCTCGGAACAGCTGATGGCTTTTTAGTGCACGTATGGTCCGCTGTGTATAATCAGACCATGCCAGCATAGAGACTAAACATTGTGCAATAGCACAGCAGGTCCTACAGCACCCGAAACTACCTTCTAAAATATGGTATGTTAGAAGCTGTCCATTGGAAGCACCCACAACATGGTGGAGAACAGCTTAATGTGGGGCTGCCAACTAGCTGTTTTATGAAAGCAAAAAATTTGCTGGAAGGCAATTGCTCTACCTTTAGGAAATGAATTTTACAAGATAGAGAGCTTTACCACTTCAGTGACATTGATTTATTTTTTAAAGCTGCATGAGGGTTGCGTGTTGAGATCTACAGGCATGATTGCAGGGGCTGGAGAAGAAAGGCAGGAAAAAAGCTGGGGGGAAAACATACCGACGGAGGAAAACATAAATCTCTAGCGGGGAAGCCCAGGGAGATAGGGAAAGTACTGATTTTTTTACTGTGTTGTTCCATTTTGTCCAGGCCTTCACCTCTCTAAGGCAGAATAGGATGCCCATTTCAAACAGGTGATTTTGAGCATCAGAAACAGGACACAAATTGTTAGCTATTTATTATTCTTGTGGGATTTTCCACTCCAAGTTTAAAGAGGTCTGGACATTTTGGGGTACTATGCACCTTGCCTGGAGCCAATTGTCCGTAACTGTACTACTAGGGAGCAAAATATCTTTGCCCAACCTGAGGAAACAAAAATAAAGTGATTTAGACATTCCCTCTCAATGTCTGGTTACCCTCTTTCCTGCAAGTGGATGTGACGTTGCAAATAGTATATATTTTCAGTAGTGATGGTGCACAGAAATTGAAGTATGCAGTAAGCCCCATTCCTGTGTAGAAACCCAGCGACAAAACAAGGTTTCTTCTGCTTCTTCTTGAGGATGGTAAAGAAGTCTACATCAAGTAATACATGCAGATGGTCTGAGATTAAGCAATCTCTTGAGCTGAAAGCTTTCAAAACAAGCAGACTCCCCAAAGGACTAAGTGGAGGCAATTTAATTGAATTCAAATT
The DNA here is from genome assembly GCF_004798865.1 of Varanus komodoensis. Lineage (NCBI taxonomy): Eukaryota > Metazoa > Chordata > Lepidosauria > Squamata > Varanidae > Varanus > Varanus komodoensis. The sequence continues at coordinate 17,391,707 of NW_025335269.1, read as the reverse complement.
ACCATGACTGATAGATTTTGCATGTTAACCAAACTAAACAGGTGTCCGCATTAAGACATGGTACTACCAGTAAATTCTGCTGCATAGAAAGCAGTGATTACAAAATGTTACCAACTGGACCCGCTTATAGGAACTTGCTCAGAAAATTCTCTGTAGTCCAAATGAATTCATTCCAGTTTGATGCTGCCTAAACATAACGATGTATAGCATGTTTCTGTGTCACACTAAGGTACTTGAGGGCATCTGTCCAGGGATAGGAATGGGCCTGCAAATTCTGTAAAGCAAAGACGGAGAAGCCCTTTAAAGGAAAATCTCATGGGCAGATGAAGGTGCTTAACCTTTGCCTTGCCTGCCAGTTTGCCCTTGAAATGTCCCTGGAAAGGAATTCTGGTTATAAAGGCTCTCTCAGTGCTGCAGCTCACTGAGAGCTTTAGACTTGAAGCCCGGGTAACTTCTGAGGTGCATATAAGGATATAACTCACGCCGTGCCATTGTCTTGCCTTCCCTTCCAAAATCATGTATGTGTAAAATTAAAATGTCTATATAAGATGAAAAGGGGCTGCAATGACCATTAGGAATGAGTGGCTTGTTATTCAGTTTCTTAATTAATTAACCCATGATGTTGCCAGAAATCGTGACAGTATTTGGTTGTAGAAAGCTGTACTCATTGGCCTTACCAGGACGGTAAATATAATTGCTATGTTAAAAGAAGGAAGGGAGTAATACCAGCATTCAAATGGATAATCCAATCAGTGGTTTTAAAAACAGAAAATTGCCATATAAGAAAACAAAATAGAAAAACACATGACTCTTATGCTAATAATTAAACACATTAATCAATATTTATTGATGAACATGCTACACGTCTTTCTTGACAAGTGCATGTTACCCAAAAAGATAGAAGCACTAATAATAGGCTTCGGCGAATGGGGCGGCATAAAAATGTTTTAATAAATAAATAAATAAATAATACTTATGTGTGTACTAGCTTTCTAATGAATAACCTTCATGGGCTCAAATGTCAGGTGTGCAGGTGATTAAGGAATGATTTGGGAAACAATCGAGATGCTTGGAATGAGTAAAAGATTTCAACAGTTTCTTGCCAAATGCCCTTATAAATGTCTGACAGAGGCTGTTTCCACAGAAAAGATGTTGACCTTGATGGAACATTGGTCTAATTCATGATTATTCCTATGTTCCTAATAAACAGACATGTCATCCTTTTGAATGAGGGGTTTTTGGATGAGGGTTTTAGTATGCCAGCACCTTGCCCTGTCTTGTGCACAGAATGCTATGGGGAACTCTAGATGTCAAATGGCTGGGTTCTGTCAACACAGTAATCCACACTTAAGGGCTGAGTAAGGACTATTTATTTATTTATTTATTTATTTATTTATTTATTTATTTATTTAAAACATTTCTATGCCGCCCCATTCGCTGAAGCCTCGGGGCGGCTCACAACATAAAATATGATACATTCAAAATATAAAACAAATTAACAATATAAAATAAGTCGCCCTGGCCAGATAAAATAAGCAAATAATATTAACAATTAAAATGACGTTTAAATAAAAAGGTATTCGCCTGGCGCTGAAAAACAAATAGCGATTGATGACTATTGATGAAACATGGGCTCTAGTGCTATCTGAACCCTGCTGAAATGACAAACCATGGGGAACAATTTGCAGTCCACAACCCAACGACAAACCATGGGACGTCCTCATGGTTAACAAGCCATGTCTTGTTAGCACTGCTGGTTGTGGACAACACAATAAACCACATTTCAATGACAACCAGAGTTCAGCAACAACCTACACACAAGCCATGATCCACCCTTGAGTGTGAGTTATCATGTTCGGATCTTCCACTCACAACCCACCCACAGTTTTCCCATAGTTTCTTCTCTGCGTGTATTTGTTTTCTATATCATAAGAAACCTGTTGAAGAAAAAAGGCTACACAATGCTCTCTGATCCTGCTAAGAGCCATCTGTCTGGAAGTACCCACAGTACCTGGCAAGATTACTCTCCCACTGCCTTGTTATATCATCATGGATGAAGCAAGCCACCTAAGATACTTTGGTCTCCAATGGCAAACTCTGTTTCCATGACCCACAAAAGCAGTCACTGCCTTAAGAGGAAACTTTTGAAGAGTACAACCACAGCTACAATCAAATCAGTGTCAAACAAGCCTGTCAGCACATTCACCACGAGAATCAGGAATCTCAACGGAGGTTTTCAGAATCCAAAAGCCAGGACTTCAGTATTGAAATAAGCAAGCAAACTAATTCCCCACAGTTTTTACTTGTTTTTATACTACTTCCCTATTTCCAGGACTTCAGATTTAGGGTGTCATGATGTGACATAGGGCACCAATGCTTTATGCTACTACCACCCCTCAAGAGTAATTGAACTCATGACCTTTGGCTTCAGAAATACCAGTTCTTGTTCAGCTCTAGGAAGTCATGCCATAAAGGGAACCCATTAACAGAACAGATGGGATGCCTAGACATTAAGTATCTAGAGGAACAGGTTCACATCCCAGTGGGACTGACTCAGAGGGCTACCTTCTAAGATTAAATGAACTCTTTACACCCATTTGCATATAGATTATTCAGATAGACCTCTTAAGAGCTATATGGGAACAAAGCCTAAATATTGCAAACAAAAACAATAATTCCACAGATGTTACACAGGGTCAACTTAGTGCCTCCATCATGTATACTGTATAATACAATAATTCCCCACCCTGGCATTTCAATATTTAACTCTTTGGTTCCTTCATGTAGAATGTCGGAAGCAAAGACTGCTTTGCATGAATGTTTTATATATAAGCCACCTCTGCAGGTTCCTTGATATTTTATCTTACCAAATGGATCCGACAGAGCCCAAATGTGGTTATCCAGCACATTGTTCAACCAAAGAGATCAAATAATAGTTGCAGAATGTTTTTATTTTCCTATCTAAGTATGCATGTGATTGCATCCATAGTCCTTTTCTCTTCTTGATACAGAAATACAAAGATAAAGCATCAGGATGTGGTCAAGCTTCTGCTTGGAGATGTCCAGTGAAGAAGTGTCCACCACTACTCTAAATAATTGGCTCCAGTGCTAAGTTGCTCTTCCTGTAAAGGCATTTCTCCTAATCTTCCTAAAAGGCCCATTTGTTGCAACATGAAGAACTCGGGTTGGCATTGTCTATCTTATTACTCTTGCTGGCAGCTACAGACTGGTCAATAGGTTCACCGCACATCCATTTTTGACATTAATTTTGAAGGAATTTGATCAGAATTTTCAATTATTTCAGACTATTTCCAATAAAGAAGAAAATATCTGGCTTCAGCAATAAATTTTGTGTTAACTACAAATCACAGGTTATTTTTTTGCTGTAGGAACTAATTGATGAATTGATCTGTTTGGACACTGCTTGAAAAAAGTATAAGGGGCTATAATAATCATGAGGGCATTTATAGTCTGGATTTGATAATTACAATAACTTCATTATAATACTGAAATGCCCATTGATTGAAAATAGCCCTTTAATGTCCTGTTATCAGAATGATTATCTGGGCTACCCATAACCCTCTGGGTTGAAAGAGGGTAAATACTACCATGAACTGTTTTCTTTGCTGCAAGTGCACTTTCATCTAAACATGTCAATTATGGAACGGCCAGTTGAATCAGATTAGTTAGTTCTGATTCTAGTTGAGGTCTGCAGATACAGCAACAACGCTAGCAAATTAAAGCTTCAGGGATAGGAAATACATGCAGCACTTCCTGAAGGATGAACAAGACACCTCAGACTTGCAGAGTTGGAAAAGGAGTAGGCCAGATCATCTTGGAAGTTCTAATGATCCCTCATCATTGGTTCTGCTGGCTGGAGCTGAGGGAAGTTGTGGGCCAAAGCATCTGGAGGCCTACAGCTTGCCCATCTCAGGAAACAAGTCCATATGAAGTATGCCCAGAAATGGAATAATCTGATTTCATGATCAGAAAAAGTATTCTGAACTATCAAAGAAAAAAAAATTCAGAGCCTTACATTTGAATCCAGAAATCTGAACCAGCCACCACCCTCTTCATGAATTCTAATGTGTCAGGCACACCAATTAAGCTGTGGCAGGGTTGCAAAATGCTCCAAAAAGCTACTATGCGATGTCTGTGGATTAGCTTTGGTTGTTTTATAAAACATTAATATTCCTGTCAGGTCAGGTGGCAGTGACCTGCTTTAGAGAGTTTCCATCTGGACTGTAAAATGTTCCAGCCTCTTTTTATTGATTGAATGATTGATATCCTGCCTTTTTCCTACAAGGGGCTCAAGGCAGCTTATGCCTCCTCCTCCATCTTATCCCCACAACAACAACCCTGTGAGGTAGTTTGGGCTGAGAGTCTGTGACTGGCCCAAAGTCACGCAGTTGGCTCCATGGCTGAGCAGGGACTAGAACCCAGATCGTCTGAGTCCCAGTCCCATGCTCTTAACCAATACATCACACTGGCTCTTTTCCCCCCCCCCCTCCTCCTCCTCATTCCCAGAGGCTTGGAAAGTCAATTACATTTTACATGTAGCTCTCTTCCCATTGTAGACATTTTAACAAAGGCTCTATTAAGCTCTTGAAAATATTTCAAGGATGCAGCTTTGTCAACCAATGCATCCACAAATGTTAAAGTACTTATTATGTGATCATCTGACTCATTCGCATACATTTTCAAGCTTCTTAGACCCATACGCTCCCACCGAAGGATCATTGGAGACAATAATACAAGCAGCACATAGATTGAAATTCTCTACTTTGATTTTTTTTAACCTTCCATATTCATATTTTTGCTTTCCCGGTCAAACAGGTAAACTTATTATAGATGTATCCTTTTGAATTCTATACTTATTCTATTTCAATCTGTCCTTCCTCTAAGGAACATGTTCTTCCACATTTTGTGATTAGACTGAGATATAATAACTGAACCAAATTCACCCAGTAAGCTTCATGGCTAAGTGGGGGATTTATGCTCTAGACCAGGGGTTGGTAACCTTAAACACTCAAAGAGCCATTTGGACCCGTTTCCCACAGAAAAGAAAACACCAGGAGCCACTAAACCCCTTTGACATCTAAAATGAAGATAACACTGCATATATCATTTTTACCTTTATGCTATGTATAAAAAAACTATAGAGTGTTGCATTTATGAAATCATTGAATGATTCTTTCATATAATCTCCATCTGTGAATGGCTTCCTGTCCTGACTATTTCCTGAGCGGCCACAAAACCAGCATATGTAGTTGAATTTGCAGACTTAATCCATTTCTTGAAATGATTTTTGCTCAGATCAACCTTCCGCATCAGTTCCAAAATGGTTTTTTCTCTCTCCTCTCCATCTGGATATTTGTCAGCAAAGGCTGTGTGTCTTGCAACATACAACTTTTTGTTGTTTGCCAATTTCTCACCACATATTAAGCATACTGGTAAACCAGTCTGGTCAGCAGTGAAAGCCAATTAATCTGCCCACATACCATTAAACATTCTGTTTTCTTCTGAAACTTTTCTTCGATTTATCCATGGTTGTCCTACAGGAGGTCGAAAAGCTCAATAAATAGTGTGCTAGCGGGTGTTGCACACTGGCCATTGTGACGCATATTTTGAGCAATAGAGAGCCGCAGCAGAGGGATGAAAGAGCCACATGTGGCTCCAGAGCCACGGGTTGCTGACCCCTGCTCCAGACCAAACCAAGTCTAAATCCAAACCTGACAATATAAACAGCACCTGATATCATTCCTTACTGAGTTGCCCAGTGCCCATAGCCACATCACTGAATTCTAGAACTTGACAGGAAAGATTCAAATAACATGTCTGATGTTATCTGAAGATGACGCAGGAGTCATTTTAGTGGGTTCACACAGGTATTGCTCTCACTTGATCCCAAGTCACTTGATGTTTTAGAGCTGAACTGGCTCCCTAGAAAAGTATTCTGTTCTGCAGAGCCCACTTTCTGTGTGTGATGCTAGATCTCTGATACCTTTCTCCCACATATTTGTCATAATTTGCATCTGTAGCCATCAGATGTAACTTGTATGGTTTTAAAGGGGGAATGGAGAAATTCATGGAGGAGAAGGCTATTAATGACTACCAGTTCTCCAGTAAAAGATACAGTATGTCTATGAACATCAATTTCTGGGACAGCTTGGGTGGGAGGATGCTGTTGCACTCCTGATCTGCTTGCAGACTTCCTGTGGACAGCTGGTTGACCTCTGTAAACAGAATGCTGGACTAGTTGGGCCTTTGGTCTGATCCAGCATGGCTTTTCCCCTTTAACTGGGTTTCAAGATTTAGAGAACCCATTCAACTAGTGGTAAGCTGAATTTCTCCTAGTGTTTCCAGAGAGGAATGATTTATCAGCTGACATCATGCTCATAAGATGAGTTTAGAAAATGAGGGTTAAGGGGCAGAGAACAGAAACCACAAAGGAAGTCAGCAGTGAGCATCTATTAAAGTTAACCTGAGTGCCTTTTGTATTCATTCTATTTGCATTTCATTTTATATCTAGGTTTGGAAGTACTGATGTCTCTGATGGATACCGTCTAACCTCCATCCATTGCTGCCTTTTACCCTACTTTGCAAGTGTATGCAACTTATTTATGTCCAATTCACCTCAGTCTAGGGATGCACAGGTTTTGCTGAATTTGTTCCATCTGTGTTCAATTCCATCATCCACTCACTGATGGAATCTGAGGTATTTACTGGTTCTAATTCACATCAGCGCTAATGCAAATTTCCCCCATTCCCCATGTGAATATCTGGTCCTCAGGTCTGCAGAATCTACATGACTTTGAAAAAAGCATTTGCACTGCAGGTTGGAGCCATAAAAATCAGAATTCATCTGACTCCATTGCAGGTTTCCCTGACGTGTCCAACGTGGGCTATAGGACACAGCTCTTGCTCAGAAAACTTGCTCAGGACCTCTCTTACATCCATTCATCTATGTCAGCTTTGAGATATGTTCAACTACCTCTCCCACAATCCCCAGCAAATATAGGCAATAGCCATGTTGGCAGTCATGTGTGTGTATGGAGATGGTGATGATGCTTTGAGGGCTCCAGGTTGGAGGAGACAGGTCTATGTAGGGCAAGACAGAAAGCAAAGAAAAATCAGGCCTTTTGTTTCTCATCTAAATGCATGGCTGAGAAGAGTCTGAAAACCATACAAGACCACAATAGAATGATACTGCCACCAAAAGATAAGAACTAGCAACACATGTATTTTGTTAGAAAGGCAAGGCCTCAAATCCATTACAGCACATGCTATTGTCCAGACCTGTCAAGCGCTGGCAGCTTAATATTATTTAGAGGACAGCAAAGCAGGCTTCGAACAAAAACCACGTAGATGGCAACGTATTCTTCCAGTGCGGACTGCCCCCTCATTCTGCTCTCATTCATTTCACAGACACTGGCAGGAATGCCCATTCAAGGAATGGCTGTTAGCCTAATGTATTCTCAAAAACAGCCTGACAGCAGGACATGTAAAGGGGTTCCAACAGAAGGCAGAGTAAATGTGCTCACTGGAAAGAGTTCTAAACATGGGTTACAGGTCGGTGTTGTTGTAAACTGGCTGGATTTTTCCACTGCTTGGTCCATGGATGAGGTCTTGATTCAATACCTCCTCTATGAAAGCACTGTGAACATTTTGCAAGATAGACCTGAAATAACTCCCTGCTTGGCAAGAAGATTATCTTGGCTGATGCATTTGCCTGTGTCTAAAAGGTTTGTTTTGCTCTCACCAGCTTACAGCCATGATTATGTAGCTCCTTGGAGGCACACCATGGACATACAAAAAGAAGAGACCGTGCCCTTTATTGACCCAACTGAAGAGTGCACAGGCTTTCAGAGATAAGCACTGGTTTGGGCCAGGATTCTTCAGGATCTTTGTATGTTGTGCAGCAGCAGCACAACAGCATTATTATTATTATTATTATTATTATTATTATTATTATTATTATTATTATAACATTTCTATGCTGCCCCTTGCCGAAGCGTTTCCAATACAGCCATCCTTATTGGCTCACTGAGATAACAGTAGTTGTGGTCAAGGCACATCAGCAGAGCACTAGGTCAGGGAAACTTGGTCTTTTGCACTGCATCTCAACTAGGCCTACCAGCTGAAAATATAGCATTGGTCCCTTTTTTAAAAAACAAGAGCCTTCTAGGTAATAATTAACACTAGCAAGATGTTCACTAAATGGGCCACCCCCCCCCTGCCCAAAAAAAGTCACCATAAATATTAGGTTGTCCACTTTGAAATTATCAAAAGGAGGGGTGTATCATTAAAAAAAGAAGAGTACAATGCTTTGCATAACATTTAACTAATGTATTTTATATGGCTAGAAACCCATAGGCAGGATATAAATGCAACAGCAACCCCCCACCCATGTTCCCCAGCAATTGGTGCACGTATTGCATCTGATACTGGAGGCAACATCAGGACAACTAGCCCTTAATAGATTTATTCTCCATGAATTTATTCAGTCCCTGTTTAATGCTGAGCCTCCTGGAGGCCCATCACAACTTTTCTTGGAATTGAGGGCCATAGTTTCACTATGCATGGTGTGAAGGGGTATATAGCTGTTCCATCTGGCCTCTCTCCTGCTCATTCATACTTGCCCCACAGGGTATTTTAAACCTGGATGGTTATAAATGCAACTCCACAGGGCTGAGTTAGCAACAGGGGAGGAATCCATTGGATTCCCTAGGCTTGTCTCCCCGCTTTGAGCCAAGTTCTCGGTGAGCTTGCTCAGCCTTGGCATGGCACTGTCCGGGAATTGTGCACTGTACAAGAGACCAATCTGTGCACTGTGCAAGCACTGTCCTCCTTCTGCACCACGTGCTGCTGTGCATAAGAGAAGTTTGTCACTTGCGCAACCTTTGTTTTGCAACTCTTTGCAGACTTCCTTTCGGCTCTGCCGGCTTTCTAAGACTGGGCTAAACACAAGCGTAGGTCTTCAAATGCAAGAGGGACAGATTCCTCAGAGCTTAGATACATCCCTAGAGAGAGACAGATTGTTGTTGTGGCTTGTATTTTTTAATCTTCATATCAAGACAACAGCTCCCATGTAACATTCTGAGCAAGCAGAATTCAGAGAAAAGAGCCTGGCTTGTTACATGCTTTTCCCCAGTTATAAACTGCCTCAGAATAACAAGAGGGGGAAAACCCATCACTGTAGACAATTGGAGCCAGTATACCCACTAATAAACATAACAACACATCAAGAAATGCATACACTAAGCATCCTTGTGCAATTATTTCTCAGGCATTCTTACAAAAGGGGGTGAACATGGGCACCCACTTAGATTAGGGTCAATTGGCCTCAAGTACTCTTTATTCACCCTCTCCTTAGCAACATTATCATGTAGTCAAACCCAAATGGCTACTGAGCATCTGCCCTGTAGGTTATACTTTCCCCTCCATTCCCCTTGTGTGACTTTTTGTTTGTAAGCCTACTTCGTTTTTGTGAAGTATTTTTATGCTACCCCTCAGCCAAAAAGGCTTCCAGAATGGCTTACATATAACCAGGAAAACAAGGCAGACCCTGCCCATGTGCTCTCAACCTAAAAAGACATGGCAGAGAAGGAAAAAGCAATGGGGAAGGAAGAGGAGGGAAATGGGTATCTTTAAGAAGGCTGGAAGAATAGCCCTGCTATCTCTCAGCAGAACCTGTCTTGAGGATGGTTCTGTGTCCCCCTTTGTAGAGGAGAGTTCTTTTTCTGGCAGCAGCATGCAGTTAAAGGGCTATCCAGCCAAGTCTAGTTTAAAGTCAAAGAGCCATGGGAAGAAAGTTCAGAGGCCTAAAGTTGTCCATCTACAGTTAGCAGCAGACTGAGCAAGCCAAGTAGGTCCAAAGACCACCTGACAACAGTCTTCCTCACTATGGTGAGATACATTAGATTTCTCTTGGATCTGTATCAACAAAATGTGCATCAAAGTGTTGACTCAGCCTGTATCTAACTAACTCAACGTGCATCTACATATATACATATACAAATGAGTCTATGTCCTTGTTTACCCTTTTTAAAAATTATGCATCTTCTCTTTTTTTAGCAATGACTAAGTGGCAGACCTATTATTATCATCATCTTTGGGTGATAATAGTCTGAAAAGTAGGATTCGAATAAAATAAAATAAATGATCCTTGACTGTGCAGAATCAGCCTTGAGCCTGTTCTCTGTTAAAGACCCAATAAACATAAAAGGAAAAATGCTGCCAAAGCAGTAGCAGATTAGGAGAACAATGGCAGGAAATTGATGTTGGGGGTGAGTTCTTTGTTGGGAGAGTTTTCATGAAATTGGCCATCATCCTGAAAGCACAGCTTTCTCCCACAAAATCATAATGGGTGAACATTACAAGCAGCCTTCCTAGAACAAACAAAAAAACACCCAACTGCACTCACACAGATATTCAGCTGGCAAGGAAAGTACCATCTTTTCCTTTGCTAACACTGCCATCTGCTGGGTGTAACTGGAAACTAGAAATTCGAGCTTTTTGTCTATGCTATACTTCACCTACTGCTAACCTAATGTTCCAAAAGTATTCAGTAGATGTAAAAATGATGGACACAGTAAATAAGGATGAACATGCCACAGATGGATCGTTTCTATTAAACAAAACAAGCAGTTAGTGCTCAGTTTACTGGGGACAGAAGGGGTAAAGAAATGTGTTCATGAAATCCACAAGACCCACCCTTGACTTACCCTAAATTTAATCAAATCATGGTTTTGCTGCGCTTTTTAAAAATAGAGTATTACAAAAGCAATGGAGGCAGAGCTCTTTCATATTCGCTTGTCCCACACTAAGAAGGAAGGAAGGAAGGAAGGAAGGAAGGAAGGAAGGAAGGAAGGAAGGAAGGAGGGAAACAGATGCAACAAAAAGTGGATTTTGTTGCCTCATCCCTTTCCTCACAGTTTCTTAATTTCAGTGATGGACATGTATACAAGTGACTCAAACAGCAACACAGCCATATTTCAGTTTGACTGGCAGTAGTACCAGCAATCAAACACTGTCTTGTCCCTGTTCCTGTGGTACAAGGGGAGCACCACACCTATGGGATCTGTTAATTCATATATTCACTTATTCTTCTCTAAATGCTTCCCAGTCATACAGCAATGTCCACAGAGGATCTCTGCCACAACTCCCTCCCCTTTTCTCTTTCATGGCTAATCGATAGAGAGGAAAGGTATGTCTGTGCTAAATGAAACAAAAGAGCTTCCAAATCAGCCGGGCTGCTTTAATATGTGTGTGTGAGAGAAAGATCTTCACAAGTTTCTAGTCCTTACAAGTTCAAAGTAAAGTTAGAAACAGTATAAACAGGACTGTGTTGACCATTCACCCAGGTAATGACCCAGTCAAATTGGAGAATGATAGTTCTGGATTAACATGAGAATGGAAACAAACACCCCTGTTTTGTATTTAAGTTCTTGGGCACTTTGCTTTGCTTTTAGTGTCACCATTTTGCCTTAAGGGCAATGAGTGCTTTGTAACTGGCCATACTCTACCAGGACAGAGATTTTATGAGCAAGTAACCCCTCATGGCAGCAGCCATTTTGTGGGAGCGCCTACGACACTCTGTAAAAATTCCCAATGCCCACACCAACCCAAAGCAGTCAAATATCATTGATCTCAGTATATTGAACATATTTAGGTTCCTTCATAATTAACCTGCAGCTTAGAATAAATTTGGATGGATGGCGATTTTTTTAATGCAGGGTAGGCCAGGTGGTTCCTAGGACACAGCCAGAAGAAGGCAGTAATGACTGAATTGGCAGATCAATGACAGCTGATTCCAGAAATTATAGTAACACATTGCCACACATTCACAGCCTCCTCCATGTGGCTGCTCAAACTTGACCCCACACAATGCTCCGCAGGTGCACCACACAATACCCACAACACCCAAAGCCAAACTCTTCCAGCTGGGCAAATGTTGCAAGAAGCCACATCTGCTCCCAGGGCACACATGAAACATGTTTTAATTCATGCTTTTCAGCACAGTATGGATAGTCTGTACACACGTACTTGTTGCCCTTGGAAGCATCATCTGCCATGAAGATTTGGCTTCAGAAAAGTTCACACCATGCCTGTTTTCTTGGAGGTTCAGCAAGGGCTGCCTCAAAAACCTATACTAAACTCTGAATCAAGTGTAGGTAGGTCAGGATTAATGGCCTTGTTGACACAATCATGCTACGTTTCCACTTCCTTTCCCCTTAGGCATGTTTAGTGGTACACATTTCCAAAGTTCTTCCTATTACTAGCTAGTTTTGACAGGACCTTAGTTAGCAAATGAGGTGTTAGTAAAATGCCATTGCCCTGAAGCAAACCAATCCCAGCCAGCTTTAATGCAAACAGCTCCCAGCAGTTACCACATTGCACTTTCAGATGGGAAGGGAAAACACAGTCCAGAGCAGAGCACATCTGAAAGAAAGGAGGGCTTTCTAGAAAGGCTGAGCATCACTCTGGCTACAGTTACAGCTGAGGGATATTTGAATGGTTTATTCCAGCATGGAGATACAGGGATGGGAGAAAGAAGAATCTGCACTTGACACTTCCTCCGAGCAGCAATTCAAGGCCCAGAGAAGCAGTCAGAAATACATCTGGGATCTTTGGAAATGGAATATAAAAGGAAGAACTCATAAACAGAAAAACATGAACTCCAGAATAAGTAATATATGGAATTCTTCCCACCCACCAACCAGTATGACCCAAAGAGGCATTTAACAAACTAGAGTCTCATTTGACTTTTCTTATATTTGTGGAGTAGCAATGGGGAAAGGCACCCATCAATAGTGACTTTGACATGCTCTGAGGGTCACTGAGAGTATTCTAAGCCCCCCAGTTCTGAGGTCTTGTGGCCTCCATGCTGGGACTCCAGATGACTGAAGCCCCCTGGCCCCCTACTCACGTGTGCCCCTCAGCCCACCCCTCTCCCAGCCTGTGTGGGCAGAATTGTGCCTGCTGCCTCTCCAAGGCTGCAAATCAGCCTCCAAGAGGAAGAAAGGGGAGTTGAAGCCCACAATGCTTTAACCAATTGAGGGGTTAGGGTTTGGAGGCTCCTATGCACCTGGGATGGGAACAATAGGATTGTGTCCTAAAAGATGTGAACCACAATCCTATGTTTACTCAGACGCTAATCACCTTGAAATGTGCACAGCTTATTCCCAGGTAGGCCAATAGCTGATTACAGTATGAAATTTTGTAGGTGAGGACAGAAGGCTTCGGCTTGGAATTGGCCTTTAGCCCACTGGTGCAGCTATGGTTGGATCTTGGGGCCATAGCCTAGAGCTCTAGGTCTGCAGAATCAAACTTCATTTTATTCCTGTTGTCCTTGTGATGCCATGATTTAAGCCAGTTTGAAATGTAAAACTGCACAAGCTCAGAGTTTTGTTTTCCTTTTCAGAATCAGGTGGGCAAGCCGAGTTTTGTTTTTAGTGTTCTAACCACAGCTGGCTCCACCTTTTGAGGGTCCTTGGACGAGACACCTCCAATGCCCTCCCCTGCCTCCATGAGTCAACCCAACCTTCGCCCCTCCATCAGTTGCTGCTGCTACTATTCACTCTCTTTCTCATTATGGCTACCACTTGCTTGTGTGACTAGCAAGTTTTGGTGTGCAAGCAGGCAGGAGCATTTACTGTTCTTCCTCCTCATCAACACTACCCTTGTCTGGGCGAGAGCTAAAAGCAGGTAGACAAAAATGTTCCACTGGTGGAGAAGAGGCACGGGTCCTGGGTTCTTTTATCATTGGGCCCTTGCTGCACCTCAACGGGTGCCCAGCTATGTCAACCATTGATGCCAGCCCACCCAACCGCCTACCTGAGATCATTAAGTCCTAAAATCATCTAGTGGCACCACCACTCCAACCACTGATCCTCTAGCATCCAGTTGAGAGGAAAATGAAGGCCATGGTGACTTGGCAGAGGGGTAATGGACTATAGTATCTGTTATACAAGTAACACAAAATCAATGTGATGGAAGACCTCAAACTAACAAATTCTTGGAAAACTGGTCCATATTTGGGACAAACTGGAATGAGAAGATTCAACACTTATGCACTACGGCAAGTTGCTTTTGCTGTGTGTGTGTGTGTGTGTTAAGTTTCAAGATTGTACATGCCATTATCCCCATCTGATCCTGCAGTCTCTTTTCTATAGCAGCAGGTGAAAGATCACAAGCAGAGCAAGAAAAAGATGGCTTTCTCCTTGTCCGATATTACATTTATCTGAAGTCTCTCTCATCTCCAAGCAGCTTTGCCTCTGCAGCTTTGATCCACCCCCCCACCCCACATTCCTTTTCTATAGATTACCTAAGCATCTGGTAGCAGAGTTCAGCAAGTTGCAAGCTTCCCCATCTTCCATTCCTGGGGGGTATTCTCCATATCACTTGCTGCTAGCTTTCGTCTGGAATATCAGTCCCCTGAGAATTAAAACTGACAGTTTTGCAGGCACTAAAAAATAAATGCCACCAGAATCGTTGCTCAGTTGCATCTTTATTCATGTATTTATACGCTAGGGCAGTGACAGTTTTATTTCTTCTAAGGTTTTCTTCTTCTTCCCCTGCTTCACATTTAGGGAGCCATAATCCCCAAGGAGGGATGCTAAGGTTATTAGCGTGTTTATGCAGAACCACACTTTCCCCAAAGCCCACATAGAAATAACTAGCAAATGGCAACTGGAATGCTAACTGCGCAAAAGACGACATTCTTTCATCTTACTCCCCGAAGATTCGTTAGGCTGTTTACACTGCAGATTAATGTAAGAAATTAATGACGTCTTGGGGGGAAAGAAAAGGCCACTTGCCTAATTATTTAGGCTTTGCTCACTTACGCATGGTTTGCCTGTTGTCTTAGTTCAGGATGGTGCTTCTTTGGATTTCTATTCTAAAACATCAGCGTGTGTCATCATAAACCTAGCCCATGGCTCAAAGATGTGTGGGGTACCAGCCTCTTTGCATGCTTGTACCATCTACTCCTCATCTCTGGATTAACCAGTATCTTTGAGCCATCTTTGGATTAACCAAAGTGGTGCAGTCAGTGGAAGAACTGACTGCACCACTTCAGCTTGTAGCACTTTGGAGTGTTGTGATGGATGAAAGCAGCACCACCTCCCCTGTCGATAGAAAAGTGGGAAGGAGGTGTGGTGGGGAGACACATTTTTCACCATGTGTGTTTCCTGTTCTTCTAGTTTGGTACTTGCAAAGCTCCTCCCCACACACTCCCCACACACCCCATGGAACAGACAACAGGGAGGCAGCAGAAGTCTCTCTCTCTCTCTCTCTCTCTCTCTCTCTCTCTCTCTCACCCACCCACCCACCCGCCCACCCACACCATTGCCACACTACTTTCACTCCCTGCAGATGCACAATCATAGGCACTCCATGCAACCTGGCAGAACAATCATTCAGGAGGCCCACCCACATGGAGCATCCACTGCAGAAGGGGCATATGCCCTCCTTTCCAGACATCATGCCCAATGCATGGAACCTGGAGGACTGGAAGGGGAGAACAGCACAGCAATAGTGGGGTATAATCCCACCTTCTCTCCTTGTTATTGAATGCATGATGCACACGTGGAAATGGCTTGTACAAACAGCTGATTGCAGACTGCATACTATCAGGGCAGAAGTGGCGCCTGGTGCCCATCAGGGTTGGTGAGGCAGGGAGACCAGCTCACAACTGGAGGGGAAGGAACAGTCTCGCCTTTCCCCATGTTAGTGTTGTTTTTTCTCACTTTAGCTGTTTTTCAGCATCTAAATCACAACACACACACCCTGTGCTATCGGCTGAGAAGTGCTTAAGGTCAGTGGAACTGGCATTTGTGCGTGTGTGTGTACATGCATGTGTATGCACACCCTGTCTTGGGAGTCTTGAGAGAGGGTATTTTTCTGGATCAGAGCTGAGCCAAGCCTGTGCACAGACAAGCGGAGAGAAATGAATCCTCAAGCCCAAGGCAGTAGAGGAAGTCACAGGCATCAAGCTGAAACTGGCTACTTGCAAGTGACTTGTGATACACAACTGGCCAAGAAGTCCGTCTGGGGTCTGAGGGATGGCAGAGAGTGTTTCGGCTCTGACAAGTGGGCAGTCACAACCCTGCTTGCTGTCCTCTCTGTGCTCCATCTTTCAAAGTACGCCAACTGGGTAGAATGGGCCAAGGTGAATTATCATCTTCCACTGGTTTTGTTTCCTCAGATTGGTCTCTTTTTGTCCTCTGTTCCTTCACCTGCTAAACCAGTGTGTGACAGGTTGCTGTTAAAGCAGAGGCACAGAGCCAGTGGCAAATCAAGCCAGGTGAACTTCATGGGACATGGGCTTAATGCCAGCAAAGTGCTGCTGTTTGTCAAAGCTGTGGTTGAGATTTCATCACTTCCAGCATTCATGGCATCACCTATGATTGAAATTGCCGGCTTTTTTGTTATTGCACCAAGCATTGTTCTGAAGAGTCTATGTTACTCAGAACAGCCTTGATCTAAATTTAGTCTTATCCCTTAGAAAGCAGAAGCACCATTTCAAAAGCCAGTATTAACAGAGATCTTAGAGAAAAGTCAGGCAGATTAAGAACAAGATTAAAAATGTATCTCCTAGACATGTGGTCAAGACCTGAGCTTATAACTGACCAGCTATTTTTTACCTGCCCAACCTATCTTGAAGAACTGAGGGTGAAATGTTGGATGGAGTTAGGCATGGCTCCATGACTTTCTTGTATTCAGAAAGATGGGAGCTCATTTGCTTTTACCACATTTTCTTGCCATTGGCTGGCTTTGTGTAGCACATCTAGCAGGGTATCCCCATTTTATACCATCCCATTATCCTTCCCCTCCAAAGCCACTTCTCCTCTAGGTGTGCCAAACAAGCTGAAGAAAGAGAAGCAGGCTGCCCATGCTAAAGATAGCTTATGGCTTACATGTGCATTTTGTAATGCACGATGCAGTCAACCACTGTGCAATAAAGACTGAGGACTAAAACAGTGCAATTCCCCCCCACCCCAAAAGATCACAGCTGTATTGATGCCAATCTGTCCTGCAGTCGTATCATTTTTGCTGTGCCAGGGCCATAGGGGTAAAGCACATGCCTAGCCTGTGAATTTGAAAAGCTGCTGTAAATCAGTGTGGATAACAATGACTTCATACGCTATGAGCCAGCTTTATATGCTCACAGGGGGATCATATGCTGCATTAATGTTCTCGCCATGGCTGCCAGATCAAGGCTTTTCTAAGCAATAAATAGGTCTACACAGGCATGATATTCTGTTGCCAGCTCCATCATCCCTATAAGCACTATTCTGGAAATACCCTATTTGTGAATATAGGCCTGCCAGAAACTTCCCCATGGCACTTTCCTTATCTGGAGAATCCTCACAAACTGATGAAAGGGGACAATGTCACATCCAAATGAGATGACAAGCAAGAATTAAGAAAAACATGAAAGTGAAGTGCCAGGTTCAGCTCTGGTTTCTTCAGCTTTTGTCTGCGTATCTAAGGCATAGGAATTAAGTAGCCAGAGAGAATTACAAGGCCTTTCTCGCTGCAGAGGATACAAAGAGCATCTTTTAATAATTGATTATAAGCCAAGTCTTATAACCCCATCTTCCTCCAGAGTACGACAAAATCACAATAGGGTGCCTCTTAAAGAACAAAGCCTGACAGCCAGACTGGCAGGAGCACTGAACTTGAAAATGTGTGTTCATTTCATCCACCTTTGACCTTTTAGAAATTACTATGGTAAAGCTTCCAGTATCCTTGGACTTGTTATCCAAAGTGGCATTGCATAAAAATCAATCAAGTTTTAGAATCAATTCACAGATCTGAGACATTTGATCAGCAGCTGAACTCTACAGCATACTTTAATTAAGTGTGGATTAAATGTAAGGCAGCTTTGAAGCATCTCTTAATACTGTTGGCAAAATTTCCATTTCAGGTCTACATTAGCAAATCTCAGCTTTTGAAGCTTTATTCCTGACAAAGCCCAAGTGGAAAGAGTTTGCTGCAAAAGCCACTGCTTCTTTTTATCTTTTTGCTTGTCTGAAGGGGAAATCATATCAGCTGTAAATCTGATGTACAACCCATTCACTATAGGCAAGGCTATGTAATTCTATCATCTCCTACCTCCATCTGTCAGATATGTACATAACAGTACAGAAATGGTATCTCCACAGAATTTCTGAAAAGTCTCTCTTCATTTTTCACTAAGAACAAGCTCATGGAGTTCATGGGAGGAGAAAATACACAGTTTAAGCAATGTCTCCTCAAATCAGACAAAATCAAATAGTTTTTGGTTTGGAGGTGGCAAAGCATGAAAGCTCCATGTATAGTTTTGCTGGAACATAACATAACCTTGGTAGAATAGAATGGATGTTAGGAGCCACCATAAGGTGGCTTGGTACGTGTTCAACACCGAGGATCTTGTGCAAAGCAGGTTTACCAGGATGATGGAATAGCCATGGTTCTTTATTCACACATGCTTCCTGTTCATTTCTAAAATGAGGGGTTGGGGTCCATTTTTAGCAACACATATATGGGTGCAGCTTTGCCTTCCACATATTACTTCACCATATACTTGCCTTCTTGCTCTATGCCACAAGTAAGTTGGCTCAGATACTAGAAATTGGCTGAGAAGTCCCTGAAAAGATTCTCAGCTCACTCATCCACCCATTCTTTGATGTACTAAAGTAAACTCCTCCTGCACTCCATTTTAGGCATGAATAGGGCAAGCACATGGAAAACATGTGGCCCTGGTAATATCCAGCTTGTCTCTGCAAGTGTAAATCATATTAGTCTTTAAAGATTAAAGAATTAAAGATTAAACACCGACATCCAAAAAACATGGATCTCTACCATTGTCTATTGAACCTAATTTAAAAGCCCATTGCTATAAGAGACCAAGAGGCTAATCGATGCTGGATAGGTTAAGAGCAGTAACATTTAAAAGTTGACCTTTGTTGGCCTCATTTCCAATAGTTCCCGAAATGGAATTTTATCACTGGCAGCTATTCCATAAACAGGGGTCGGACTGTTTCTATTACATAAAACAAGTAAGCAAAACAAAAACAAAGAGAAATAAGTTCCTGAGTTTTTTAATTTTTCTGATGAGTGTTACAGTCCAATCCAAAACAAAAAAACAAAGAACCTGGGGATGAAAAGAGACGGCTAAAAAGCGAGCTGGCAAATCTGCAGTGAAGTTCTAGTGACAGCATTCGAGCTCTCCCATCCCAAGTGAAGGTAAAGGAGAAGAGTAAAATTTCACACAGATGGTGGCAGTGACGTCAGTTCTTCAGACAGCTCTGCTTCCCACATATCCATTCGTAAGTGGCAGCAAGAAAATCGGACTTTCATCCTGTGACAAACAAACTCAGAAAAACAGGTTTCTCCATACTTCAATACCCCCATCCTACGATGTAGGACTCCTGCAGCCGAAGCCAGATCTGGATCAGAAATCAGAGACAGGCACTGGCTGCTGACATGGAACAGAACGAAGCTGGTGGTCTGGCTAGGAAGAACAGACAGCTAGCCCAGCCTCCAGTATTTATATCAGACCTGGCCAGTCACCCAGAGCTGTCATAGCACCAATGCTATACACTTCTTGTCACTTCCACAACTGTGGGCTGAACACCTACAAACCCCAGAGGACATACTTGGCTAGGTTACAGATTTGGATAACAGAAATTTCTTGGTTCAAGATCAACTCACTGCTAACAGATAATGTCAGGGCAGGATATTTGTGCCTTGTAATTTGCTGTTTCCCACAGCAGTTTAAATATGATGTCCTAAGGAAAAGGCTAGAACTCAAAGATCTGATGACATAATATTGGAAGTATCTCAAAGGTTATAACAACACAGGACAGACCTGTGCGGATGACTGTCAGGTCCTACCTTGGCTAAGGAAGAGGGATTATTTTCTTATGTGTTCCAGTTCTTCATTGGGAATAGGAAATTAGATCAGTTAAGATTAAGTTAATTTACATCTTATTAGCACAATATC
The DNA here is from genome assembly GCF_004798865.1 of Varanus komodoensis. NCBI lineage: Eukaryota > Metazoa > Chordata > Lepidosauria > Squamata > Varanidae > Varanus > Varanus komodoensis. The sequence goes on along the minus strand of NW_025335269.1, from coordinate 17,371,711 downwards.
TTATTAATTTCTTCTCATAATTTCTAGTACATACCCAGAATAGAATATTATATACATTAAGGGAGAAATCCTATGGCCCCTGAACAGCATCTGAGGGGCCACAGGATATTTCAGATTCTCAATTCCATGACTAGAGCTCTCACCTAATGCCCAATGCAGCCAGTATAGGAAAAAACACACCAGCTTCCTCTCTGAGGTTGGAAGCATGACCTCATAGAGGGATAAAAGTTGGCATAGGAACAGAAGGAGACTAAAAGGCTATCCTGAACCTCTGACAGCCTCCTTCCCTCTCTCTCCAAACACCTTCAGCAGACTGGCAAAAAAACCTATTTAGCAAAAATGCAGGGCTGGAGGAAGGGGAGGTGAATGTCATATACACCGCTATTCCTACTCTGTCAAATATGCTAGCATCTTCCAATTTTGGGGACTTATGAGTACTGAGGATATGATCCATAGGTCTGTGCCCTAAACACATTTCAAACAAGCCTCCAAATTTATATGTGGTTCATACAGGAAGCACCCCACCCCATACATTCCTTATCAACAAACCAAACAAATGCTTTAGATCTACGAAGAAAAATGTAACAGCAAATAAGAGTTCAATAGCCAGATCCCAAAGAACTCACAGGGGTTCCATGCCACATGGTAAGCTACTGTTGAAACTTAAGAGACTTTCAGAAAGATATGGAAGTTTGCTGCTTTGTTCCCAAAATCTCACAGAATATTCCTCTACCAAAATCCCTACAGTCATACCTAAAGTAGATCTTTGGATCCTGGCTGATATTTAAATATATAAAACATATGTGGACTGATTACAAATACAATCCCATCATATCCATTTAACTAGCAGTTGGACAAGGTCTTAGTAAATTGCCTTTTTCAAGATATTCACGATCTTTTCTTAGTCTCTAAAAGAATGTACTGTCCTAACACCTAAAGAGAGGTGTAAGAAGGAAGCATACAGAGAAGTAAACCAACAACAAAGAAGTCTTCAGTTGCCAACAGATACCCAAAACTAAATAAATAAGGGAGATTCAGTATATCTCTCAATAAGGTGAACCCAGCTTCTCTCCACATTTGAAAAACCAGTGATCTAAGCAGTATGCAGCAAATTTAATGCCAGTTCAGCTAAATGGCTTGCTACACACCTCAAGATTGCATTTGTTTTTCTTAAAAACATTCTTTCTCATTTTTTTATTTGAAAATGTGTTGAAAAGGAGAGGAATGTGGTCAAATAACATCACAAGAAGTCAGTCAGCACTGCACAGAAGACTTTAGCCCTAAACAGGAATAACAGATTTCTGCTGTATTTTGCCCTGATTTCTGATCTGAGAGAAGACTGTACATATGAACAAAATGTTGTAAGTGTGCTTTCACAGTTGGCTTCTGCTCAAGTTATGTGCACCTGGCACACCCTTTACGAGTCCTCATTGGTAGTTTCCATCTTGTGCTGGCTCCGAAAGTGACGCTCAAGATTGATCGTCACCTCCCTCTGCAGATTTCTGCTGCTGTTTTTCCCAGCTGTGTGGATCCATCGATGCTGCAGAATTTGCTTAGCAGTGTAACGCTTTTTGGGGTCAACGACAAGGAGTCGGCTTATCAGGTCTTTTGCCGCTATTGGGGAAAAAGCAAAATAAGTTAATATGGGAGATAAGCTGCATGTTTTGTTAATTGCACAGGTTTTGATAAGGCAGCCATTTTTCTTTATTCTTGTGTAAGCACATGTAGGCATGATGGCAGTCTAGGAAGCATTAAAGCTTCCCCCACAGTTCCCACCAAAAATTCAACCCCTTCCCCATGGAGGAGGAGGTTAAAAAAAAGCACTGGAAGTTTCTTTGAATAGCTTCTCTACTTGGGACAAACACAGAAGCAAATACTAGTTAAGAGTCAATGCAGGGTCACATTATAACACACACTGATGGGTTCATACCATCAATATATTCAACAAAAATGGTGCCTACAAACTGAACTGAATCAAGTAAGACATGCTGGGAGGGGTTTCTGTTGCTTATCACAATTTTAGGTAGATTCTTAAGACTATACTGTTTTCAGAATGTATTTCTTTCTTTCTTTCTTTCTTTTTTTTGCCTGACAAGGCAAGGAGGAATTTTCACAGAGAAATAATGCAACATGAAATACAAAGATTCTATGTATACTTTGCATACAAAAAGGTATTAAAGCCCTGCCACATGATAGACCAAATTCAATGCAATGATTTTGCTCGCATGCAATGAGTTTGGCATTACGAGGACAAGCCACAGTGAATCTTGAATGCACATGCTCTGCCATGGCAGTGAGGATATGAAGAGCCTGCTTCTATTTTAGACTAGTCAGTTTAGCTTGTCACCTCAACTATAAACTGTGGTTAATCTTAATTATGGTTAGTAAAAGTAAACCATCTCCTTAAACAATGAGATAAAGCTCTGATTTCCTCTAAGCATTATGTATACATAACATTATATACATAACACTGTTATGTAAATAACATATATAAATATGTATATGTATACATAACATTATATTCATATTATGTATATATCCTGCTTTTTCCTCTATGGATGCCAAGGTCAAGTACATGTTCATCCTTCTGTCCATTTTACCTTCGTAACAACATTGTTGATAGGTTAGGCTGAGAGTCACTGACTAGCCTGTGAGCTTCAAGGCTAAGCGGGACTAGAACCAGATCTCCCATTTCCCAGCCCAGCACTTTTAACTACTATACGACATTGCCTCTAACAATGCTAAACCAGCCTTCCTCACCCTGGTTACTCTCCTCTCAGCCCCAGCCAGCCTGGCCAATGGTCAGGAACGCTGAGAATTGTAGACCAAACTATTTGGAAGAGACCAGGGTGGAGGAATCTGTGCTAAACTGTGGTTTAACATAGAAACAGGGGGAGTCAGAAGGGGTCTCCCGGGCTATCTAGTCTGACCCCCAGCTCTAGCCAGTTCCACTCACGACATGACAACCATGTGCATGTCTATCCTATCCTTGAACACCCTTGCCCTCCAGCACCTAAAATTTTATCAGGCACTGGACATGCATTTTGAAACCTATCGTTTCAGTCTTATGGACTAGAATCTTGTCACTAAAAATTAAACTCCATCTCAAAATTCTACATGGAATACCAAATTCAAAAAAAAATGGAAGGCACACAGCCACAGCTATAAACTTCTCAGTCTGTTCATTTTAGATTGCTTACCAGCTGAAATGTTGTCCCAGTATGGTGAGAGAAATTCGTAATGCCCAAGCTGTATGATTTGAAATAGCTCCTCTTGATCTCGTTCATGACTTCGAAAGGGGGGGAAGCCACAGAGCAAAATATAGAGTATTACACCAGTAGCCCACATGTCCACTTCCAGCCCATAGCCTACAGCAAGAAAAATAAATCAAAAAATGAATATATGCAAATAATCTGGAAGGAACTTCTGCTTTTATATTGTTAACTATGGATGAAAAATTGGACTCAAGCAAAGAACTGGCAACAAGCTGACCTTGAAAATATGTTATCCTCCTCCCAGTCACCTCTGCTAAACTCACTCTGCCTTCTCTCCACCCCTGTTCCCAGGAGAAGTGTCAGTTTTCTGTTCTACAGGTGAATTTGCACATCAGGTGTACGCAGGGAGTATGCTGCTAAATCAAGGATCGTTGGGTTGAGACCTACTACTAAACCCAGTTTTAACAAAGGAATGTAAAGGCTCCAGGCTACCTAACCTCCTAACACCATGCTAAAGACATTATCATAAGAGCAAAACAGCAGTAATTTCTCAGTGCCTTCTTTCCAAATCGTATCAGGATGATGAACACTGTGTTTGTGCATGTGTTCGTTCTGCTCTCTTTCACACACGCACACGCGCGCACACATCCAGACTGCCTTAGAATATGTTCACAGACTGCCTTAGAATATGTTCACCATCTGCCAGGAGGCAATCTATTTTTTATTTATTTAGGGAACTCCTATGCCGCCCCATTCGCCAAAGCCTCAGGGCAGCTCACAAACATAAATAAATAACATCCTATAAAACAATATAATTTAACAGTATAAATTAAGTCGCCCTGGCCAAAGAATAAAATAAATAAATATTAACAATTAAAATAACGTTTAAAATTAAAATCTACACAGGTCTTGATTAGATGGAGAAGTTCCACTTGTGTCGGCACCCTATCCTTTCTTGAAACTTCACAACCCACACTTCCTCCAGCTGCCACACAATTCTCCCACGTGCACACGCATGGGAAGGGCTGTACTACCAGCTAATGAACCTCTCCTCTGTTCACATATACTTTTGCATGCCATATGGCTATTTCAAATCAAGAGCCAATGGAAGTGTAACTGACAATTTGGATTTAACAATCCAAAATTCACACTGTTGTGGTCCCCATGATATCAACCTACAAGTGTCTAGCATGGGTTTGATTTTTGCACTGCTTTTATTTCTCCTCCCCCATTCCCAGACATTTTGTTAATATTTTGCTAATCACAAAGTGAAGTATATATGAAGCAGGCCAGGCTTCAGCCCCAAATGCCAAACTATTCTTTGAAGAGTTTTTAAATTAATTAGCCCACACTCAAACTGACTCTCTACACAGACTGCATATATCCTTATGTTTCCCTACCATACTCTAACTTCACAATAGTATTCCAGGAAACTACTAAGAGATATCTAAAACATTCCCTCATTTTGCCATCTTCCCTTCCTCCAGTAGGAAAAGTATGGATTCTGGTCATCCATTCAGGTTGCCATTGGTTCTAACCCATAAAAAGGAAGGGAATAGTTAGAGGTCAGAGATGTAGCATACACACAACCTAAAGGGATCCTCTCTCTCTTAACAACAGTCTTTCACAGTCTCCAGTGCTCCAGATTGTCAGTGTACAACTCTGATCGTTCCCAGGAAGCACAACCATGCTGGCTGAGGGGGGATGGTGGGAGTTGTAGTCCAATACATTAGCATGGCACCAGGCTGTGGAAAGCTACCCTAGAATAAATATTCTCTGTACTATATAGATTCCACCTGGATAAATGCAGAGCATGGCACAACAGGAGGGAGATGATTATAGTATCTAATGAAAAATGTCATTAATTAACAAATATATCTCTAGCTATTTGCAAATTAGATACAAAGTGACTTGATGGATATAAAAGTATATTCACCATTCTCAGCAAGTATTTCAGGGGCAACGTAAGTTGGAGTTCCACACACGGTGAATATAGGTTTTTTCACCAGCTTTGCAAGGCCGAAATCTGCGAGCTTCAAGGTGGTAGTTTTATCTGGATTACGCTGTACCTGAGCAGAAAAATAAAATCCAGATCAATTTGTGCCTTTGGAGTATAAGAAAGTGAATTGCTTAGGCTTAACATGAGCAGAAGAAAAATCTGAAGCACAAAAGAGGTGGATTACAAGCTCTCCAAAATGAAGGTCCTTTATTTTTGCAAGGATTGTGTCTGAGGCTGAGCATATCATATGAAACTGGCTACCATCAATGAGTCCTTTCCTGCCAAACATTAACTGTAAAGCTGTAATGGCTAAAAAAATTTCAGCTTGCTGGGTTGAACGCTAAGTCCCTGTGCAAGTTAGTTGATTCCACAGATACCCTTATTCACTTATTTTTTACAAAAAGCCCCTTCACTGAGGATAAGCAACTACAGTTCCATTCATTCCAAGCACAGATATCAATACCTTCAATATTAATTATATGGCCACAGATTAGTGGCAATTGCATGTACTTTGCAAGTAAGAAGTCCCATGTTCGTTCTTTGCTCTCCCTAGGAAAAAGGATGTTTGTTGAAAAGATTTGCACAGGATTTTGTGGGAATTAGTTTCACTTAGAGTGGACCAGATTGGCCACTGGTTTCTGATCATTATAAAGCAAGCCCTCATTCCTAGATCTCAAATGACAGTATGATGTCCCAATCTGCACTATGAATTTACATGCATCGGCACAGGTTAGGTAGCTAGCAAGGCAGAACTGACTGCACTGAAGCACTGCAAAGACACAAGGGTCTGTGCATTCAGGCATGGCAGCAAGCTCAGGACTGTTGCTTTTCCTTCTGCTGTATCTCCTTGCAGCACAAGGTGGCAATACTACATTAGGATTATTTCAGTATGTTCAAGTAATAGAAAAAATAGGTCCTACACGCCTTTTAGTTTATTTATTTGACTTGAATTCCCCCCTCTTGGTCATCTGGACGGCTCATTACTCAACATACTACACAACAATTACATATTACACATCGGCTGGACAACCTCAAGCTTGCTTACATGAATCTCAATTCTGTTATAAATAAATTAGCTACCCGTTTCACCTTTTGCATTCTCTTTTGTACAACAGTTTTACAAAAACTATTTGCCAGCTTCTGGGAAAGGAATGCTTTCTATTTTTTTTCTTTTAAAAACTATTAGTGAGTCTAAGTGGACGAAACATGGATTTTGCTGTTCCACACAGCCTTCCCTCAACTAAAGGTCCTCCTTTTTTTGATAACTGTAACTATCATCAATGCTGACTGTCAGGCATTTGGCTGATCAGGCTGCAGTCCAGAATACCTGGGGAGCACCAGGTTGGCCACCACTGCCCTTTGGCCAGATGAAAGATACTCAATCAGTGCAGCCTGTCCAGATTCTTAGATGGACCACCATCATACTGATTTTACAGAAAAGTCACCAATTTCATATATTACAACACAGCCTGCAGTAATGTTTGCCTCCCTGTACAAATGAACATGAAAACATATGCCTTTGTCCTACATAAGGAGAGAAATCCTATCCTCTTCTATAACCTGTGACCACTCCTTGGTAATATTGCAAGGGCAAGAAGCAACTTATCTGGAGCCACTCTGTGTCTAAAAGAGCAAAACAGCAACTCGCAGATTGGAAAAAGGACTCTTTACATCACTGTTTTTCCAGTAATGTCCTCCAACAAAAGATTCAAACAAGACAAAATGCCAATACCACCTGTCTGCAAGACTGCAGGAACAGTTTAGATGACATTAGATGTAGTGGAAATTCTGGAATCCAGATGTCCTGCAATGTTTTAATCCTTGGTTTAGTTGCTGTATAAATAACACTTGGGTTATTTACTGTACAGGTGCTTTTTGTTTTAAATATTCTATATAATGTATGTACTTTTCTGAATATTGCTTGGATGGGGCAAGTGTATCTCCCATTCTGCAGCATAATCCTCTCTTTTTTAAGTATAGACATGCAGTGTCATTCACTATTTCTGCAATTCCCCAAGCCTCTAAGTGCTGCAGAAACAGAAGATCAACATGCTACTCTCTTTTCACAAGCACTTGATTTGGCTACCTGCCAAAATAAAGTTCATTCATTCATTCATTCATTCATTGAATCCTATCTGGCAAATTTGAGCTTTTTTGGGGGGGAGGGGGGCACAGGGAAATATGCAGTTTTTTAATCTACCTATATTTTCACTGTCCAAAAACAAAACAAAACAGAATGTTTCATTACTTCAGTTGCCCATATTTTCCTTCTATTTTTCAACTGTTACACTGGAGTGGCCATTAAATGCGTGAATATTTTGAAAGATTTGTAGCACTCTCAAGGACCTGCAGCAAATGCAGTACTGAGTCCTTCAAAAAGGGGATTAATGCCTCCCCTTTTGGTAGTTGAGTAGCTGAAGGGTCAGAGAAGTATAAGGCGGAAGGTACTGACAAGTGTCAGTTTAACACTTAAAACTGAGAAGATTACACTGCTAAGTGGGAGTAATGCTCTTTCCCCACTTCAGTGCACCTTCTTTTGCCACTTTTTCCTCTTTACTGGTGCTTTTCAATTGACAGTTTCTCTAACTGGTGCTTGCAAACAGTGTGCAAATTAACCTATATGTAGTCTCAACCTGTCAGTAACTGCTCCCTGAAACAGCCAAGAAAATTGAACAGGCAAGACTAGACATACTGGACCATCATAAAAGCACACCTGCAAAGGATGGCCAAATAACTTTTAAAAAATTAGAAATACAGTTGCACCATTTTCAGGGACCCAAAAATGCAATCCCAATTCTATTTTTTTTTTTTTTTTACTGAGGAGCAAAGGAAAAAGACAATGCAAAGATATAAAAATATGAGTTTTACTCTGATCAAGAGAATAGATGACGATAATGCTGATGAGTGTAAAAGTAATAGAGGGGAGGAGGGCTTGATAAGAAAAATGAGTAAATTCTACTTCTGTGTTTCAATGCCTTCTCAAACTCAACATGTTGAGTTTGAGAAGGCATTGAAACACAGAAGTAGAATTATGAGGCAGCTGGAAATGCAGGACTAGATGGTGCGGTGAAATTTATAAGAGGCAATAAACTCACTGTAACATCCTGGGCTACAAAACTGCAGCGACATTATGCCTGAACCTGAACACTTGCTGCTTCGATTCTTGCACTACTGTTTCATCCTCCACTCATATACGCTTCTTAGATCCTGGCCTGTCAGCCTATGCCAGGCGTGGGGAACTGTTTCAGGTGGGGCTGGGATGACATCAGGGGGTGAAGACACCCTTATAACATCTCCCAGGCCCAACACTGGCTGGACTTTCAACTGATGACTCAGCCAGAGACTGGCTTTGTTGAGCATGAGCTTTCCAAGATCAGGAAAAGAACAGACACAGCAGAACCCTTCCTGAATAAGTAGGAGACTGGAGGAACACTTTGGCCTCAGTTGGAGCCACCTCACCCACACTGTTCTACCCACCCTGCATCCTCTCCTAAGTGGAGAAGGCATCACGCAGACAAGTCCCCATGGAAGCCAGAGGCTGAAGGCTCCCCAACCTTGCCATCTGTTTTCATACCAACCCCTGTCATGGACAGGCCTTGAAGATCACAGCCCGCTCTGTTCCCCACTCCAGTATACTTACATGGGAACGCTACCTCTTCTGCCTTTTTCCCCTACTCTCCCACCCTCTACCCTTTGCACATTTGTGGTCGCTACAAGGACTCTACCAGTTTCCTTGTAGCTATGAGCAGCTGAAGTACAAAGCTGCTCAAGGGGAATGAGAAATTAGCTGAAATGGAGGCCAGATGTTGCCATGGTCTTCGCAATTTTCCTCCCTTCATAACAATTCAACCCACACTCATTATTTGGATGTATAAAGCTGGAACTGTTTAGATCACTTATTTGCTAATATGTTTTCTGTCTGTAAGCCTGTAAATTTGTTATTTATGGATATTTTAGGTTATCTTGAATTTTCAAGCTTGGATGCATAAAATCAATCTCTAAGGAAGAGAGCAGAAGAATGACTGAGGGTTTAGAAGGAGATATGTGGGGAAAAGGGATGCAACCACTGAGCTTCAATAAGACAGATGCCAGTGTCCTCACAAAAGACAGAAAGAACAAATGAGATGCTAACATATGAATTATACATCATCTGAGCTGTATTTTTCTTGCAGAAAATGGTTACATTTCTAAACGTGTGTGATTTTTCACAGAATAGATCCAAGAGCCTCATGAGATATTTAACATGTCTAATTATAATGCACCCTCTAAGTTAGTAACATTTCAGAAATACAAGGGTTTGGCTCTCCCAAATATCCTCTACTTGAGAGCTGCTCATAATAGATAACCAGAATACCTGAGTCTCCCCATACTACAGACAATGAGAAACAAGCTCTGCAGTATCCATATATCCGTAGCAAGTGAGAGTTTAGAATAAGCTTATAAAGAGCAACTTGCCTAAAGAAGTGTGGCAAGTGCAACTTACTTACAGATGAAGAGGCAAAGAGAAATTCTTGTAAACGGCAAAAGAGTTGGTTCATTTTTATTTTCAAGGTGCCACTCACTACAGGAACATGAAAATCTGTTTGCTACTGATGAGGCTTGCAGGACACAATCAGCTATGATGGTTTATGATGATTTAGGCCATGGTGACTTAACATGTCGCCCAAACCCAGCATCCTTCCCAGGGAGACCCAGCCAAACATGCTTTCTGCCTGTACTTCAGCCGTGGTACATTGTAGCTGAAGAGTGGGGAAAGGGCACAGGTGGTCTCTGCCTGCTCATCTATGGTGCACCTCATGTTTTCCTCCTCCTTTTCTCCCCTTCCTCCAGGTTCCCTGTCCAATGCAGGAGAGGAGATGAGGAGCAAGACAACCCCCCTCCCCCCACTGTGCCAGATCTGTCAGGCACAGAGGAATGTTATCCAGGGGGTTAAGGTGTCATGCAATGCTGCCCACTGAGTCAGACTACTAGTCCCTATAGCCCAGGAGATTGACATTGACTAATACTGGCTTTCCAGGGTTCCATGCAGGTTTCTTTGCTCACCAAACTGAAGATGCAGAAACTTGAACAAAATGCCCTGCCACTGAGCTCTGGGTTGTCAGAAATTATGAAAGCTGCTCTGGGCTCCCTCACTCAAGGAACATCCTTCAAAAAGTACAGATTTGCTATTCACATGTTGCAATGTATATACATTTGCTAATATTCTGGTCCAAAAATAACCATTCAAGTCAGACCACTCCCAGATGGCTTACTTCAAACATACATGGATCTGTAGTTTATTTAAAACTCACTTCTTCGTATCTTTACACCTTGAAAATCTAAGAATTAATTCGGATCCCTTCTATTTGTAATTCCCTTCTATTTGTAATATTTCCTGTTCTGCTCTACACTTGAAACATCAGCAGACGTTTGATCAATATGAGTATTAACAATTGCATGCAGAATAAAAACAAGTTTATTTAGAAATGCAAGATACTTTCCAGTACTTACCAGAAGATTTTCTGGCTTGAGATCTCTGTGAACAATGTTCTTGCTGTGAATATAAACCAGAGCTTCACACAGATCAGTTATCATGAGCGCTGCATCATGTTCTGTGAATTTCACACTCTCTATTATGGCATCAAACAAGTCGCCATCAGGAACATATTCCATAATTAGATAGATTTCTGCATCTGTTTCAAAAACTTCAATCAAGCTTACAATGTTGGGGTGAGAGAGTCTCTTAATGATCAAGATTTCATTTTGCAGCATATCTTCTTTTCCTTTCAGCTTGGACTTGTCAATGATTTTCATCGCATACCTCCGATTGGTGCTGCGGTGATGACACTCTTTCACAACAGCAAAATTTCCATCTCCAATGGTTCGCCCAATTTCATAGCATTTCTCAACATCTGCTGTGCTAGAGAGCTCGTGTCTTGGCTTTGTATCACTGGTCCTACATTTCTTGGTTCCCTCCTTGATAACTTTAGGTTCATCTTCCTTTTCCTGCCTGATCAGTTCATTTTCACCATGCCCCACTTTCTCTTCCCCTCCAACAGTTTCCTCTTTTGATTTCCGTAACTCTTCTCTCTTTCCTTGAACTTTGGATGGTTTCTCTGCATCCATTTGAGAACCCTTGATCAGCCAACAGCTTTGATTCACTCTAGAACATTTTCTGTGTTCCTTCCTTAGTTCATAGGCATCTCCTACTATGGTACGCTGACTTTCTATGGGCTTCATCTTTATCTTTCCTAATTCTTCAGCATGATTGTCATGCTTTTCCAGAGTCTGCTCTCTGTCAATGCTCCTCTTTCGCTCCCCAGGATTTTTATCAACAGGGATTTGTGAGGTTGTCCAGGAATTTTGACAGCAAGCATCACTCCATGTAATCTGGGCTTTTTCTGCTACATTTTCTGACAATTTCCTGCAATTTCTCAATTTGGCAGGCCTTTCTACATTATATTTCTGACATGTTCTCATATTCAAATCTCTGCTCTCAACTGGAAAATCAGCTCGTCTTTCCTTCTGTAGTTTCTGCATGAGTTGTCTCTCCCTTTGGCACTTCTCACATCTGACAATGACATCAGAACTCTTTTCTGTTTCACTCTCAGGACATTTCTCTTGGTTAAAATATCTCTCAGTTTCTCTAGGTTTTCTGGGCTTTTCATCTTTCTCTCCATTCCAGTTGTCTCTGAGCCATTTGTTTTTGGCCCTGGCCTTTTCCTCTTGTCTGACCTTGGCATGAGCCTTTATGTCATGTCTGTTAATTAGCTTAGGAGATACAACATCCATGCAGTTCTTCGTGGTTTGAAGCTCTAGGCTGTTTTCTGCTTTGGAAGTCTTTTCATATGGCCTGTTTTTGGGTTTCTCAGGTTGATTCCAGTTCTGTGTTGTTCCAGTAAGAGGAGCATAGGGGTTATCAGGGTAAAGTTCTTGGAGAGCTACTTCAAGGTTCTTCAGAGTTAGCTGTTCCTTTCCCATAGCTATAAATGCATCACCCTCTCTAAAGAAATCAGAAACACTTCGGATTTCCCTTCCCTTCAAATTATATAGTTTTCGCACACGGTCATTCTTCCAGCGTGGAAATCCCAGGGCTTCTGAGATGTCAGCAATCAGTTGTTCAAAGGTCTGAACAGAACGCCGATTTAGAAGCAATGTTATCTTCCGGACTGTGTGTCCACAAGGTTTTACTACAGTGACAATCCTTGGCTTTACTGGACTATTCTCAGAATGGATGGTGTGGAAACCAGTCCGGGAATTTATGAATGGGGAACTGAAACAGTTTGTACCAAAGAAGGACTTTCCAAAACTTCCACGCCCAACTGGTGGACAAGTACCTTGCAGTCGCCTTTCCATTATATTGGAGCTTATACAGTTTAAAGTGTGATCAAAAAATCCACGGGGTTCTACAGAAAAAGAAAGGAGGGTTATTTTATCTTACCATGACTTTTAGTGAACATTTTCTGCATGTTTCTCGGTACAGTACTCAGAAACAAAGTCACTCAGAACTAAGGAGCTTTGACTGTATCTGCATGTTTATCAACATGGTCCTACAGATCTGGAATTTCTGTTTGTCTGGTCTGGAATGCAGGTTTTCGGGAAAGAAGGGTTACTGACATGCACAGGTACAGGTTAAAAACAGACCCAGGGATCTTTGCATGCCACAGAAGCATATGCATACAGATGACATTTAAAATTAGTACTAGGGAAGCTGATGTTAGGGTTTTAGTTTCTGGCTGGCTTCCTATATGAATGTTCTACCACATTCATTTCCAAACTTGTTGGAGAACATTCTCCCTAGCCCAACGCACTATTTTCCAATAAAAGTTTCAACAAATAATACCCAACAAATAACGTACAGTAAAGGCTTTTGGATCAATTGTAGTTGTAAAACAGCAGAGGTGAGAAATGTTTTTATGATGGTAAACAGGTCCTGTCCTGTAAAAGCTCTCTCTTGCTATAACATACAATTATCCAGAAGTACCATACAAACATGTAACACTATGTCAAGGTATGCCACAATACAATTATTCTTTCTTAGGGAGGTTATTGCCGCGGAACAATATTCCATCACCATTTTGTGTGCCCCCTCATGAATTTCTTTGATTCAAATGCTACATATTTTCTGGCAAAGTGAGCTGACAGATAGGGACAAAGTGTACTTGAGGTTCTGGTTGAAACCCTCTTCGGTGGAAAAGGGCTGTCCAATTCCTTTACAACTTTCCTTGAAATTGTTAAATGTTCAACTTTAAATGATCTCTCTTCCCAAGCTAAGCAACACAGGACCCACTAACTGACTATGGAAAGATCTGGAGTAGACTACCCTCTGGATGTTTAGAACAACAGCTCTCACCCTTTCTGATCATTGGTCATGGCAGCCAAGGCTGATGGGTGCTTCACAGTACACAGGCCAAGTCTTTCCTCCTTACATTTTCTCCCTTTGGATTTACCTAGATACTAAGGTTCTCTCTGCCCTATCCCTGTGCCAAGGTAGAAAATAAAGAAAAAAAGATGCATCTCTCTTATGAGAATTAAAGTCTCTTGCTGAGTTTTTAATTACCACTGCATTTCCACCCTTTCAAATGCCAATGTGATCCCTGTAATGTTGACTACAGCATCATTAATGACCCCGGCTTGCTCTCCCCTCCCATCTATGGGACAGCTTCCACAGCCTACCAGTAAAGAGCCCTTTCTCACTCTTTCAAGACAACCCTTATTTCTGAAAATTCTTGGATCTCCTCTCCAGTGCTCCTCAGAATACCATATAAGGGCATTCTGCTATGTAAAGTATCAGAAATTACACATTATGTGTTCTGTGTGATTATATAAACATGCTAGCTTCTGAATGTGCATTAATAACGCCTTGCCTTGGTCTCGTTTCCTTCATAGTTTACTAGGCAAACAGAAGGCTTTCTGACAGCGGAACAGTTAGGGAGACAGTGGATAATGGTTCTCCTCACATGTGTGTGAAGTTCCCCCAGCCATTTATGTCTGAGAAAGGTCTTATTCTGTGATCACTGAGAAAACAGTGATTATGCGGATTAAGCCAACTTTTGTGCTCTCCTCTTTCACCCACATCAAGAAGCTCTTTAGTTCCTCTTCACTTTCTGCCATTAGAGTGGTATCGTCTCCATATCTGAGGTTGTTATTTTTCCTGGCAATCTTAATTCCAACTTGTGATTCATCTAGCCCTACCTTTCGCATGATGTGCTCTGCATATAAGTTAAATAGGAAGGGTAACAGTATGCAGCCTTGCTGAACTCCTTTCTCAATTTTGAACCAATCAGTGGTTCCATGTCCAGTTCTCACTGTTGCTTCTTGACCCACACACAAGTTTCTCAAGAGACAAATAAGATGGCCTGGGGTACCTGCATACAGTGTCCAATGCCTTTTTTAAGCAAATTGGAGAGAGGCAACCCTTGAGGTTGACTTATTTTTTTCAAGAAGCCACACTAACATGTTAAGGAAATATATTTCTCCCCATGGAAAGAAAGAATTCAAATAAAGATGTACTCCCTAAACTAAAAGAGGAACAGAATTGAAACTCTTCTAAAACAGAAGGCAGCATGTTTTCAGATTTCAAAGAATGTTAGGTACATCTGCAGCTGTGGGTTTCCTGAACACACAGCCGGACTAATATTGCATCCTTCTGTATAGAAACAGTGTAAACAAAGGAGATAAAACTATTTTCTTGCCACAGCGTGAAGCTGTTGCTGCATCAAAAATGTAACTTTACAATGCAAAGTCATTTTGGCCTTTTATTTATATGGCTATGAATGAACCCAGTATTGTTTGATCAGCCAGTAAAAATTTGTATCAGGGTAAAAAGAATCCTATACCCCATTTAACCAGTCAAGATAAAGAAGTTTAGGGGCTCTATGTATGCTATATTTCTACAGAAGTGCAGTGAACCCTTATTTAAAAATGAAAGTTTCTATCTCTTTGTATAACTGTGCTTTGAAATAGTGTGCCTAGTAGGTAAAGAAATTATAAGTTTGCTGGGGAAGTTTTCCAGTGATTGTGGGGGCTACAGCACCATTTATAGATCATTGTCCCTACATATGACAAACAAAATAAACTATGTAAACCATCAACACTACTGAACAGATTATGCAGAATTAGAAAGAATACAAAGATTAATCTAATATATATGATGTATAGCAGTTGCAAAATTTGGCTTCTCTTATCAATTCATCTAGTCTAAATGTGAATATATTTTGATTTTTGTTTTTGTATTTCGTGTTGAATTCACATGGGCTTAAGAAAAGTTTGAGAAAATGGTTTTTGAACTAGGAACACAGTTGCTATGAAGCATGCAAGAAGCTTCCTCCTTATTCCGCTTACCTCTGTTTAAGGTTGTGACTCACAAGATGTCCAACTCATTCCCTGAAAATATATGAGTATGTGTCCCATCAAGACAAAAATACTTTCAGCATGGAGAGAATGATTGCATGGAGTAGAGGACATGACTCAGCAGCCGGCTCCACTCCAAACCATGCCTGTTCATTTAAATGGTTGAAGAGATCTCACAAGTAATAGGGAAAATGGACCTCTCTTCCCAGTTGGAAGCTCGCATTTTGCAAAATCCCCAAATACACAGAGGTCCCTGCATGTACAGTCTTTCTTTGACCATTAAAAGGAACACTTTGGGTTTGGCATCTAGCCTACATGTTCATGCTACCCATAGTATTCTTCTGAAAGGGCTATATATTAAGCCAAACCAAAAGAAGAAAAAATGAGTTCATTTAGACTTGTGCAAAACAATTTCCAGTGAAGAGTATTTCTGTAAAACATGGGAAGGCATATGCCTTAAACAGAGACGTCTTTAAAAGAATTCCCTTTATGACTCTCTCGACTCACCTGCTACTTCTGTTTGGAAAGATACAAAGACACCAATACAAGTACTGGGGTATTAGGAAAACTATAATAAACAAAATATGGCACTTAGTTTTTAAAACAAGGAAGTTAGTTCTTCATAGTCTTTCTCCTAAACTCATAGGTGGGGTGAGAGGCTTAATAAGAGAGGACAGCATTTTATTTGTTAGATTTCTATTAGTAACCCCGTTTCAAGTGCAGGAGAGTAGAATATTTTCACACACATCACTCACCAGGCCTTGGAAAGAATAATGCTGATAATAATATTTGAAGTTACATTATCAGTGATCCATAATTTACTAAATGGTTATGCCAAAGACTTCTCATTGGCCAATTTGCAGGCCTAAGGAAGAGTAAATGACAAGTAGGTTGGATTTTAATCCCTAGTTTGAGATAGTGAATTAATCTGGACAGTACTAAAATTACATGAGATAAAAGATTCTCATGCATGCAGTGATTTCCAAGTCTGCTATGAGTATGCATAATGGCGAACAACCCATCTTACATATGCCTGCCTCAACTGAGTGCTGTTCTGGGCAGGCCTTTATATGCCATTGATTCCTTATGTAACAGGGTTTTGCAATGCACAAATAGCCATTATCTGTAGGATGTAACTTGAATCTTTAAGAACTGTATTGACTTCAGTCTTCTATTCCTTAAAGTAAATTATTCACAGTGGCAACTTGCAAGGCCAATGTACACGGTGCGTGCACAAGTCTGTACAAAAAGGAGGAGGGAAGAGAAGGCAGGACAGTAAACAAGAAGTGTATTAAATTAATTAGATGGAAACAAAACATGATCACAGGCATCCTTTAACAGTAAGTGAATTTTACTTTGGCATTGTTTACATACATGTTAGAAACAGAAACCTGCTTTCTTACTTAAGTGAAAACACACCAGCAATGAGAGCTTCAAAATCTAGCAAGATGCACTCAGGAAAAATTGAGAATACACTTTTATGTAGCCTTCTTCACGTGTGCTTCAGATCTATTTCACTACAGCTCCCATCCAGCATTGGAGTATGAGAGAAAAATCTTAAATGCGCCTTTCTTAATTTCTCATGCTTGGCAAGAAAGTTGACACATGAAAACAGATGGTGTAGGAACATGCAAAATCAAAGAGCTGAGTTAGATACTAGCAACACATCTTCAGTTATTCATTATAATACTATGTAAGAAATAACAATAGGGATTGAAATAGACTGAGGATGAGGCTGCAGGCTGAATCCTTTCAAGGTGTGAACAGAGAGAAGACATGCCAAGGTGTATGACGATTAACCAGGAAGGTAGGGATCCATGAGAAAATATCTTTAGTTATGATGTAAACTATAAAATCATTGTTCTATTATTGATCAGGGCTGTCCCCTGGAGTTCAGCCTACACACATGGGTATAAACAGTATTGGCCTTCATGCTGTATTCTTAATATATATTGCTGGTTTCCTTTTGTAAATCTATTTGGCCTGTTTCCTGAAGGATCTGACAGCAGTCATATTAGGGATTGTAACCTAACGCATATGGAGGGCAACAGGTTGCGGAGGCAGCTTTTATCATACTAAAATTTCCACACTTGATTTGCAATTAAGGAATTAGTACAAATGGTTTTTAAATTGCACTAGCACTTAAGGACTATAGCAACCATCCTTGCAATATGTAATGGAAATGCTGAAATGCACTCTGAAAAACTCCAAAAATAAAGGATTTCATGCAGTGGCCTAGATAGAAATGCTGTTCAAGTGCTACCCAATAAAGTGGCTTTGAAGGAAAATGGGTAAGTATATGCATTAACTTGCAAAGTGGTTCTGTTCTAAGAGTGCCAACCTATGCATATTTAGACAGGAAAAAAGGCCTACAACTCCCAGCAACGGGACAAGTAACTCTGCTTGCACTGAAAGCAGATTTTCTCTCTTCAGAGGGCAAAACATATTTAACAATATTGGAAATGGACTTTTATACAAAGCATTCTTAACAAAAAGTTGTATTTTACACACAAAAAGCTTCAATTAAAAAAAGGGAAGTCATGCTGTGAAGGAACTAGTTTGTAGCATGTTTTTAAACATATAAAATTGTGTAGAATGCTCCTTCTAACCCAGTCTAATGATGAGTGCTTATTTAAACAGTGCTTATCACATATGCAGTCTGCCTTTCTCCAAAGATCTCAGGGCCACTTACATGAATTTGTCCCTTTTGTCCTTGCAACTGCTCTGTGCAGTAAATTAGGACAAGAGACAGGGAGCTTCCAGACGGACAGCATTACTAATCAAAAACTGCGATGATGCTATATATCTTTCCCTTCTTAGCAGATTTTTGTAGCAAGAAAAAAAGACAGAAGCAGTAGGAAAACATGGAAGGATTACAAGAGGAATATGATGCCAACTAGACACCCCCCCCCCGCAAAGTTCTGTAAGCAACACGGGGGTTACAGAATAAAAACTTGGAATGTCTGTAGTGTCTCAGCCATTGCAGTGCTGCTTTATGGTTGAAAGGGGAACTAGCTGAACCTTGGACTCCCACGATTCAGGCAATGTAGTGCTTTCCAAGCACTAGAAAACAGCCAGCATGGCCAATGATCAAGGCTTACGGGAGTTCCAGTCCTAAATGTCCAGAAGGCACCAGGTTGCCTTCTCCAGCTATAGACACCACTAAATATATTGGCTCAGTTCTTCACAGTGAAAACTTACAAGTGTTTTCTAATCCAGTGCTACAACACAAATGCTGGCAATAGCTAAAATTGAGCACGCTTCACCACCATATGCTACAAAGCAGACTATACAAAGCCTTAGAATGTTTAATTCTGCACACAAGTTGCTTGAGTGACAGACCATATTAAGAATGATTACAGAAAGTCTCCTTTATGTATACAGGTAATTGCTTGCATTAGCAACATAATTAGACAAAATAGGATTACACTAGCAACAGAAGGACATCAGGAAATGTTCTCCGTTTTAATTTACAACAAACCAAATTACTGCTAGGTAAGATAAACAACATTAGATACTGTACAGATCTGTATATAATGCAATAAACCTGGGGAAAGAGTCAGACTTGTTCTATTTTGGGGGAACGGTGGTGGTAGGGGGAATGTTAAAGCATTGGTCCTTCTTAACCTGCTTTGCAAAAGCATCAACCCCTCCAACACATTCTCCGGTCTCCCACTTAAAAGCAGGAGCAGATTCTAAAAAGAGTAGTTTCCATTCCCAGCAGTGTTCTACAGCTAATTGCATTTAATTTTGCTCTAGTGGCACCAGAGGCAGTTATTTTATTTTGTTTTGTAAACCCATCATTTTCCATCATGTAGGAGTTAGCAAGAAACTTGGTCTGAGGTTCAGTGCTTAGGCTAAGTGGGGAGGAAAGCAAACAACAAGCAGGGCTGATTCTAGCAATAGAGTTAATTCCTTAGTGTTTTGATGGAATATGACTTAGGAAAACCAGTGCTGCATGAAGATGGGATGGCTGGATGCAGAAAGGCATGGCCTGTTCTCTCTTTGGATTTATTTACATGTCATACAAATATTTCAGAAACTGTCAGCTCTGCAATCAACAGTCCTTATTTACCCAGACTAGGAAAACTGGCTAATTTAAGGTGGAAGGAAAGATCAAATACTCAGCAGAAAGCACATTTTGCGTGCAGAAGATACTAGGTTCAATCCCTACGATTTTGAGATAGTGCTGGAAAAAATTCCTGTCCAAGGCTCCCCAAGAGCTACTACCAGCTGCTTTAGACCAGGTGTTGGCAACCTGATACACTCCAAATTTTGGGACTCCAGCTCCTACAATCTCCAAATACTGACTGTGCCTCCTGGGGTATATGGGAGTTGTAGTCCAGAAGATCTGGAGGACACTGAATTGCCTACCACTGAGCTAGATGGACCCTCTCTGACTTAATATAAAGGTAGCATCCTAAGCTTAGACAACCAAAAGTTCTTACACAGGGGTATGCAATTTGCGGCCCTCCAGATGTTTTGGGCTAGAACTTCCACAATCCCTCACCACTGGCTATGCTGGCCAGGACTGATGGGAGATGTGGTGGCCAAACTTTTGGACGTACGAATTGCCCACTACAGTCTTACAGAGATCAGCTTTGCATATTCAAGATTATTAATGTATTTTTTAATCCACTACATCCTTTCTCCCCTCTTTTCAATCCACTTAAGCTTCTAATCATAGCAAGAAAATCGGTTGTCAGTTAATGCACTGTTACTTCAGAATACTGGATCATACAAAAAGCCATCTGTAGAATGATTTACAACATTTTTCCTATCAGATAACCCTCTGCCTGCCTCAACAATTCTCTAACACCCTCCTACTCAATCCATTATGAGCAAATTGTCATTCCATGCACAGTTCTTTACAGTACAAAAAAAGGAATGTACGTAGGTACATTTGAAATGCAGCTACCTATATATGGGAAGGTGGGAAACATTGACCTGATTTGCATGACACAACCAGGTTTGTAGTGCCATGCAAACCTAGGGTGGCTTCCACAGGGTGGTTTCTTCTTCTTGAGCAAGCCATCCTGAGAACCCATGGCTTGTTCTTGTGTCATTCATATTCATGAAAGCTCCTTGCAACCTCTGAACCTTGAAGATAATGCAATGATAAATAAAAGCCAACATGGATTTATCAAAAAGAAGTCCTGTCAGACTAATTCAATCTCATTTTTTGGCTAGGTTACCTCTCAGACAGACAGAAGAAACACTATGGACATAATCTACCTTGACTTTAGCAAAGCTTTTGACATAGTGCCTCATGATATTCTGATAAGCAAATAAGCAAAAAGAGGACTAGATAGAAAAACAATTAGGTGGATCTAAAATTGGCTGCTGAATCGGAGACAAAGAGTGCTCATCAATGGCATCTTCTCAAACTGGAGACCTGAGCTGCAGGGTTCAGTCCTGGGCCCAGTGCTCTTCAACATCTTTATTAACGATTTAGATGAGGAAGCACAAGGAAAGAAAATTAAATTTGCAGATGATGGAAAACTGAGTAGAATAGTAAACACCCTAGAAGACAGAATGAAGAGCCAAGGCAATTTTGATAAACTTGAATGATGGGCTGAAAGCAACAGAAAGAGATTCAGTAGGGACAAGTGCCAAGTTCTCCACCTAGGAAAAAGAAACTAAATGAATCAAAATAATATGGGGAATACGTGACTCAACAGAAATGAAAAAGAAGACCTTGGAGTTATTGTGGACAACAGGCTAAATATGAGCCAAAAATGTGATGCAGCCACAAAAAAGGAAAGTGCTATTTTGGGATGCATTAATAGTATTGCTTCCAGATCATGAGAAGTAGTAGTTCTTCTATACTCCTCACTAGTCAGACCTCATCTGGAATACTGTGTCTAGTTCTAGGCACCAAGATTTAAGAAAGATGCAGGTAAACTAGAAAGGGTCCAGAAGAGGGCAACAAAAACGACCCAGGGTTTGGAAACATTGCCCTATGAGGAAAAATTGAGAGAACTGGGCGTGTTCAGCCTTGAGAAGAAAAGACTGAGGGAGGGCATGATATCCCTCCATAAGTACCTCAAAGGCTGTCACAAAGAGGAAGGTCAAGATCTCTTCTTGCTGACACCAGAGTGCAGGACATGGAATAATCAAATCAAGCTGTGACGACCCAGATTCAGGCTAGATATCAGGAAAAGTTTCCTCACTGTCAGAGCAATATGACAGTGGAACTAGCTGCCTAGAGAGGTGGTGGCTCTTCCACACTAGAGACATTCAAGGCAAAACTGGACTGTCATCTGAGTGGGACAGTGTAAACTGGTATCCTGAAACAGCAGAGGGTTGGACCTGGTGGCCTTCATGGCCCCTTCCAATTCTACTATTCTATGATACTTTTTTCAGTGCTATGAAAATACAGTGGTGCCTCGGCTCATGAATGCCTTGGTTCACAACCAAATCGGGTCACAAACAAAAATTCCATGAAAATTTTGATGTGGGTCGCAAACTCTGCACTGGGTGGCAACCAAGATCGCAGCCAGCTCCCCATCCCCCCCCAAGTGGGGAGATGGCCACAACTGCAGTTGTGTTTGTGCAGGGAAGACGTGCATGATCACTGGCACACTCCTGCAGGAAACACGGGCACTATCTCGGCCATTTCCCCCCTCCCCCAACCATCTCTCCCTCCTCCAGCTTGCCTCATTTGCGCCCGTCTCTTCCTCCCCCAGCACACCCCGTTCGCGCCCGTCTCTCCTTCCCCCGGTGTGCCCATGATCGTGCCCATCTCCCTTCCCACCCCCCAGCGCGCCAGGATGACGGGTGTGATCTCGGTCATGCTGGGGGGGAGATGACCACGCTTGTGCTCGAAGGGGAGGGAAGATGGCCACAATCTTTGTTGATCTTTGTCACTTTGCTTCACATTTTTCTGATTTAAAAAATGGTTACAGAACGGATTAACCTTATTTACATTGAACCTTATGGGGAAATTTAACTTGGTTGATG
Source organism: Varanus komodoensis (assembly GCF_004798865.1). Classification (NCBI taxonomy): domain Eukaryota; kingdom Metazoa; phylum Chordata; class Lepidosauria; order Squamata; family Varanidae; genus Varanus; species Varanus komodoensis. The sequence goes on along the minus strand of NW_025335269.1, from coordinate 17,349,202 downwards.
ACCAATTTGGGTCATGACCAGAGTCCTGGAACGGATTAAGTTGGTAAGCCAAGGTACTAGTGTATACAGGAGTGAATGTCCACAGCTAGGAAATTTGAATAATTTACCCCTCCACCTTCCCTCTCTGCCACAAAATCTGCACAATTTTCTCCTTAATTTTACTAACCTGCCTTGGAATTTCTGTATGTTCAAGAGATCTCACTCACTGCTCTGTAACCCATATGTATCTGTGCCAGCTAGCAATGGACACCAGCAAAGGAAAGCAGCAAGCACAAAGTGAAAGAAGACAAGCTGAAAGCAGTTGGTGGCTGTGGGAAAGAAGGTGCTTCAGGTGCTTATGTTCCTATGTGAGTGGAATGTGTTGTCTGGCAAAGGAACCCAGGAAGGATAAAATTGTTAAAAGCATTGACAAGAGGGAGTCACAGATGTGTTTGGGACAGCAGACCGGTGGCCTAACTAGGGGACAACACAAGACCACCACCCCCCAAAAAAACAAAGAAAAAAAGGAAGAGTATGAATTTGTTAAAGCAATCATAAGGGCTATGAAACTTAATTCTGTTCGGTGATCTAACATGGGGAGGAGGAGTTTCCTTTGGTAACCTCTCCACCCCAGCAGAGAAATTGCAGAAAAGAAGCTGATATAGGGAGAAAGGAAACAAAGGGATACATGGGATACATGCTGGGGGGTGTATTTGGGAGGGGGGAAATAATCCATAGCAAGCCACAGATTGCCTGACCATCTGTCAGGTTAGCAAATGAACGACCATACCATGGTGGCTTATTCTCAGGATGGCTTCACATGTTGTGCAAACCCATTGGTAACTTCAACAAAGGTAATACAGAAAGCAAGCATTCAAGCTCATAGGTAAAAAAAAAAAAAAACCTGGTGCATGAGGGGTCACCCTACCTCTAGTGTAAAACACCAAAAATCTGAATACAAAATCTAAAGTGCTTTAATTTAACTTGAAAAAAGGTAATTAAAAAAAAATCATTCCAGTCTTTGCACTGACTGACCCAATGCACACATTTCTTTCTTACCGAGCAATGGAGTGGAAAACTGCTTAAGTGTTTTGTTCTTATATCTCCCATAAGAAAAAGGGATAGAGACATCGTTGTTCTAAATGAGAGCTGAAAATTCAAGGAAAAGGCCCACATGTGCTAAAGCCCAACATCTTTACCCTACCCTAGCTACAGCCCTGGTCAACTGAAGAACTGGGAGTGAATTACTATTCGGATTCCTATGGACTAGTGAATGAATCCACAAAACCTTATGCCATAAAAATATAAGTATTCAGTCGTCACCAGACTCTTTTTTGTTAACTGAACTGTCAAGAGAAAGAAGTCACACAATTGGTGTGTGTGTGTAGCAGTACAAACAAAAGAAAAATCTCTAGAAGGAACAATATCTACAGATAAAAGCATTCTGCATCTTTGTACATGTCATTAACATAACAGTTATTTCAGTCATGATGAACAAGATCATAATAATTAGGTTATTAACACAGAGAAGGAACTGTTTTCTGAAATTCATGTCGGGAAAGTAACAGTGAGTGCACACATTTTAATTTTTCAACTAACCAAACGTCTTCTTTTGTTTTCTCCCAACCCTCTTGCTGCCAGGAACCATTTCCTTGGAAACCAAGATTGCTACAAATTTTTTTGACTTGTAAGCCTTTCTCCCTGGTTCCCAATATACTCTATTGTTGGCAATAGTTTACCTGCTTTCCCAGATGTTTTGCCATCTCATGTTTTATGAATACCTTGCTTAATGTTTCTTCACAGGAAAGGAATGTACAAAACATGAGCAAGAACTGCAGCTATGGTGCAATCCTACAGCTAATTACACAGAAAGAAGTCCTAGAATTTCCAGCATTCCCTAGCCAGACAGTATGTCCAACTAGAGCAAATAACAGTGCAAAATGGGGATGGAGAAACATCTTGCTTGTGAGTTGGGATTATTATTTTTTTACATCAGGAGATAAACACACTCAAGAAGAAAAGTATCACTTTTTCACACTGAATTCCATATAATATGAAATTAGTACTTAGTACTTGTACTAAACTTAGTACAAACTCAGGTTTACACATTTTAAACAACCTATTATTTGTACAACTGGATTTTTTAAAAGTTGTGATAAATACACCATGGTAAAACTTTCCACAAATGCTGGGAATGTAGAAGCCATCATGGATCAAGTACATTAATGGCCCAACTGGTTCATTACAACCATGTTCATTTTCCATAATGTAAACAATTCCTATTCCTGAAGCATTAGTGGTATAACCCACTAACCGATTTCCTGTGAAGGAACCTAATATCATGTACAGCCAACAACCAAACTGTATTCCAAGTTCTGATCACACATTTTACATGAAGTTCAGGATAGCTGCAGCCTAAAACTTGGAGGCATCTTACTTACTGTGCTATGTGAAATTAAATACTGTTGATGTTTGATTGAAAAATATTGATTAGAAGAAGGGTGGGCAGAAGGTAGATCTTCTGAATTTCAACACCCAGAAGCCCCTGCCAATGGCCAGGAATGCTTGGAACTTAAGTCCAAAACATCTGGAGAGCTGCTTCTAGGTTACTCCTCGTTTAGAGGACCCATAAATGGAAGAGGAAATCAGTACACAAGTGTTAGAAGGAGGTATACAAGTGCACAGTATGCTCCATATCCTTCAGTTGATCATCTGCAAAGTAAGATCATAACACCTGAATTTAGCCATAGGGTTGATTCACATGTAATGCAACGCACAACTGTACCTAAGCACTTCCTCCTCCAATTCTCTTACTTCCTGATTTGTCACAAGCTTCAGCAAGTCTTGCTTTTGAATAATGATGCTTAGGACTGGTAAATATTTTAGGAGGGCTTCTAGTCAGGAGGATCTAGTACTAGTATTAAGAATACAGCTTTTCCATCTTTTCCTGATTGTTTGCATTATGATAGGAAAAAGATGGATGAAGCAGTAAGAAAGCCAAATAGGGTCATGAGTAGAAAACATAATTTATTCATTAAAGTTCCATAAATGAGACAATGTGCCATAGAAGTCTCATTTGGAATTACTCTTATTTCACTGACAATCAGTTCCAGATCATAAACACTCCTAGACTCATAAACAGCACAAATACCATCACTTTGCTGGGATGAGGGTCCCTCCATTTGCAAATCAGCATTGCTTACATTTTGATAAGATGTCCAGGTAAATTTCTGCTGTCCTGCTTATGGGACATTTCTTACATAGACTGAAGCACACAGCTTGCTCAGTGCTAAGCAAGGTGCGAGAAGACCCATACTCTAAAATAGTTTTCCACTTATGGAACTTTTCAGAACTCATGGTTCTGAACCCAAGAAGTATTCACATAATATGAAGCACGTTGCTTCAGATTATATTAAATATAATATCAACTGTTCAGACTTGGGTTTTTCATAGTTATGTCTGTCAGAAACCTTCAAAAAATATAAATGTTTTGGCTTTAGTAAAGTGGAAGTATTTGATAGGAATCAAAGACTACTATAGATAAGCTATCCACATATTGCTCAGTTCTTTAATATTTGTGATCTTTAAAATATGTGACAATCTCCTTATGCCACAAACTGAATGTAGCATACCCATGGAGTGCACGGCACCTACTTTTTCAGCTGGAGCCAGATTTGGCTGCAATAGAGGTAAGTGCAGTCCTAGAGGAGATCAACCCTGACTGCTCTTTAGAAGGCCAGATCCTGAAGATGAAACTCAAATACTTTGGCCACCTAATGAGGAGGAAGGACTCCCTGCAGAAGAGCCTAATGCTGGAAACAATAGATGGCAAAAGAAGAAGGGGACGGCAGAGGATGAGGTGGCTAGATGGAGTCACTGAAGCAGTTGGTGTGAGCTTGAGTGGACTCCGGAGGATGGTGGAGGACAGGAAGGCCTGGAGGAATGTTGTCCATGGGGTCGCGATGGGTCAGACATGACTTCGCGACTAACAACAACCACAACAGAGGTAAGTGAGGGCAATGAGGGAGTTAATAAGGGTGAGAAATCTGCTTCCTGACTTTTGGAGGGCAGGCATGGAAATACAATATAAGGACATTTTACAAAGCTGATAAAAGAAGAGAGGGAATTCACAGTATTCCTTTGACTATATAGAGCTTGTGGGAGTTGAAGTCCAAATCTCTGGAAGGCAGCAGGTAAGGGAAGCATGGCATAAAGAAGTTATCTATTTTCCTTCTGAATGAGGCCCTTCCCTTCAGACCCCAAAGTACTTAAGTCATTCAATATTTAATACCATCACAACTTAAAGTGAAGGCGAAAACAAACAGCTTAAGCCTCTTCTAAAGATAGATTTGCATGACTGAAAAAATACTTAGTTGGTGCTAGCAGCTTCCAAAGGCCTGTTTGCTTATCTTTCAATTGACTAAAAATGTTTTATGAAAAGAAAACAAATCCTCCCCCCACACACACACAACCCCCGCATAGATAATCCTATACCCACTGCCTTTTTTGAGAACGGCACGGCATATTATATTCTCAAATTGGAAAGGTTTAAATGAGACATACATTTTTTAAAAAATAATTTTTCAACAGAATTGCAATATACGTTATTTCTCCCATTAATTCTGAAAGAAACAACTGAAAGTCTTTTATTTCTTTCTCTTTTTTTAAAAAACAAGTTGGGTTTCTATGTAGCATAGACTGAACAAGAATCAGCTTTTACCCCAAGAAACTTAAAGGTTTGTCCAATACAACCCCCAAAAAATCACAAGCCACCAATATATTTTTGTCCTATCATTATGCTGACAGCTGTACTATGATATCAGGCTGAAGCCATTGTTTGTGTTTTCCAAACAACACGAAAACATACTTGACCTAGATCTTGTGCATGTGTGTTAACATCATAGTCAACATAAAATGACAGGGTCAAAAGACAAACAGGAAAAAGAGTTTTAAAACAATCATTACATCTGAAACTAGGCAAACAAGAAGACAGTATAGTTTTACTTAGAGTGAAATTTGAACCTGAGATCTGTCAAGCATTCCCTTCATGTTTTTCCACCAGCCACTATTAGCAAGAACTTAATTTTCTTCAGGTTTTGAAAAAGACAAACTGAGAAAAGTACCTCGTTAAGAGAGTACAGGATTCCAACACAACAATTGCTTATATTGATTTTTATACTGATCTTTAAAATATGGGCTAGCCAAGAGAAGAGAGCTTTAGGAAAAACTCTTAATGGACAAACCCATGAGTCCTAACAAGACATTTTTCAATCAGCCATGCTGATGGGTGAATGCTGAGAGGTGTAGGATTTTTTTTCTGTCTAAACATACTTGGGATTGCCCCATTAGCTTCTTTGCTGAACAACTATGTGTTGCATCCCATACTATACCACATATTACTATACTGAACATGGTGAGTAAGCCTATTTCAGTAGAAATCCCTCCAGTCAGAAAAAAAGTATAACCCTGAACAACTCTGCAGTCAGATAATCTGCCACTAAGAAAATGGTTTTTGAATTATGAAGAAAGGATGTCCTTCTAACGAGATGCAGAATGTTCAAGTACATAACAGGAATCGGAAACAGGAGTATTCCTTCCCATCAGCCTTGCTGGTTGAATATAGATCCATATAGCATCTATATCCCCCATTTAACTGCATTGGCCCAAATTTTTCTAGGAAAAGTTGCAGCTTTATTCCAAGTACATTTCCAGTACATGGTTTAGGAATGATCTTACAGAAAGTCCATTCTCTTCTAATGTATTCCATCTGGGCACATGGCAGCATATCAAATCCTTGTATGCTTACCTATATAACAGATGGCAGATATCAAGATTTGGGGGGTGGGAGGTAAGTGTTTAAAAGGAAATGACTCCTGATTTCAAGATTTTTTTTAAAAGAAATTGCCCTAAAGGCCAGATAGTTTATCCACCTATTAAGTAGAAAGAGAATATGTGAAGGAATGGAGATAACCTACCAAACATATAGGCTAACATCAGTCCTCTATGACTTTACTTTTAAAGAAAACTTAGTCTCCACAGTCCACTATGCCGTAAACTTTACAAAGGAAGAGTGAATATCAAGGATCTGTTTAACACTTAGGCTTAAGTAACTTGTGTTAAGTGATCCTGCATATATAATCTTGTATAACATAGGAAATGCTTTGCTGGAACCTATCAAGGTCTCCTGATCTGGACTTCCTTTGCAAGAATCATCACAGGTAGTCCTCTCAAAAAAAGTCCAACAAAGGACTGACAACACTACACTGTCTTCTGCTTCTGCATCTCTTTCCCACAGTATGGGCAGCTACAGTAACTGACCGCGAGTAGAAGCAAACAGGAGAAAGGGCTCTGTGTGCTCTCAGGAATCAGGTACTACTGGAAGCAGTGTTTTGTTTCTAATTTCATAGACTACTAGAGACCTCAAGACTGATGAAATCTAAAACATAACACATTGCCTCTCCATCTCTGCAACAGAAAATGAAAAGATGGACATTTAGTTTGTGTGCTTGGAACAACTAAATTTGATACTCCTATTTTTAAGCATCTATAATAGCATTCTTACGGCCTATAAGTTTGTTTGTTCTGGATTTCTTCTTTGCCTTCTTCCTGGTCCAAGAGCTCGGGCTAGGCGACGCCGGGAGGCTCCTTTAGGCACAATCTTATGCAAGTTAAAACAGACAACGGCCCTAAAATTCACAGTACGTTGAGGGTTCACAGGCCTTTTCCCTTGCCTGTCACATACCTTCCTTTTATCTCTCCCCCCACCCCGCTCCCGAAGTCAAGCAACTCCTGAAATGCAGAAGCGATTCTGTCTTCTCAGATTCCTGTTGACACTCGGCCAATGCTCTACCTCACCTCTCGCCCCGGGGTTAGTCATCCGGAGTATAGTTAAAACAAGAGACTTGCTCGCAAACCAGGGAGAGAAGGAAGCAACCGAGTGGCGGGGGCAGGGAGGAGACTACAAAGCCAATGTAGCATCTGTGGGCGAGCTAGGAATTTACCCCGGCACATTTTCCCCCAGCACGTTTCCAAATCTCCCATCGCAACTGGCAAGGCGCGGAGACGCAAAATCAGCGGCTCGCGGGCAAAATACACGCAGCAAATGTACCGGAGGCGCGTGCAGGGTGGGGACGGGTGGGTGAAGACGGCGGAGGTGGCGGGGGCAAGGGGCTCGGCTGTCCCTCGCTGGCCGAGGCGGGGTGGGGGCAAGGGGGAGCGGGGAGTCTTCGCGGCGCGCGGGAGCCCACTCACCGGGACGGTGGATGTAGGGACAAGCGCAGGGGCCCCCCGGTCCCGCGGCAGGGCGCAGAGGGGGCGGCGGGGCGGCGGCAGGCATGGTCCGCGCGGTGCCTTCGCTCCCCTCCTCGCCGCCGCCGCCGCCGCGCTGCCGCCGGCTGAGCGAGCTCTGGCAACTGCGGCGGCGGCAAAGCAACGCCTCCTCCGCCCGAGAGGCTGGTCAGCTCCACAGAGCGCCCGGGGGAGAGAGGAGGCGCCAGAGCCCCACGAGTTCGCCCGCCCGCCCTGCGCGAGGCGGGCGGGCGCCCGCTGGCCTTGCGCCGCCTCGTCCCCGCACCTCGACCTCCCGGCCTTTTCCTGCCCCTTGACCCGAACTTTTATTTCCCAGACCAGGTCAGCCCTTCTCCGAGGACTCAGCTGAGTCCCAGGACCATGCTAACGGTGAGTGGGGCTTGGCTCTGCCTGCGAGGCCGCACTGCAAGGCAAGGTGAAGCCCTATCCCCGTCTGAGCCTGATGAATTTCTGCCTGCCACCCGGCAGTTGAAGACTCATAAGCCCCGGCAACCAGAGAGTATGTCTAATTGTGTGGAAAGGCAGGATTTTAATGGAATCACTGATGGATAAATCCATTCAAGCACTAGGACTCCTGCAATTTCCCTCCTACCAGTTCTTCCGTGTCTTTTTACCAGCTCTGTGACAGGCTAAAAACTCTACTGCTTTCCTAGCATTGCCTTCTTTGGGAATGGATTCTCCTGTTGAATGCCTGCCTGCAACTGCCGAAGGTGGGCACACCCATGCTCCTTTCATGGGAATACAAATGTGGCAGACTTACATCTGACCTGCTGCTGAGCTCCAGTGTTTAAGGGCTATGCCACTCTTAGGCGGATATTTAATAAGTGTGGCTTCCCTGCCATTAAAGTGCAGTCATGAAGAAGCTTCACTTGTTGAGTGCCTCCTTGTCACGTTGCCAATGTGAAAAACACAGAAGAGAAAGACAACACAGGACTCTATTTTCCTCTTGCCCTCTTTTGCTCTGTAGCTACATTGTCATTTTAAAGTGTCAGACTTTAAGAAGATTATCAGACCATAAGAAGACTATCTATATACAGAAGGGTTAATTAATAAGGTAAGTGTTTTTCAGGTGAACATTAGTAAAAGAACATACTTGCTTTTATTTGAGCTATGGCTATTTAATGCTGCTGGACTATGCAGATCATTCAGTAATTTTAGACTCTGGATTTACTAGTCCCTGTGCATTGCTTCAATATATGCTAAGCCCTGCTGTGTTTGGGAACCCGCCTATTCATCCTGCTAAGTGGCTCCCTGGACTTCATCCAGCTAAAGTTCTGTTAAATTTCATAGGCAGAGTGGGAGAGGATGGAAGAGTAAGCTTGCGTCCTCCCTGTTCACCATTGCTCAGCTTCTCATTTCAGCTCCTCCATCACTGAGGCCCCACTGCCTTTCTCCAGTCCTGAACCAAGAGGAGCGAAGTGAGAATATTGCCAGAGAAAATTAGACCGAAGGAAAAATTCCATAAACATCAGACTCCTGGATTGGTCCTAGGTGCAAGTGATTTCTTTGATCTAACTAAACCAGACTCACTATTTTCAGTCTTCTAGGCTCCAAATCCTTCTTTACTTGCAACATTTTGGAAAAAGAAAAATTCTGGAAAATTTAAATTGCCAGTTGAAAAGCTTCGGATTATATCCAGTGGAATATACCCAATGAAACTGTTGCATTCAAAACATGGTGCTGGAGGAGCGCTTTGCAAATAACATGGACTGACAGAAACAAGTGGGTCCTGGATCAAATCAAGCCAGAGCTTTTCCTAGAAGCAAAAACGACAAGACTGAGGCTGTTGTACATTAACTATATTACAAGAAGGCAACATTCCCTGCAGAAGACAATCGTGCTAGGAGAGTTGAAGGCAGAAGAAGAAAAAGAACGAAAAGGCCAAACGAAGAAGAGGCCAAACAAGAAATGGATTGACTCCATAAAGGAAGCCACAGACTTGGCTGAGTTTAGTACAACTCAGCAGGGATGTCATGGATAGGACATGTTGGAGGGCTTTCATATATAGAGTCACCACAAATCAGAGACAACTTGACGGCACACCACCACCACAAGCCATTCAATACATTCCATGCAATTAGATAAAATTCTTTGAACATGACATTAGTCTGAGCATTTAGGACTGTGAGACTTCTGTGGGTAACTGGAGAGTGAACAGAAAAGACAGTCAAGCTTTAACACTTAAAATTGTAATGTTTAAGTTTAGTCAGCAAATTAAAGCTAAAATTGATGTGTATATTCATAAACAAAGTATTTATCAATTGCGTCTTTCATGGTGCAATTGAAAGACAATCCAACACCTTGTGGTGCCTGAAATAGAAAATCCATACATTATTTCATTTACACATCTATTTACACTGAGCAAGTCTCCAAGGCAACTCAGTGGCACCAGCAGTAGTAGTAAACTATTTCTTTTTTGATAGCCCAAAAATTTGTCGCTGAGGTGAGCTGTTTCCTCATCCTAGTGGTAATTTTGGCCATAAAGTTGTTAGACCAATTTGTTGCTATAGCGATCACCCAACACTATATCTCCATTTAGCCTTTCATGGTCACTTGGTTACTTTCATTTCCTACCAAGGATGACTAACTGTTCCACCCCCATTCTTTGTTATTCTGTCAAGCAAAGAGCATAGCAATTATGGAGCAATGTTGGCTTGTGACCTCCCACTCATTAAGGATGGCTGGAGTAAAAGTACCTAGCATAATTTATTGGATGGTGCAACATCCCAATCAACTTTGGAGGAAAGCAGTAATTAGATTTCGCTTTAGGATCATCATCGAAAGTTGGAAGGATTTAAACAGGAGAAAGACAGTACAAGATATGTTACATAATATTATGTTATTCACGAAGTCATGCCCAACTCATTGTGACCCCATGGACAACATTCCTCCAGGCTGTCCTGTCTTCCACCATCCCCCAGAGTCCATCCAGGCTCACACTGACTGCCTCAATGACTCCATCCAGCCACCTCATCCTCTGCTGTCCCCTTCTTCTTTGGCCATCAATTGTTCCCAGCATTAGGCTCTTCTCCAGTGAGTCCTTATTTCTCATTAGGTGGCCAAAGTATTTGAGTTTCATCTTCAGTATCTGGCCTTCTAAAGAGCAGTCAGGGTTGATCTCCTCTAAGACTGACTGGTTGATCTTGCATACTGCTGGAGCCTAGCTTGTAGGATTTTGAGCATAACTTTGCTAGCATGTGAAATGAGTGCAATGGTGCGGTAGTTTGAACATTCTTTGGCATTGCAGTTCTTTGGAATTGGAATGTAAACTGACCTTTTCCAATCCTGTGGCCACTGCTGAGTTTTCCAATTTGCTGGCATATTGAATGTAGCACTTTTACTGCATTGTCTTTTAGGATTTTGAATAGCTCAGCTGGAATACTGTTGCCTCCACTAGCTTTGTTGTTTCTAAGACTTCCTAAGGCCCTTTTGACTTCACATTCCAGGATGTCTGGCTTGAGGTCAGCAACCATCATTGTGGTTATCAGGAACATTAAGGTCTTTCTTATATAGTTCTTCTGTGTACTCTTTGCCTCTGTTACGTCCCTGCCATTTTTGTCCATGCCCATCTTTGCATGAAACGTTCCCTTCATATCTCCAATTTTCTTGAAGAGATCTCTGGTCCTCCCTATTCTATTGTTTTCTTCTATTTCTTTACACTGTTCATTTAAGAAGGCATTCTTATCTCTTCTAACTATTTTCTGGAATTTTGCATTCAATTGGGTGCATCTTTCCCTTTCTCCCTTGCCTTTTGCTTCCCTTCTTTCCTCAGCTATTTGTAAAGTTTCCTCAGACAGCCATTTTGCTTTCTTGCATTTCTTTTTCTTTGGGATGCTTTTAGATGCTATTTCTTGTACAATGTTGCAAACCTCCATCCATAGTTCTTCAAGCACTCTGTCTATCAGATATAATTCCTTAAATCTATTTGTCACCTCTACTGTATATTCATCAGGGATATGATTTAGGTCATACCTGAGTGGCCTAGTGCTTTTCCCTACTTTCTTCAATTTAAGCCTAAATTTTGCAACAAAAACCTCATGATCTGAGCCACAGCCAGGTCCTGGTCTTGTTTTTATTGACTGTACAGAGTTTCTCCATCTTTGTCTGCAGAGCACATAGTCAATCTGATTTCTGTGTTGACCGTCTGGTGATGTCCATGTGTAGTCTTACCCAAGTCTCTTGGGTTGTTGGAAAAGAGTGTTTGCTATGACCAGCATGTTCTCTTGACAAAATTCTGCCAGGCTTTTCCCTGCTTCATTTTGTACTCCAAGGCCAAACATGGCTGTTATTCCGGTTATCTTTTGGCTTCCTACTTTAGCATTCCAATCCCTCATGATGATAAGGACATCAATTTCTAGAAGGTGTTGTAGGCCTTCATAGAACTGGTCAACTTCAGCCTCTTCAGCACCAGTGGTTGGGGCATGGACTTGGACCATTGTGATGTTGAATGGTTTGCCTTGGATTCGAACTGAGATCATTCTGTCATTTTGGAGATTGTACGCCAGTACTGCTTTTCCTACTCTTTTATTGACTATGAAGGCTACTCCATTTCTTCTGAGGGATTCTTGCCCACAGTAGTACACCTGATGGTCATCTGAATTAAATTCACCCATTTCTGTTCATTTTAGTTTGCTGATTCCCAAGATGTCGATGTTCAGTCTTGTCATCTCATGTTTGACCATGTCCAGCTTACCTTGATTCATAGATCTTACATTCCAGGTTCCTATGCAGTATAGATCATTACAGCATCGGACTTTCCTTTCACTACCAGATACATCCGCAACTGGGTGTCTTTTCGGCTTTGACCCAGTCGCTTCATTCTTTCTGGAGCTGCTAGTACTAGTCCTCTGCTCTTCCCCAGTAGCACATTGGACACCTTCCAGCCTGAGGGGCTCATCTTCTGGCATCATATCTTTTTGCCTTTTGGTACTGTCCATGGGGTTTTCATGGCAAGGATACTGGAGTGGGATCACCTTTTGTCAGAGCTCTCTGCTATGACCTGTCCATCTCGGGTGCCCCTGCATGGCGTAGCAAGCCCCTTCACCACAGCAAGGCAGTGATCCATGAAAGGGAGGACACAATATACTCTTGCCAAACCCATATAAGAGCATGACCTAGATACTGGAGAGGTTTATCCAGGAGGAATCCAGAGTTCCTGGAGTAACAGGGTGGAAACTGCTGCACAAACGGCCCAACCTCATTCTTACTTCACAACATGTTGATCAACCTTGTAAACAGTTGTTTAGAGAGAGGGGAAAGCAGACTGAATAGTTACCAGACTCTGATGTTTTGATTTGATTTGTTTTAGAGAGTTTACTACAGCTGTCTGGGTGTACAAGATGCTACTTTAATGCTAGCCTGTTTATTTTCAGCAGCTCCTGGGAACTACCATCTGTCCTGTTGATTAACAGGCACCTGACACATAAGGAAGTAAAACAATAAATGAAGAAATGTAGTAATTTTGTTCATAATAGCTACTAAAACAAGAAAACTTTTTGCAAAATTATGGCTTGCTTTTTATTTGAGGAAGGTCCTAGTTGAGTGGCTGAGCCACTGCTTGACATGCAAGGAAGGCAAGTTTCAATCCTTGGCATCTCTGGATAGAGCTAGGAAAGAATCCTGCCTGCTTCCATTATTCTGTGCTGGGATGGATGGGCCAACGTCTGACCTAAGTATCCTCTACGGGAATGTCATTTTTCTCTTTGACTGTTTTCTGCGAGCCACTGATGGCTTCCCATAATATAAGTGCTAGCGCTAATCCTTTTTGGCACTGAGATATTGATTGTACCAATACAAAACCTGGCAATGATGGCCCACTGGCTGTACTAAATGTTTTGTGAATCAAGAAATCATCTTGTTGCCGCTTAACTTGTGCTTTTCAACTCATGGCACTCAAATCACCAGGCATTCTGCAAAGTAACCTCCAGTTTAAAAGCACTGATGGCATCAACATGGTTTTTGGAGACTAGGCAGCAGAAACACCTTTATGCAAGAGGCGTTGCAATATATTGCAGGGACTGATTGTGAGGGTAGTAGTAGGGAGGGGGATCCAAAATGTTTTGAAGTAGTATGTGTGTGGCAGGGAGGAATGTTTAAATAACATGGCCAACTGCCAGAAGATCACATGGAACTAGAAATCTGTTTCAAAATTCACATATTTCTTTAGCAAACATATATTCTCATGTTTGCCATGATAACACATATGGTGGAAGGAGGGAGAACTGGGAAGAGTACTTAACTGCTCCCTTGTTCTCCCAGTTCATTTTTCCTCGGCCAGTGAAATTCCTTACTTCTGAGGAATTTTCCAACAAGAAGTGGTGAGCATGAAAATTGTTCAGCAGCAAGGCTGGTGGGAATGGCAGACAGAATTGTGCAGCCGCTGATGGCCCACCCCCCTGCAGAGTCCCACTGGAAAGACTTTTCTGCCATTGATCCTCTTCCCCATTGCAACTGGCTTGCTTACCAACCTCTCTTGCTCAATCAGTTGAGGAAGAGGAGAAGAAGATGCTACTGCTGACCAGTCCACTGACATCCTGCATGCAAATGTTAACCACGATAAGAAAGAGAAGTGATGGCAGCTGCAACGATGGTGGCGAGAAGGCAGACAAACTGAGGAAGGGAGTGACACTGAGAGTCCTCCAAAACACTGCTAAGCACCCTTCTCCCCCATCACCCACCAAATTCTCCCTGCTATACTCCTCACAAGTAAACCACAGGAACCCAGTGATAATTCTGCCCTTAGTTCTCCCAGCAAACATTAGGCCAGATTCAACACCTGTGCTCTTGAGTAAAAGTGAAAAAATGCAAATACAGACATTTATAAAAACTTGTAAATACTACATCACATAGGTTAATGCTATTTATGGTGAGAAACAGTTGAACCAAGCAATCTGTCACGTATACTGCATATATTTGACATGTGCACTTCAGATACAGTCCTGTAAATGGCAGGAGTACATGATACGCAAGTGCTTCACCTTTATGCTCTACAGCAGGGTGGGCAGAGGGTAGATCCCTGGACAGTTTGCAGTAGATTACCAATGTTTTCAGATTTCCAATTGTTTAACAACTGCAGCTAAAAAAATGACCTTCTACCCTAAATTATACTGCTGGACTTAAACGGGCTTTCATTAGCCAGGAGTGTATTTTCATATGGAAGGACTATAAATTCAAGTTGGCTTGATACTCAAAGTAAATTCCTGGGCTCCAAATTCACCAATTTTAGTGCATGCCCTTTATATTAGGATCCACTTGACAGATCTTGGGGCTCTAATAGAAAAACAAAATAGATCTTGAAGTTTGTCATGTCCAGCTCTAATAGCAAGAGCCAAGAGAGCTCGAGAGCTGCATTTCTTCAGAGCTGAACTATCAGGTGCATAATGGCACTTGACAAGGCCAGATCCAATGCTGAGTGGGGCCACCTCTTTTCCCTCTATCGCCCTCTTTGGCTCACCCAGTGGGCTGCCAAGGAAAAAAAGACCCCTTTTGTTAGAAGTTTGAAATTATCACTTGCAGGGGGTTTTGAAATTAGGCTGAGTGGGGTATGAAGTTAGGTCAGGAGCTCTATGTGGCCCTAGGACTATCGGTTCACATCCCTTCTCTAAACTATTTGTTCTGATACACATCATCATTCCAAGGGCATGTAACAGGCCTAAACCCCCAAAAGCCAGGCCTGGGTCTCTAGCCCTTTACGCTGCTTGCTTTGCTTGGCATTAAAGTCTAGCTGCTTTCAATAGCACAACAGAGATTTCATTAGTGTTGCTCTGACTGTGATAGTCTGCTTTCACGGAACTAGGGAGTTTTCCTTTCCTGATGCTGAGATGGCACAAGGACCATGCACACTGCTCTTGAATGTTCCTTATCGGGATAATTTTGTGAGCAAGAGACAGTAATGAGCCTGGGCTCTGATGTTCAGCCAGAGATGAAACATCCATATCCAGGTAGGAATCCTCCTTGCTAGCTCTCTATACTTAATTATCTCTTAGCACCTGTGTAAACAATATTACTCTTGTAGCCATATATTTTAATTATGTAGAATGCTGTACGCATGTGTTACAATACTATAAGTTAGCTATCTATAAAAGCTACGGCACTTTTTTTTTCTCTGGTTCAGATGCTTTTCGAGGGGGATTCTGTTGGTTTTTTTCTGAACCCTGCTGATTGGAGGCCTACCTTGCAGGAGCCCTCACTGTGTGGTGTAAGACGCTTGCTGCCAAAAATTTTGGAAGTCTAGCTAGCATGTTTGGATATTATTGCAATAATAACTAATTTCCTTCTTAGGAAACCTGGAGTTGGCGTATCACTCCCTAGAAATCATTTAAAAAACCATTTTGCTCTCAGCCAGGGCAACAGTGTTCACCTTATAACATATGAATTATTATCATCAATCCAGTGAAGGCCTGCACAACTTGTGTGACCCAGCAAGCTGAATGCAGCCCATTGGGAACTCATGAAAATTCCTCTGGTGATTGCCTGTTTTGGACTGCAAAAACAAGGGAAAGATGGAGCATTTGGCAGGTCACAACTTGTACAGTGGGCCAAGAGAGTATTCTGTTTAGATCAGTTAATCAGCCAAGATTGTGAATTTATCTCCTTCTTGGAATTACAGAGGACATATCAATGGCCCCAAAACACACACTCTGGCAACACCTTCAAATGAAGCATATGTTCCATTCCCTGTATGGGCCAGCAGCATTTACTGTCTCTAAATCACCCACATTTCTGGAGGAGTTGGTTAGCTCTTCAAAGATAACCAAGCTACCAATATGTATTTACAGAAGACTCTCAACATACAATCAATCCGTCAATCAATTTGTTAATACAGTCAATGACCAGCATAATAGCATACAAACAATTTTACATCAGAGAAGAATGGAGTGGGACATTAAAATACTATATCCAACCACACCAATGGAAAATAGTTACATCCTCTGTACAATCTATATTCCCTGACCTGAAACCGTGCCTTATATGGCAAACGCTGCTCTTTCAAACACATTAGACTCCACAGCACCTGTTTCAGAAAAAAACCTATCATCTTCTAATAAATGTTGATGACGTGGAATGGCAGAAGCATCATTAGAGCACATGACATGGAAATGCCCAGTGGTGGTTCCCTCCTAGACAGAATTTGTTAGACTCATCAATTTTGTCCTAAATATGTCACTCTTATTAAAAGATGTCAATGTATTGCTGAATTACATTCCCACATCCTGGAAACTATCCTCTGGCCACCACAGGTGGACTATACATGGTGGACAAGAGCCTCATACTATGGGGATGGAAGCATAAATCATCTCCCTTGACCCCTCAATGGATTGAGGACCTGTGATGTGAGAGAATATACTGTCAACAACAACTTAGTTTCACCACTCATGCCGACATTTGCTCAACGTACCTCAACCTATATTAGTGATGTGGAACAGGAACTTTGAATATGTGTGTGAGTGTGTAAGAGGGAGGCATATATGTTTACATGCATATGTTAATACATACAAGTCCAATTCATTGCATCACTGATCATTACTGTTAGGCTATATGGGATGTGTGTGTGTTCTTGTTTTGTTTTTTCCCTTTTTATGTACACATGTTTGTGTTTCTCCTCTTCTTTTGTATCCTTAGCAGTTTTTCACTGATGTTTGGTTTTGCTGAAAGATTGCAAAAATCAAATAAAATTATAAATATTTAGAAGTATATATAAAATAAAACCTCCTCTTACTACCCAATCCTAGCCTCATTTACTTAGAAGCAAGCCTCATTCAGTCCAAGGGGCTTACTCTTTATAAAATGTGCTCAGAATTTCATTCCACTTTCTGACACTGGGAGGGAAACTCATGGCTCTTCAGATCTCTATTTGACTGCAATACTCATCAATCCAGCCAGCACAGCCAATGGCCAGGGATGATGTAAGCTGCAGACCAATAAAATGTGGAGGCCATTCCCTCCCCATTCCTGCCTAGACAGATCCAGTCATAAAAGAAACTGTTGTTTCTCTACACAGGTAAACCAAGGCTAGCTACCTGCAATGTTATCGGTCAGGAAAAGGAGGCCAGAGGAGCAGCCAATGCAAAGCACGGGATGCTGTGCTTCCTCCCTCTTATTCCAGACACACTGAGGTCAGTTTTGATCTGCTTACGCCCCAGCAAGATAGACACAGAAAGAAGCTTCTGCCCATCCACCCCACCCCCTAGCTACTTTTGTAGTATGTTTTTATTTAAATAAAAAATTTCAACCTAGCTACTTTTCCACCTCTGTCAACAACCCAAATGCAGCATGTGATGGAAGCTGGCTGATTGTTGCATAGAGGTAATTGCAGCTCAATGGCATAAAAAAGCCAGCACCTGCCTCATCATTGGAAAGGGTGAGGGTTCTGACATTGCTTGCATAAAAGAGAGGGAGCAACGAAGTAATCATACAGCATCAGAAACGACAGCCGCAAAAAGATTCAGACTGTATCATACTCAGTACAATAATATTATGCTGATACACACAGTAAGAGCAGCGCACTCCACAAAGCAACAGCAGTTGCATGGCAACAGCACAGCTCCTAAATAATTGTGCTATTATATCGGGGAGAGGGTTGATCAGGCAGGAAAGGGTTAACTGGGGGGTAGAACCGGTACAAATGTTCCTTAATAGTGAGTATCAAAGTTGCGAGGAACATCTTCTGCTACAGGTAAATGATCCAAGAAGACAAGGAGATGGGTGAAGAGGATGAGTCACAACTTATTTTCCTCCTTTGCAGCGGGGAGAGCCAAGGCAGGTGTGAGCGGGGAGGAAATGGCAACACGTTCAGAAACAGAATGCATTTTTTGAGAGTGGAGAGACAAAGCGGGGCACAAAGAGAGCATGCACTCTGGAAAGTTCCCTTTTTGAGGGTGCTTCTCTCTGGTTAGGTTGGACATTTATTTATTTATTCAATTTATATTCCACAGAGTCCCAAGGATTCTCTAAGCAGATTACAGAGAGTGGGCGTTTGCTGTTGAAGCATCTAAGCTATGTACCTCTACCTACACTCAGTCTATATATTTGTCAATGTACTCAAATATCACAAAATATTAGAAACCTCCAGTGACTTTTTAACCAAAAGAAACTGTATTTGGTTAGCCCAGTGATCCACCTCCTCTGGAACTTCTCACTGCTCAGCAAAGTTAGGCGAGATCCATTATACCAAGGCCAACATCAGGCCCAAATACATGACCAGCTGTTAACCCAAAGGTCCGTGTCGTATTGTGCAAGGCCCATATCACACAACAGGAAAGGGGTTGTTGTTTTTTTTTTAAGTTTTGTTCTCAAGAAAGACACATCAGCCAACGGATGATTCCGGTATGGCATCCTGAAAAGTCCTTGGTGTGCCCTTCTATGATCATTAAAGGCTTACATGTAACACATTTACTTTCTCATGGGTTTCAATGGTAAAAAAGTTACAATGGCATGATCTTTCCCATCTGCACATTAAAGCAGAAAGAAGATGCTCTGAAGGAGGAGGATGGGATGTTATTCCAGAGATGAGGTAGAGGTGGGGGTTGTTTGAGCTGCAGTTATCTGTCAAGTGTCAACTGGCCCTCTTTGGAATGGTGCCTGGTTAATTTCAGCTACAGACACACATGCTGATTTCCAGAAAGGAAAGCTTTCCTCTGGCTAGCTATATGTCGACGATTGCATAATTTTGCCTATGAAAGTTATACCTATTGATCACGGCCATCAAGCGGCACCGGAATACAACATACATTAAGACCTCCCCATAGAGACAATGCATGACAGATCTGAGGAAGAAAAATTATGGAAGCAGGTATCCACAGCTGATCCGGCCCAACTCACTAAGTTCTAACTAAGGGATAATCCATAAAAGGTATGTTTTCCTTCTGATCAAACCTCAGCAGGGTCTGAGCTCACAAATAGAAATGTTCTGCATTAACTGGATGATTGCACATTTAGTCAAGAGCAACTACCATCATTCCGTAGAGGATACAAATTTACATAAAATGTGCATGTGCTTGTAAGTATAGCTGCACATTTTAAAATAGTTGTTTTAATTTTTTTTAAATGTGGTACAATTCACCATAGTGTAAAAGGCTGTGACCAGATGACCACTAAGTCTTTCTTAGTCTCCTTTCTAGGGGCTGTTGCCAGGAAACACCTGATAGTTCCTTATATATAACTTGGCCTAGACAGTTCTCCAAGCAGTGGGTGATCATCTGGTAGCCCTTCAAATAGAGGACTGTCCTCTGTAACTTAGATGTGCTCAAGGCCCAGCAAGCCACCCTAAGTCCGTGGTGCTATCTGCCAGCAGAGGCCAAGATTAGCCAGGAGATGCCTATACAGTGCTTGCACTCATCTTCCACATCTGAACCGTAGCTCCAAAAACTAGGCTCCTGTGGCTCAAATCAGCCCCCCTAATGGTTCTCTGCAACAGTAAGATCCAATATGCCAATAATGAACTTAGATCCCATGCTCAGGGGCCAAAGAATGACTTGGGGTGACAGAAAACCATGGAGGAGGGGGAATGAAATGTACTCTCCAAGGAGAAAGGACCAGGTGACTAGCCAGCACCTTAAAAAAGAGAACACCCCATTTGTAGAACATCTAATGACCGCCCAAGCTTCAGCCTGTAGATGGAAATGCACGTTTTCAGTCTATCTGTTCTTTTTAATAGGATCTCATCTGAATCCATTGTAGAATTCTCCAACATCCCAACTCTGAAGTACAATCATTTTGAAAGGTTAAGTATTCATATCTTATATTTAGCTCTTGACACTGTCACAAGATTTTAACAAATGGCTCTGTACAAAGGCAAGATAATTAGAAACTAAAATGAAGCCGTAGCTTCTTGATTACACTTGTTTTATTGATGATGACAGAAGCTGGAAAATTCTCAACTATTTTTCAAAATGGCTAATGTGTCATCTTACAATCCCTCATCAAACATAAAATGAACAGAAATTATGACTGCTTGGCATTTTGTGCCCTTTTGCATTGTACATTGTGTGTGGGTCATACTGAAATGCAGTTACTGCTTGGAAGTGATAAGGCCATTGGGTTGACCTCTTTTCCCACTTTCAGCTGCACTTGCAAAGAGATATATGTACACTATATTACAGTGATATGTACAACATATCACTGTAATTTCCACAGGTAGGCCACCATGTCTTTTACTTAAAACAGGGGTGGGCAACTTGTGTTTTCTGTATGTTGTGCCCTAAAATTCCCATTAACCATAGCCAACATAACCATAGCCAGCATAACCAGTAGGACAAAACATCTGGAGGGCCACACACCCTTGATTTAAAGCTAGGGACAACCTCAATTAAATCCTATCTTAAACATTTTTGAACTATGTTACCTATGTATAGGTGAAAAAGATAAGCTGATACCAAGCTTATAAAATCCAAAAATGTCTACCTTTTGCAAATAAATCAAATATTCGAGAGCATTAGCAAAGATCCCAAGACTGACATCTTAGATCAGACCAGAAATCCATCTAGCCTAATATTCTATCTCTAATACTTCAGGAATGTTCTACAAAAAGAGCAAGGAAACGAATGCACAGCCAGCATCTATAAGCAAAGGAGGTGCCAATGAACATTTAGATGTCATTCTGAACTACTGTAGTTAATATCTGTGGTGCTGAACTGTGGTACTTTAGTATATCCATATTCCCTTGCTCTCAGAACTATGGTAATGAAACATAAGAGAGTATCTTTTCAATTATGGCACCTAGAATATCTTGTTTAGGGAGGTACACTTGGCCACATCACTGCCTGGCTTTCAGCAGGTGGGGAAAACAGTTCAGTTCAAGCATGCCTTCTCCTAATTTAGCCCATTTGATGACTTAACTGACGGCTTTTAGCACTGTTGATTTGTATTTTATGATTTCCTATTATGATTTGTTGTAGTTTCATTGCGAGCCTCCTTGAGTATGCTCTGATGTAGAAAGGCAGGAGAGAAATGATGTAAAGGTATATGACTTCCAACTGATTAGATCCAGATTCTTGAGCAGACCCATGGAAATCAATGCTCCAAGTATGACTACACTTAGAACCAAAGCAAGGTTTGATATTATAATTTGTCATCCGGTTGGAAGTATCAGTGCACTACGACCATGTTTGTTTGGATGGGCCAAGTGCCAGCCAATGTGTTCAGAAAAGGAGAACCAGATGCAGTGTAGGAGGAACATTCGTCTCTGACTGGAAGACTTGGATCCAAATCTACACACTCTTATGAATACCAATGAATAACGTTGCTCCACATCAGTCACCATCTCCCACAGGCAGCAGGTTGGCTACTGTGTAAACAGAATGCTTGACTAGATAGCTTGTGGTTCAGTTCTTCTTTTACTGGTTTGTCATTTGATTAGAACTACAATGAGAATCCAGGTTGTCCCTTTAAGTTGCTCTGGGCACCTTAAAAATGAAAGGATATAAAACAGAGGAAGGGAGAGCAAAAGAGAGGACAAAGGTCTATCCCAGTCCGGGACACTGAACATCTTTCAGCCCATGGGCCAAACACAATTCAGAGAAGCTTGCATGGGCATAATTCCAGTGGTGGTCAGGGTTAAAGATAAAAGAAGAAGCCACAAAAATATTATGCTCTTTTAGCTTTAAGATTCTCCACCTAATAACTAAGCCTTAGGAGAGACATTTCACCTTTCTGAATAGAAAAACTGCACAAAACCTGGGAAATCACCAAACTATTTGTGGTTCGGGGGAAAGGGGTGGTGCTGGGAGAAAGGAGCATGGCCCTTTAGAGCTGAATTAGGACTCCAGGTGAGCCAACTTTGGCCTACAAACCTTAAGTTTACCATGCCTGATCTAAGCTAGCATTTCTATTCCAACCGTGGACAATTAGATACCTCACTTCTGAGTGCTCACAAGAAAAATATTAAGGAGATGTTCTGCCCTCCATTCTCTGCAGCACTTGGTACACACTGATTCCCCCACATGTGGAGGTTCCATTTATAGTTACCCAATAAAATGATGGCCAGTATTAGCCTTATAGTCAGAACGACAAAGAAAGCACACTGAATATTGGACAACTAGGGAGCCTTAGATAACCTCAGCTCAGATGACAACCATTCTGTTATTCTATCAGCAAATAACTTGGTAGAAAAAAAACCAGTTTACCCATGTTTTATTTATATAAGCCAAGGAACAAACTCTCAGCAAGATTTATTATTTATAATGCATTAGGATACACAGACAACTCTCAGTTTCATTATGAGTATGATGGCATTTGGGGTCTTTCTAAAATCACCTAGTCTTGGTGTCTAGTGAGGGTAGAAAATTTCAGCCCAAATGTTATGGGATTGAATTTTTAGCATCCCTACAGAAAGTCCCATTCATATGGGAACCAGGAGAATATATTTGTGCAGCTTGTAGACTGCCTAAAAGTAAGACTATATACATATCTAATAGCTACCTATCTGTTTACTTATTGCTCCAAGAGAGAGATGATAAAACATCCTTAGGGAAGCGGCTCATGGGAGATACTGTTTTTCAGTCTTATTAATGACCTTGAAAACATTAACCTGTGAACAACACGAAATGTTATTACAGCACAGACATGAACCCATCAGAGAGAGAATAATCCATTGGTCTGCTCACAAATAAACACTAGCATGATCCCCGATAGCACTCAATCAGCCAGAAAAAAACAATCTCACTTTGCTTCACTTACCTTCAAGTCAAACTGAGAATGAACAGATTCATTTCTTGATTTATGTGATGACTGGAGACTAAATCAAGTAAGAAAAAGAACCCCATACCATCAGAGAACCTTGATGTGACTCTTTCACTCTGGGGTAAAGCTATCATAGCTGAGATACGGAGCTTTGCGGACAATGAAGTGTGTGCTTTCCA
Organism: Varanus komodoensis; assembly: GCF_004798865.1. Classification (NCBI taxonomy): domain Eukaryota; kingdom Metazoa; phylum Chordata; class Lepidosauria; order Squamata; family Varanidae; genus Varanus; species Varanus komodoensis. Next base: position 17,326,058 of record NW_025335269.1, on the reverse strand, counting down.
CACTAAGACCTGTCAGCCTGATGAAACTGGGAATAACACTGTGGGTCCACAAAGTGCTCAGCATAGTAGATATCTCTATAAAATTCTGGCTGTGTCCATGCCCATGGGCAAGATTGTTTCATAAACAAATACGCTTTCACAGAAGTAATTCCTATTCAGCTCAGTTGATCTTCCTCCCTAGAAAGTGCACTTGGGATTGCAAACTTCAATCAGCAAAAGTCATACTTTCTGACATAGCCTGAGTAGTTCTCATGGCATTTATCCACTGGGTGCATTGGCATGTTGTACCAACTAACCTTCACAATAAGCCACAGTGGATTGGTTGATGGAAAAACAAGCTACAGGATGCCCAACAGATGGTTAGGCTTACTGTGGATTGAAAATTCCACAATTTTTCCAGGGTGGGGCAAAGCATAACATCAGTCTGTGTTGTAATCCACACACATAGTATACACCAGGCATACCCTACACAAGTCTAACTAGTGTCCACTACAACATTCTTCTGTACTTTCCTTATGTGAGCTTTTTGTTGCTTATCATCACATTTCAAGACATTTAGACACCTAGACAGAGTAGTAGAAGAGTCTGGGAATAGAACAGCGTTGTTGTAGACAAGTGTTATATTGTAAGAAACAGAATGAATTCAAACTAAACTTGGAGTGAAAGATGAAAACACATCCCGAAGAACAAGGGAGGGAAACAGCTGTTTTAAGAATATTATGTTAGATACGTTATGGCATAACCAGTGCTTTTTTTGTAAAAAAAAAAAAAACGTGCTGGAACTCACCTGTTGGGGTCACACTTTTACACTAAAAAAGATATTTTCAATTCACCAACTTTTTTTGAAATAAAGAACTTATTTACCTTTTGCACGTAGCCAGTCACTCTACACACACATAAACATAATGGTCGCTGCCAGCAGTAAGCACTCAGCATGCGACCACACGACCGATCCCAAGCTGAGCAGCATCCCGAGCTGAGCAGCGCCCTCACAAGCAGCGCGGACACACACGCAGCCCACAGGCACTATTTTCATGCTTTTTGCTGCCGACCTGCTATGCCCGACAGGGCGATTCACAATCACATGGAAAAATCCGTCAAAAAAAGGTGCCAGAATGCTGTTCCGGTGCATTCTATGACAAAAAAAGCCCTGGGCATAACTATCCCTATTATAGCATAGACAACTTCATACAACCAGTTCTGGAATTATTTTCTTAAACTTGGAAACATTGCTGAACACTTTGTGGAACAGTCTTCCCCAACCTGGATGAATTCCCTCCAGATGGGCAGCAACCGCCACGTTCTTGACCATTGGCCACACTGGCTGGGATTTTTATTATTTTACTTATTTATATCCCACCTCTTTTCCTTTCAAGGAACTCAAGGTGGCTGAACTATTTCTCCTCCTCAAGATAGGAGAATACAATTTTTTTCATTTTTGTTTATCCTCCCCCAATCTTGATTGGATCTAAAGTCCAGAGCCTCTGAAGGTCACCTGAGGAGGGGAGCTCTAGACAGCAGCAGCTGAATCTGTGGGAACAGCAGCGTGAAGAGAAATGTTGATCAGGTTTTAAGGTTCTAGAGGAGGCTGGACTACTTACCTATGACAGTGTTATCAGCAACTGTCTACACCAGCTAGCAATAGAACTTTTGCTTGGCTTGAATTTTGTTCTTTTGTAATTCCATTTTACCTTGTGCACAGGTGCACAATTAAAAAGAAAAAAAGCTTCAATAGCATCAGAGAGCAATCCTGGCACTGTAGGTAGTGTTGGGCAAGGATAAGGCCTCAGAACTAGGCCTACCAAGATAAGTAGATTCAGAGGGTCATCTTAGTTTCCAGAAAATTTCTTCCCACCCTCAGCTAAACTCCTTCCCCCTCCCCAGTTCTTTTTTGATTGTTTTCACTCCTGCAGTGACTCTTGGGTCAATGGCCATTACAGGCTTGAGGGGGTGGTTAATGTTGTGGGGAGGGCATGGGATGACCTACCTAGTTTGCAGCTCACTGCTACAGGCAACACACAGTTAATGCAGCTACCTTCACAAGAGGTTTATTTATACATGAAAAAAGCACTACCTTCTGTGGAGCTGTGTGACACACCGTCTCAGCTCCAAGGCCAACATTACAAGAAATATGACGAGGTTCAGCTTGTGCTTCCTGCAAGAACTAAAAGCAGCAGATCATCTCAAAGCTATGCTATGCTATACTATGCTCTCTCTCTCTCTCTCTCTCTCTCTCTCTCTCTCTCTCTCTCTCTCTCTCTCTCTCACACACACACACACACACACACACACCCATTCTTAATAAATTGCACTGCTGCTACAATCAAATTCACAGCCCATCTGTATTTCTCTGAAAGACCAACATCACTGGACTGCACTGCAGAATCGTCATGCCCTATAACATCCACACCCTTCTGCAAAATGGGAACAATAACACTGGGGTGCCATGCAAGGCTGGCATAATCCACTTTTCCAGCCACAGACCTTCCTCCTAAAATAATGAACTGTACACCTCACTGATGAAAAATTTATTGTTTATAAACTCAGAAAAAACAGTATTAACTAAACCTGAGTTAGGAATATAATGAACTGTCTTAGCTGCTATCTTTCACTTTTCACTAGATGTGCTACTGCCCAAAGCCAGCTGCAAGAAACTCCTAGAATTCTAAATCATTTTCGTGAGGCTGTAATTAGTGCCTAGCAGAGAAGACCCCAAAAAGAGGCTTTAAAATCCCAGAAGAGTTAATACACTCAGATAATGGGTATTTTAGCAGTTGCTGTGTCTTCATTCATTAGCTAAAAAACCTCAAACGTGAGAGCTAGTTTCAGAAAATGAATGGGCAGAATGGTGGGTGCACATTTTGCCTCATATTTCAGCTTCTGCAAAGGCCAAATACTTGCTTTAAAACAAAAGGGCTAGTCATCTAGACATTATGCATATCCCCAGGGAGTCAACTGCACCCCTCCTTTCTTTGAATATCAATGAGTATAGATGAAATTTGGAATGGCTATCCTCATTAAAAAATATATTAGGGTTTGAAGGGGCTTTCACGTACCAACATGAACAGCTCAGTCCTATGCTGCATGCTGGGATTCGATGTTAATTCCTGAAAAGCCAGTTTACATGAGGAATTCAACTTCCCTTGTGATGCTAGGATTAGCAGGGATTGTACTTTTAATGCCCCCCTCCCCACTTCACCTGGGGACTGGAAACAATGCATTGCTTCACTTTAAATTATAGTGTGCTCAGCCAGAGCTGAAACAGGACAGGACAATCACAGTCAGGTGTTGGAGAAATTGTAAAAGCCTCATTCTCACCTCCAAACCAGAAGGTGAGTGAATGTTCACTTAATTCTCTGGTCAGCTGACTTGGAGGGCAGTAAAGCAATTAACTGATTTGTGGCATACAACAAGTTTATTTATCATTCTGCAAAGCAAGTAATCTGCTAAGAAAGAGAGCAGATTCAGCTAACGAAGACTTGAACAAGGAATTTATAGTTCCAATAACGTCATATAGGGTGACTATAGTCCAACGAATCACAAATACATACATTTGATCCTAGAGTATGCAAAATGATACTATTTAATGGAAATTTCTCATATAGCCTTCTTATTCTGTTATCTCAGGACGTGGTACCTGATATAAGGAATCTTCTAGGAATTTCTTCCCTACATCTGTACACTTCTCCAAATCCTCCAAGCATTCTGCTTAACTCTTGTAGTTCTCTCTCTCTCTCTCTCTCTCTCTCTCTCTCTCTCTCTCTCTCTCTCTTGCAATTTCTCTCTTGCAATTTTTCACCCACCCAGAGAAGGAGTCTTCCTACTACTGCTTGCTCACTTTATGGGGGCTACCAAGGGCCTATCATGCCATTGCACTGCCAAGCTGGCCCTGCCCTAAGGTGGTCTCACTCCCCTTCCCTGTTTACATTCTACCGTTTGCTCTGCAGCTGCTTGCAACTGACCTCAGTGGCCCCCACTCCCCACATCCAGGCTTAATTTACTGAACTCCCCTGGCTGGGCCTGGGCAGCCATGTTGCAGGGAAGCGGAGGACAGAAAGAGCTGGGGCAGGCCTGAGTTGCTTCTACCCTCTCAGAATGGAGCTACTTTGGTACAGAAGAGCCTGGCCATGCTGCTGCAAGGACTCTTCCTCTTTGCCTTATGATGAAGGCAAAGCCCTGGTTTAAGTTGACCCCCTGGTGTTTAATTTACTAGCCTTTTGCCTGTCTGGTGGCTTGACACTGCAAGCAGAAATAGCCAAGGCAGGCAGAGCAGGGCAGCCATGGTTTGCTGTGGGGCGATGACATTCCTGAAATCCAGGGAGAGAGCCAGGGTCTTTTTAACTACATTTTTTTCCTTTTCACAGCTCTTTCATTTAAAATTGTAGTACAGTTGCACTCTGTGATTTCTTTTTTGTTAAACTTCATGCAGTTAGTATACCTGGAGAAAGAATTCAAAGAGGAAGGAATGAAGGGACCACTGAGCGTGTCACTGGTTGACTCCCAGTGCGCTCCTCATGCCAGCTGCAGTCAGTATTTTGGTAGTTCTCACCAGACAGGTTAGCAATGAGTCAAAGTCTGCAAAATCACCCAAGACATCTGTTTTAAGAAAACACTAGACTATGATACAAAATGTATATCTTTTGCAAGGAACCCAAGGCAATTTACATAATCCTGCTCCTCATCATTTTATTCACACTACGGTCCGGTCAGGTAGGTTAGGTCGAGAGTCCGATAGTGGGCTTCATGGCTGAAAGGGGACTAGAACCCGCACCTCCCAAGTCCCAGTTCAACACACTAGCCACCACACCACACTGGCCCTCAGTACAGCTTGATACTGAGGTTCTGATGCATATCCAGGGGACAGGAGGGAAACAACTAGCACATATAAAAGCAATCCCTGGTTTAAAGCTCATCTCAGCCATTAACTCACTTGGTGGTCTTAGGCAAACCATTCTTTCTGAGCTTCACTCTCTCAATCTACCTATGGGAGCAATTCTGATCAGCCTAACTGCATTGCTTCAAAATAGGGATAGGTGTCAGACCAGGTGTTACTGGCCTGAACCTCCCGTAACATCACACCATTGTCAGTCCTGGATAAAGCTAATGGGTGTTGCATCTACATGTTCCTCACCCCTCCTTTAAAGATGTTTGTGAAGCACTTTTAGCACTCTGCAGTGCTACCTACACACTTAGTAACAGGGAGCAAACTCTAGGTGCAGATGAGCACAATCTAAATATCTGCAGTGCAGGGACATAACTCCATTCTGTGGGGAAGGAGTATGTAATGCCATGAGGAATACACATAGAATAAGAAAAAGGCCGGATTGAGCTTTCATCATCTCTGGTTTGCCTTTTAGCTGTTGTATAATGCTTTTCCCTTTTGGCAATATCAACTGAAGGAGAATAAAAAGGAAAGTTAAGAGAAACTCTTTAGGGAAGAGAGGAAATGAAGGAACAAAATTTCTCTTCTCACAGGCAAACCTCCTAGGCTGTTTTCCCTCCAACACACATGCCAACAAAACTTCGTTCCCAAACAGTTGGGAGCTTCCTTTAGGGTTTTGTTTTGTTTATTTTTTCCTTCTTCAAGCAAGGCAATGACAGGGAAGAAGGACTTGAAGCCAAAGACTTCTGCTGGAATAAATCATCAAAAATGTGTGCAGTTTAATAAGCTACAAATTTGTATGTAAGTAATACTAGTAACTAAGATTACTAAAACTACGGTCCCCTGACATCATCTCAGAGGCCATAGGATTCTTCAAAGTCCCAGCTCTGAGATCTTGGCTAACACTGACAAAGAGTGTAGAAAGAACTCTTTGCAACTGCACCTTAGGGATGGGGGGAGTCTGGATTTTTTATCTGTTCCCAATTCCCTTGTAATATATGCAGGCAAATCTCTTGCGGATCTTTGTAAGTTATTCCATGGTGACTTATACATGGTCAATTCTGGCAAAAGAACTTAAGAAAACTGGGGGAAATTTCGATTGCTATCTTTGGAGGGCACTGCAACTTTTAGTTGCTGCCTTTAAAGGTTTCTAATTCAAAAAATAAGCATTTAACTTAGTGCATAAAATTCAAATATAAATTGATCAATTATAAAATTTGTAAACAGTAATACCAATCCCACTTGTGATCATAAAATTCAACAACTTCTTTGTTTCTGCTTTTCATTCACGATTTTGTCAAAAGGTGAAACTTTCTTGTTGATTGGATTCAGATGATTCCTAGATTTTGCCTTGATTGACAAAAGCAAACTGAATCCAAATGTAAACATAATAATAATAATAAACAATTTTATTATTGGAATAATGTTTGGTGAAAAACGTCATGATTCACCTGGGGAAGCAAACAACAAGAAATCCCTGGTCTGGCCTGTCTTCTTAAATGGATGGGGTTGGAAGAGGCAGAGAGATGGAACTCTATCAAAGATGAAACAGCCAAAGGTGAAGGGATTTCCTTCTGTTTCCTAATTTGGCGGCTACAGATGTGTAGGGGTTAGAGTGTCAGATGTAGACCCTGAAAGTTAAAGTCTGCTCATCCATGAAAGTCACCTAAGGCAGGAGCTGACAGAAGAGACATCTGCTGTTTTATACTTTTACTTCTAGAAACCAGGCCAGCAAGATCAAATCCCTTCTCTTGCAGAGGCAGAAGAATATAGAAGGTGCAACTGAGCAGTTTGTTTTCCAGTCTGCTTCATGCTCTTCTATATTCAGTTAAAGGAAATGCTCTATGCTTCCTGATAAGCATGCTCTCATGGAAGTGTGAAAGCACTGATTAACCTTGAACAACTCAGCTAAGAGTTGGAAGTGCCAACTTTCATCTGCATCAGGGGAAAATGCACAATAAGGCTGACGGGGTAAAGTTGTGTTTACTTCACCACACATGAGCTCACATTAACCTCTTTTCCAAATTTAGGTACACCCAAGGGGAAATAAATTCTGCAGATATAGCTGTCTAAAGGGCATTTCTTTGATACAGAATGTTATCCAAAAAAGAGTCAGGCAGCAAGCTTCCTAAGCTTTCTGCTTCAGGCACATGAATGGAGAACATGTGAGTTATTGCTGCTTGCATCCATTTCAGTATGGCATATTAGGCTTTGTTTCACTGCAATGGCCTGTCTGTACCACTGACTTTCTATAACAAATATTCTTATTAACTACCAAAAAAACCCATACACACACAACTACATATAGAATAAGGACTGATATTGCGAGTGGTTCTTCAGGGTTGTATTCAATTATGTTCTTGTGGAAGGGGAAGAATAGAGAATATGGGGAGAGATAATGTTAATTTGCTATACACATATTATATAACAAAGAGCAATTTATCCTATTGTACAGGGAATTATATTGCATTGAAATACATGGCTGCATGATTCTGGCATGGCAAACAAATCCAGGAATTTGAAGTGTTATGCAATTATATGAATATTTTTATTCAGTGTTTTTTGGGGCAGGACACACAAGCACAAAGAAATTCCGCATTATTATTTTATTGCTCAGTGGTTTTTACATCGCCAGTAGCAGAGGACTCAGAGTCTGTCTCAGGGCTGTTTAAGTAAAAAAGTAAAGAGTAAAAAGTTGTTATGCAAATATTGCTGAAGAGAAGCCTGAAATGCCTTAGGACCCTGAGGGATGGAGACAGGAAATTTCACTCTTTCTCTCCTGCTCCAGTTTCTTCCCTTGAACTGTATGGCTTAATACATTTTATTTATTTATTTATTTATTTTTCTATTTATATCCTGCCTTTTTCCTACAAAGGGCTCAAGGCAGCTTGCATCATTCTCCTCCTCCATCTTATCCCCACAACAGCAACCCTGTGAGGTAGGTTGGACTGAGAGTCTGTGACTGGCCCAAAGTCACCCAGTTGGCTCCATGGCTGAGCGGGGACTAGAACCCGGATCGTCTGAGTCCCAGTCCCAGGCTGTTAACCACTACACCACACTGGCTCTCATGGTCCTCAAACTATGGCCCGCGGGACGGATCCAGCCCACCATGGCCATCCATCCAGCCCGCACCACCGTTCACTGCCTGCCCACGTGCGTGCTTGCTGCGTGGGCGTGGAAGTGGTGGCTGGCTTGCTCAGAGATGGTCTCCGAGTGAGCAAGCCGCCACTGCCACCTGCCTCCCGTAAGTGCTTGTTTGCTGCTGCCTCACAGCGTGGGGAGGAGGGAGGTGATGGCTTGCTCAATCAGAGATGGTCTCTGAACGAGCGAGCGAGCCACCGCCGCCTGCCTCCCGTACATACACGGTTGCTGCTGTTGCGCAGCGTGGGGAGGGGGGGGAAGTGGTGGCTCGCTCGATTGGAGATGGTCTTCGAGCAAGCAAGCGAGCGAGCCACCGCCACCTGTGCCTGATCCTGCCTCGCGCATACCCAAGGGCACCTCACCGGCCCTCACCCCCAGGCACCCCCACCTCACCGGCCTGTGCGTGTAGCCATGACCTTTCAACTGGCCCCCTATCGAAAAAGTTTGAGGACCCCTGGCTTAATACTTGTTTACCAGAGCTGAACAGGGCTGTTAAGGACAGGACATTTTGGAAGGCATTCATTCATAGGGTCACCATAAGTCAGAGAGGATTTGACAACACACAACAACGTGTGCTTGCCCAGGAAGTTATTGGTAGGTGGCTAGGTGCCAGACGGAATGGGGAGGTTGTCATACTGAAATTCCCTCTTCTACAGAACCGTCAAAGGTCCAAGAGCTGTGCCTTTTTGTCATCTGGCGACCTTAAAAGGGAATTCAAGCTTCTCTGTGTACAATTGATATGGAGGGCAGGATGTATGGGAGGAAGCTATTGTACTCAAAAACACAAAAAAAGCTATGCTGGATCGGACTGGAGGTCCATCCAGTCTAGCACTCCATACACACAGTGGCAAACCAGCTGCCACAGGATCCCTCAAGCAGGATGGGTGCAGCACCTCCTCCTGCCCAAGCTCCGCAGCAACTGGTGGATGCAGGGATGCCCTACAGGGTAAAGGACATAGCACATAGCCGGCAGGACCACTTGCCATGGACAGCCCCCTCCCTCATGAATCTCTTCAATCCCTTTTTAAAGCCATCCAGATTAGCAGCCACTGTTTCATGTATAGAAATGATGACACTGCAGGCTGTTAGTCTGAGGAGTCATGAAGGACTGTATTACTACATCCGGGTCAAAGGTAAGAACAGGAAGCAGGAAGTATAAAGCAATACAATATTACCATTGGTTGTTAAAAGCACAGTATTTGCATAGTAACTCTATAACAGCCACCCCCCCTTCCCTGTGGTAGCACATCCCATAGTTAACTCAGCAATGTTTCCAAGTCTTGAGTCAAGTCTCGAGTCTTTACTTTCAAGTCCAGGTTGAGTCTCAAGTAATCACAAGAAATTTTTGAGTCAATTCTCTTCTCAAGAGCTAACTTTAACAGAAAAAAAGAGGTGGTTGTGGGGGGGGGGAGGAATTGTAACCCCCCCCCCCGATATTCCCACCCTAACCCTTGCCTTCTCTCCCCACTACTGCAATTCTTCCTCCCTATACTGCCCCTGCCCCTTGGAATTCCCTCCCACTGCCTCTCCTGTGCTTGTGCCTTCCAGTCCGTTGCAGTTGCCTTTCACCAAGATAACCCTGGAATATCTGTCACATGTTGGATGCAGGTGGCAAGCCCTGGATCAACTTGGTCATAAAAACAGTAGGAATCTCAAGTTGAGTCAAGTTGCTTGCTGCTCCCAAGTCCAGTCACCTATGCAACTTGAGTTGGACTTCAGAGCAAATACTTAAATCCTCAACGCTGCTTTAATTATATCCTGTGTGAAAAAGGTGCCTCCTTCTATTTGTTGCTAGATTGCATTTATATCCAGCCCTTTTCCTTCTTGTACAGAACCCACGGTGGATTACATAGCTCCATTTTACCCACAACAATCTGGTGGGCTAGGCTAGGCTGCAAGTGGCCAAAGGTCACCCAACGAGCTTCATGGCCAAGGGGGGACTAGAACCCAGCTCTCCCAGGTGCCCAGCCCAACCTTCTTAATAGGAAACCTTCTTAATCCCTCTCTGCTTATTAGGACTAGGCTCAACATGCCACAGAGGAGTCATCATTAGGCCAGGAGCCTGGGGACTCTTCTTTTGCTACCATGGCAACTTACCTGCGCATCTATTGATGCCCTGTAGAAACTCTTCCACCAGCCTTCGTTTCAGTGAAAAACAGGGAGTGACGGTAACCCTAATCACCTGTCGTTCCCAGTCATATATTTTGTATTTTTAAAAGAGAGGGTAGGGGTGGGGCAGTGGAAGAAATGACAATTAAGAACAACTTTGTCAAAAAGCATTATACAGAGAGAGGATCTTTTTAGATAAGGCATTCCAGGGTTCATGTTTCCAACATTTTTAGTTTGAGCAAGGATCATGAAAGGGGCTGCCTTCAGAAAGCTTTTAAACCTTTTGGCACCCGCTAGCTTGTTTAAATATCACATCTTTCCCCATTTGATCTGCTTTGGCAGTGACAGAAAGAGACTGGCCTCTCTCAGCCAGTCAATTGCAACGGTGGCTCAGTGGAAAGCCATGAAGCACTTTCTTCCCTGCTGATTTAAAGAAACGAACTACGGGCTGTGGCAGGAGCATGCATGTTCATGTTATGTAACTGGATTGTGACGACCCCTCTCTCACTTTCTCGCCTTTATTTCAAGCCCAATGAATTATAGGACAGACTGGACAATTTTATCAGTTGACTTGAGTGGGGGAAAGGCAGCTTTATGTTGGTTAAAACAGAAAACACAGGTTTGTTCTTGGGGCCAAACTCCAAGTTATGGTAATTGCAAAACATGTAGCTAAAGGCAAGCTCTGATTGCACTTGTGGTCCCAAGTTGGATCAGGACTGCAACATTAAAATTAAAAGCTTCTCACCACCTCCCACTGGACTCTTCATGTTGCGGGGGGGGGGGGTTAAAAATTACAAATTCCATCTAATGCTACACCAGTGCAGAATTTGGTGGCCAGCTTTTTTCTGATATGTAAGAGGGGAGAGGCAAGGGAGCTTCACCTGCTAGGCCTCTGCTCATCCCAAGACTCAACAGTGGCACGTAAATGAGTATACTGGGTGTTCTATCGCACACCTGCAGCTCGGCTTTATTGCACAAAACCCTGGTGTCATCTGGCTGCAGTGTTTATATCCTCCTGATTCCACTGGGGATAAAAGTAAAGGAACCCTGCTAGAAAATAAATTTACTTTGGTACATGCTTGGTTTCTGCACATACCTGTTTCCAAGAAAACTGGCTTCTTATCAAACTATACTGGTTTCTTTGCACTTGTGTGTGTAGCTTTTTTCAGAAGCAAAATCTATATACACATTTTCTGTGTTTGTTTCCACATTTTTACAAGCCCCAGCTCCTCTTCACAAAGGCCCAACTGGCCAGCTCTCTTGACAACTGTATTCGGTTGCAAAAGAATAAAGATAACTGTAGAATAAAGACCTAAAATTGGGCCATGTTTTCAGTCAAGTATCTTCCTCAGGGACATGAAAACAAAGGACAATTTCCACTACCAAAAATTACCAGAACAGGAAAAATAAGGGACTAGTGCCTGTTTTTAGGCACTTCTTGGATGGCCTGTGAAGTGGGAACTTGCCCAGTTTGGCTGGATTCCTGTACCATGGAATAGCTGTGGTATTAATAGATAATTGCAAGAAATTGAGTATTTTTCTAGGTTGATGCTCACATTCCAGTTCACAGCAGAAGAATGAGCAGTGGAAGAGCTGTTTATCCCAAGGCTTGGACAATTTGCTGCTTGTCGCTCTAACTATGGTGACATAGGACTATGCAGTCTTCTCTTTTTGAACACATCATTAACTGCTTTTGGACGTGGTAAAAAGCAGGCCCTCAGACAACAAGACATAAGCAAGCAAACCCAGCCTGAAATTAGCTCTGCAGCAGCCCTTCCTCAGGCTTCCTTCAGTAATAGTCAAATCAAAGTATCCTCTCATGTGTGTGTGTGTACCAAATAAAAGGAAAATAAAATGAAACTCTTGTGAGGAAAGATGATAAGCAGAACAAACCTACTTGCTTGCTGTTTTTCCTATGCTCTTTCAGCCCAACACACGCTAATATTTTTTCTGTGGTACAGGAGCAGGCTTCAGTAAGACTTTTCAGAGTTTATTAAAATCATCTGCACAGAAGGCTGATCTTCTCAGCTTATCAATCAGAGAAGACAGAAAGTAGAAAAGTTAAAATAGCTGGGGAAAAAATACCGGTGGCTCTTTTTCTTGTTAGCTGGAAATGTTCTGCTACATCAGGGCCAACTTTTCTGACATAGAGTCACATCGAGCATGTTTGTTTATCACCTCGCTTTCCACCAAGCTGGCATCCAAAGCAGATACAAATAATAAAACACAGATTAAAAACAGCTTAATTAAAACATAACAAAAAACCCACATATAACAGAAATAAGCATCAGCAAACCTCACATTTTAAACACTGATTTTGTTCTTATTGGTGTACTTTTATATTTTGAGTTAGATTTAAATTCTGAAAGTCAGGTGATAGAGGCTTCCAGTTTTTAAAAATTGCTTATAAATGCCAGGCACCCCTTCCAATAGTAGTTTACTGTTTACTGTTTGATCAACTGGAACTGAATATCCTGCACAGAGCTCATTATCCTAAGAATCTAACCTTTTGTTTGTTTACAAATGCAAGCTTTTAGCCCTTCAGTTAGTAAATATCACATATGAGCAAATAATTCAGAGCTCTTTGCAGCTCCCTATGAGGATCCATGACAGAATACTTGAAAACAACAAATATATGCAGGTGTGCTTCATTTCATTTATTCAGGCTGCAGAAAGTTTCCTAGCTGCAGAAACTGTGTTTTTTAAGCCGAGGGTTCCTGCAGATTTGTACCCAATACAAGTGCACAAGACTCTTGACATAATCAGAATTATTACTAACTCTAGGTGGCGGTCCTATATACTTACGTGGGAGTAAGATGCACTAATTTGCTTCAGCCTGAGCACACACAAAATTAGGCAGGACAATCCCTATTTATTTCATGTGAAACTATCCTGTAATCTTTTTAGAAAAAGCAATTTAATAGGCTTCAGATAGGATTCTTCCTTTCCTTATTCATTGGACATTAAAAGGCAATCCAACATGACTGGCCAGGGCATGTGGGGAGCTGTAGGGTTTTTTTTGTCTTACACACGTATCAGGTTGCACTTTAATTCATCCTTTTGTTTTGCTAGTATGTCATAAATGCACATAGAAGTTGAAGGAATGAAAGACTAAAGGCATGTCATAGCAGATTTCATTTCCATGTGCTAGCAAGAGAGAAGGAGAGAGAGATCTGTTTTATACCTTGAGAATAAGCTAGCTGGTTAAAAATTAAGAGACAAAGATGATCTTGCATCCTCCTCCACACACCCACTTCAAAGTGCCTGGTTTAATCAGAGTACATTTGCTGCAGTGCTGTCTATGTGTGGGTAAGAAGAAAGAACCTCTTAGCAGTTCAGTGTACACTGCACAGTTTAGAAATATATTTGAAAACTTGGCTGGCATGCAGTGCATGTATGTCTTTTCCCTCAGTAGTTCTCAAGCCGTGCTTTGTGGAAGCCCGTGAGGTTCCTTGGAAGTGAATTGATCATGGGTTGCTCAGTGAGATGACTAATGGCTTTCCTGAAAGACAGCTTATGCCGACCTCTGATGATGTCTCTCAATAGGTAAGGCAAGAACAAAGTGCCGAGGTAGATTCTAGGATACACACTCAATTTGCACAAGGTCTCTGGTTTCACCTACCTGCTGTGTTGTGCTGGAGGCCTGCAGTCACATTTTTGCACAATGCCCAGCTTACACTGTTGCACAAATCTGGGCAGCAGGGATTGAAGATTGGACAACCTGCAAATAACCCATGGCTTATTTCAGGAGCTATTTGAGGGCTGAATAACCCTGCCTACCTTCCAATGAGACAAGTCATAGCAAGCAGGGAAGCTGTGGCCACCTGGTATGATGCAACAGCTTCCACAGGAAAATCAAGCCACTGTGGGTTGATGTGTCTGTCATGTGAAACAGCAACTTACTCTGTCGTTCCAGTGGGCTGGATTAGAAGTAAAGGGTAGCAACTGCAGGGAATGAGACTTCTAAACATTAGGAGAAACAACCCAGTAATAAAAACTAACGGTGGAATGGACTGCCTTGGAAGAGTGGGTGCCCTCCTTCACTGGTGGGATTTATGCAGAGTCACCCACAGTTGCAAAATGGTACCAAAGGCCTTTATGGTCCAGCATTTTGTTCCCACATTAGTCAAGCAGCCGCCTCCAGGGAAGCCTCAAGCAGACTATGAATATAACTGCACCTTTCTAGTTAGGTTCCCCACAACTGGTATTCAGACGTACCACCATGAATACCAAAAATAACAAACAGGCCTCATGGCCAGTAGCCTTATCCTCCAGGCATTTGGCCAATTCCCTTTTATACCCAGTTATTGAAGACATGAGGGAAGCTTATAATATCACCATGGTTTATTTTCTTTTTAAAACAATGCCATGTTACACTTTATTTTTGGAATCTGAAATGTGTAAAAAATTTTCCACTTAAAACATATACAACAATGTAACTGTGAAGAGACATAATTTAAGACATATGTAAAAATTAATTAATATCAAAACAAATGAGAAAAATAAGCACCATGGATGAGTCCAACCTGTTTCTGAGACTCCAGGTAAAACGGCAAGCATGGTTCTCACAAATTCACAGCGGCATTTCCACTTGTTTAATGCCTTAAAATGTTATGTTTTTATTCAGCATGAAAATCCCACTTCTTGCTGTGGCTGTTCCTACTGTAGCAGGTAGGTAAAGATGTTTTATTTTTCAAGCTGAGAACTGAAAGTAGAGAAGATTCTTCCTCATCCTCCTCTACCAGTGACTGATGCATTGGTTTTTTTAAAGGTGCAATTCAACATGTGATGGAGATCTATAATCCTGAACCTCTGCCAAAAAAGCAGAGTACCAGAGGGAGGATGCAATCTGGCATTGAGAAGAGTGGGGAGTGTTTTCCTTAGAATAACTCCTGTATTCACTGGAAAATGTGCGCATACAGGGGGTGGGGGAGGTTGTAAGGGGCTAAGCATCCTTTCCCTACCAAATAAGACTTGGGGCTTTCTGCCAAATGACTTCTACTGGACTGTTTCACTGTTGATGAGTTGATTGTACCCAAAATCCCGCTTCTCTGAGTATGTTTAAAATCAGACTCCAATGATTATCAGCTGGTATTCGATGCAAACTCCTGTAGGAGAAAAAATGTTGCCGGTACACTTCACATTCTATTTTCTGTTTGTGTGTATTTTTAGACTTTAATGGTAAGGTTTTAAAACTGTAAATAAAATACTGTTGAAATCAAAGGAGGTATAGATCACAGCACTTAACATTTCATTTTTTACATTTCCTCTTCTTTCTCAATGGCTTTTTGCGATGCAGTTCCTCAAAGGTTACTTCTTCACCTTTCACTTCATTGTCCATGTCTTTGTCATCATCAAATTCTAGTTTAAAAGAAGAAGAAACTGTTCAAGATGATAGACACCGACATAGCTATAAGCCAAATACACAGCAGGCTATTTACTAACAAGGCTCATCTTAGAAAAAATTACTTTGGAATCAGAAAAACATGTTTTTGCAGCTGTTATTTGTAATTGAAACAGAATGGTTAACTGAGATTTCCATCACATCAGCCACCTTTTTCAGCACCTAAACCTTCAGAAGAAGAAAGAAAAAAAGCTTGGATTCACTGTTTCACTTCAGTCAGGAATAAGGTTTCCTTGGCAGATGCAAGTTTAAACTTATGAAAAACTAGGTATTTACCTAAAGAAAGCACCTGACATAACTTTATGGTACCTAGGGCAACTTTCCCCAACACCTGATGGTCTCCAGAAGTTTTGGACTACAACTTCCCTGATTGCCAATTAGGACAGCAACAGGAAACAGGAAGGCATTGTCTGGGGAAGGATAGCCTAGGGAGTGGGCAGGTAATGGACCTCTTTGCCTTACTACTTCCTTTGGGCCCTTAATTTTCATTCCTAAAGAAACCCTGTGACAATACATGACAGGTGCCACTTTCCCATGACTGTACTGTTTTACCAAAAAGAACCATGAGTTTCTCTATGCAAGCATATTTATTGTATGCTCGAGTTTCCCTATTCTTAGTAATATGGGGATACTTTATATGAGGTCATCATCCTTTAGGGCCTCTCCCATGCTTTCCAAGCATTTTTAATGTAAGGAAAATGAGCTACTACCTAGCTAGCACAATAAATCATGCTAAAATCAGTTTTCATTTAGCCTCAAGTGTCTGGTCCTGCCTAATCTTGGAAGCTAAGCAGGGTTGGGCCTGGATGAAATCTGAATGGGCGCTTTAAAATGTGAACTGCCCAGAGAGCTTTGGCTATGGGCAGGATAGAAATGTAATGCAGTAGTAGTAGTAGAAGAAATGCCCCTATTTCTGCAATTGTGCTATACCACAGTGCCACCTTATGGTTGTTTAATGGAACATTCAGGAAGGCAGAGGGAAAAAAAAAACTATAGGGAAAAAAACAGGTACCATGATTCCCTGAAAATTAGAAACCAGAAAATAAGCCCTAGCATGATTTTTCAGGATGCTTGTAATATAAGCCCTACCCCAAAAATAAGCCCCATTTAAGGTCATCAACCAGATGGATGCATTTAGTACATCTGTTGCAACACAATTTGGGATTTGGAGAATTATGATGATGTTCCAGAAGATTATATGACTGTATTTGAATAAATGTAGATTTTTGTACATGAATAAATGAATAAATGTCAATTGTTGCACATGAAAAAAATAAGATGTCACCTGAAAATAAGCCCTAATGTATCTTTTGGAGCAAAAATTAATATAAGACCCCGTCTTATTTTCGGGGAAACACGGTATATAGTATTTGATCTTAATCCCACAAAGAACCTGGAAGGGGAGGCCTCTGTTCAATGGTGCATTAAAAGCCACATGCAGAGAAGCTCCAGTCGAAGCCCTGCCATACAGATGTTAAATGTACAGAACCCACAGGGAAAACAATACTAATGCTTTCCGCATGACTCCTCCTGTAAATTTATCTTGATCTTAATTCAGAAAAAAACCTGCATGAATGTTGTTATACCTGGAAACCACCCCACTGTAGACTGCTGCACACTTAAAATTGACGTTTGTTTAATTACCATAGAGAGTAAGTGGCTCACAGGGCTGGCATGAGACCCTTGCTGTTTGGGGTGGGAGCATTGCCCCCGTTTCCTCCCCAAAGACCCTCACCCTCAGTCCCTCAGCAGCTGCCGCTGCCACCACCATTCTCATATTCTCCTGCAGCTGCCTTCCTCCTCCTGAAGAGCTCTATTTATTCATTTATTTTGGTTTTTTCTACCCTGTTCAGTAGCTCAGGGCTCCCTGAGAATGAGGTGACAGCAGCCCTGGAAACCCCTGTTCTGCCACAGCACAGGTAGTCCCCAGGGTCCCCTCCTTGCTGAGTAAAGTGATTGCACCGCAGAGATCCCGCTCCAGCCAGGCACAAAGCAGAGCAAACGCACTTGCCTAGGACAATAAAATGCAAAATAGGACAGCTACTTGCAGCTTTTTTTCTGCACTCACTGAAATCTCCCCTTCTCTACGAGTTTGCCCTCGTTTACATCTAGGCTGCGGTTGCTCGTCTGATGTGAAAATGCCCCATGGTTTTGTACACACAAGCACAGTATGAAAGATTTTTTTCCACTGTGCTTCTATGCCATCATTTTCTTATCATGTGCAAGAAGGGTTTTGCCACATCGTGGGGATCTGTGGTGTGTAGCAATTGAACAAAAAGCATAAAAATTGGCAAGGGAAGCTTCTGCTTTTCACAGCACCGATGCAAGAAAGTGGGCATCTTACCTTGAATCCTCTCAATTGCAATTACTAATTACAAGTTGCATGCAAAGTAAGTGAGCAGGCCTACCGCACAATACCTAATTGTTCTTACAAATTAGAGTACAGTTAATATCTAAATAAATCTTTTGATTTTAACCACTATAACATTATATATTGACTTGCTGTATATAGATGTACATAAAATATACCTTCCTCCTTTAGTAGGTAGGATTCTGCTTTCTCCAGCCATTTTATACCATTGTCTAAATTAGAATTCAAATTTTTAGCCAACTTGGACAAGGTCTCTTCAGCTAGAATAGAATACAAATTAATGCAGTAAGTTAGAATGATGGAGGTGATAGAAGTGGTAATGCATGACAGAAATAGTTTTAGCAATATGTTAAAACAATGGATATTCATGGGGGGTGTTTGGAAAAGTCAGCATATATGCACATGATGGTTGCTTACAGATGTTAAGAAACCAGAAGTCCTGGTTCACTTGATCAAACAACCTGTGATTAACAAACAAATCATGGGCTGTTGATGAGCACATGCAAGAGTGAGCAAACATGCTGATTTTGAAACATCTCACTCCTGAGACTGTTGTGACATCCCAACTCGGCACTGCACGTTGTTGAGGATTAATGAACACAGAGTTTTAACCCACTGTTTGTGGTCAGTCTCATCAGTTCCAGGGTTGAACAAGGGCTGGCATGAACCCTACTGGAATCCGTCCCTCCAAGCATTCACAAGCTTCCTCTTGTGCTTGGCCTGGTCTTCCACAGCCAACCGAGCCGAGTGGAAATCCATGAATGCCTGTGAATTCCTGGTTGCACAACCAGCAACCGCCTTCCACATCAGCTGCACCAGCCCAAATGGCAGCTGCAGGTAGTGCTGCAGGTAGTGCAGAAATGGGATGCGGCTTCCACAATGGTCGCATGGAGCTCATTTCCTGAGAAGCCCCTCGTGACCAGCCTTCTTCAGTGTCAGTTGCAGCTGCTCAAATGGCAGCTCCAGTGTGGGAGAGGGGCACTGTATGTTCAACAGGGACACATACTCTGAGCCCAGGGAATCCAATGGGTTCCCAACCCTAAACAGATCCCTCCTACATCTCTACTTTGGACATCAAAAAAACAATCCAAAGGGGTGGGGGCTCCTGGGTTGTTTCAGAAAGCGGAAATGGCAAGTGCACAGGATACTGCATTCACTGCCATGTGGCCAACTGAGAATTAGACAAACCATGGTTTACTGTTGTGTGTGAACCAGGTGGTAGGCATGCAATGTAAAACCTGATTCAAGCATTGCTATAGGAGTGGGTAGCTGCTAAAACTCACATCTGCATGGTGGAGGACCTCATGCAGTTGTCAGCATGTTTAGATTCCCATTACAATTTTGATGAATGCTGCACTTAATTCCCTAAATTTTTAGTGGCAAAGAAAGAAGTGCTGTGACTGCTGGAATGAGAGGCATGTAAAAACGTCAAAATGCCCTACCATCTGCCCAGGCTTTCCTCTTGTAGATGTCCTCTACTGAATCAGAAATCTTCTGAATAGCATCTTGGATTTTACTTTGTTCCACAGAAGACTGTTCATTGGTTGCAAAATGCCCTTTGATGTGGGTATTCTGCATAATCCTTTCTATCACATTCATCCCTTCATGTATCACTGGTTCCACCATGTTTTTGAAAAACTCAGAATATTTTTGGTAAGAGGCAGATTTCTTTTTATGTTCATCCAGGTTGACATGACTTTCAAACGTTTCTCCAGTTGCAAAGATTTCACCGTCTTCCCAATCAGTCTCAGTTGGTGCGGTCGTTTCTGCAGGTTCTGTCCGAGAACTGAAGTTTGAAGGATTTGGGAGAAATTTGACTCCACAGAGGTCACACTGTGTCTGGTCTATATCTGCTCTTTTAAAGATTCCTGGTGCCATTTCTGAAGACTCCGGTTTTGTACATGCAATCCTTTTCCATCTAACAAGATAGCAGACAAACTGGAAAAGGCGCTGCAACTTCCGCTTGGCAGAAGCTTTTTGCTGTTGCTTCTGCTGCCGTATTGATGCTATATTGGCTAGTGGATCTTCCTTTTCTTCAACATAGATGTCCTTTTCCAAGTCTGTTTCTGGCTCTTCAAAATAGTCCACCTCTCCACCAGTATATGCAAATCTGTCCAGGTCTGCTACTTTGTAATAAATACCTCTGATAACTTTGTTCTCCTCATGTCTTGTGCTCCACGGTGCTTTGGGATCCCACCTCCAACAACAGTCAGCTAAAAATTCTTCATCTCGTTTAAACAGCAGCTCCTTGAGGCCTTCAACAACTTCTTTCACATCAGAGGTCTCACTCATCAGATCCACAATGTGAAGCAACCTTTCTGGCACTTTGGAAGGACACGTCTTCTTCATTTCCATAAGGCTTTCCTTGATGATAGGAAAATGATCAGCTAAAATAGATTTATATTTCCAATTAAGCACTTGATCGGCATTTACTAACATCACTAAGCAAAGCACCACAGTACGCTCAGCTTCTCCTGACACAATGCAGTCTGGGTCCTGAAAAGCATCCAGAAGTACACTGAAATCTTCATAATTACACAGAACATCAGCCAAATATTTCAGATGAAATTTAAATTTCCATATGGCTTCTCTTGTGTCCTCCGGCTTATAGTCCTGTATAATGGAAAAGATTTCTCTGTGTCGCTCTTTCCTTGCAAATAAAAAGTCCCAGAAGTGAAAGAGAGCAATGTAGCTCTTGGGAAGACAAAGAGTCATGCTTCTGCAAAGGCGCATGAGAACAGCACAGCCCAGGATAAACTGAAACTCCAGCAAAGTCACAGTGTTCCCTATGCTTGGAATCAGAGGGCTGATGCATTTCTTCACCAAGACATTCATGAAACGATAAAACAGCCATCTACACTTCTCAGGATTTCTGTGAACGTAGAGTTGGTCCATGGATGCCTGCAGGAGTCGAATGAAACAC
The DNA here is from genome assembly GCF_004798865.1 of Varanus komodoensis. Lineage (NCBI taxonomy): Eukaryota > Metazoa > Chordata > Lepidosauria > Squamata > Varanidae > Varanus > Varanus komodoensis. The sequence goes on along the minus strand of NW_025335269.1, from coordinate 17,305,228 downwards.
AGATGGCTGCTTTCAGCATTCCCTGCATATTTGTCAGGTACCAACATACCGTATCTGCCCTCTACACCTTTAGATCTTCCTCTCCCCCTTTCCTCCAGTGTCTTCAGCGCTCTGTTATATGCATCTTCTTCTCTGAGCAGAAACCTCTCAAACACGTCTGGATAATGAGAAGTTAAGGCAAGGATTTGCATTGCCCTCAGCCATAAATCAGTAGATTCTCTTCTGTTTTGGGCAGTCTCATTTTTAAATTCAGACTCGATGTATTCCTTCAGCACCATCCTGCAAGAACTGGATATTGGACAGTCACGCCTGTGAAGACTCAAGGTGTGTTTACATGATGCTGGGCTTTTGGACACCATTCTCAGATGGAAGTGTTTAGGAAAGATGGCATTTATAAGGGATTTGCACAATGCATACTTATCAGCAGTCAACAGTGTGTCAATAGCATTGGGCTCATGAAGCATCTCTTTAGGGAACATCTGCTTGCCTTCTAACAGTAGTTTGTTTATTGCAGCCAGGTGCATTTTACACTGAAATATAGATTTTATCTCATGAAATAACAAAACTCTGTGGAAGTCTTCACAGGTTTCATCCTCGCACTGTAAACCTGCAATGAATCTCATGCACATATTGGGGAAGCTCAGATCAATCAAACGGTGGGCAATAGCATTCAGCCTGCTCAATAAATGCTTTGTCAGTACAGTTTTCATTTCTTCCAGGCTAACAGTGAACTGGTCACTTGTTTTCTTCTCTCTTGGACTGGGATTCTCCATTGAAAACTTTAGAATATATCCACCTTCTTTCTGGGATACCTGGCAAAATTCCTCATCTACCTGCACAATCGCAAAGTATTCAAAGCATGACTTCACCATTTCTTTCTCAGCATTTGTGCCTGCCTTCCGGAAAGCTTTGACAAGCTTCAGAAGTACGTCAATTCCACATGATGCTAATTTCAGGATGGCTTCACTTTTTTCTTCACAGCGAGTTGCCTCAAAGACAGCTTCCACAGCACCAGCATTGTGATTCACTTCCAAAAACATCCAGAAGGCCTTTTCCAATGTATGAAAGTCTTTCTTTAAAACACCCAACAAATATGTTGCCTCTGCATTGACAGACTTCTGTTTTGTTTGCTCACTCAATTCTAAAGCTTCTTCCAAGATGGCTGTTAAGTTTTTCAGTTGATAAAAGCCAGCCCGGCTGAGGCGAGCTGCGGCAAGCAAGCACGATGCTCGGAAATCCATTTGGTTAGTAAGCTTTGCTGCTTCCAGCACAAACCCATGCTGTTTCATCAGCTGTGCAGCCTCCTCGTCTCTGTTCTCTCTCTTCAAAAGGTCCGCTGCTTCAGAAAAGTGCTTGTGCGCTTTCAAGAACACAAGCTGGTCTTCAGTGTCGAGGTGAGAGAGCGCCGCCATCATTTCACTGATCTTGTTTGCACGCAAATGCTTTGCTGCTGCTTCCAAATAGAACTGGTTTGCTGTGTATGCAAGTCTGGGAGACAGCTGCTTGCTCCTTTGGATTCTGAAACCAAGATATATATGCATAAATGTCTACTGGGAAATGAAAATAGATACATGATTCAGCTCCTAGTAACACATGAAACATACTGGAAAGGTCGCTAAACTCCAGCATGGACAAGTAAATAAAAAGTGAGAGAGTCTCTTCATAATTTTACATATGAAATACTCATAATTTTAGTGAAAATTATTTCAATATTTAACAGATTGGTCCTATCATCTTTCCGAACTCCTGCTTGTCCATGTGTTACCCGCAACCAAGCATGAGCGATGAATCAGTGTGACATGTGTGGAAATTCAGTTGCATCTAAGAGTGCCACCAAGACGCTCAATCTGCTAACTCCAATTAAAGCAAAGGAATTTCTCTGTCAGATTTTCCTTTGCATTCATTTCAAAATAAAGGAAACAATTTATCAATCAGCACTTTCCATAGGAACTCTTGTGAATACATAATATGTATGTAAGTGGGCACATGAGCTAAACCATTTACTATTAGAACTCCAAGAGAGTCGAATCCCATAAATGAAAATAGAAATACAATGCTGCAAACTCCTCCCCCATTCTCAAGTACTGATTTTGACTACATACACTAACGTACTTTTGGACATCTGAAAAGATTAGGCCTAAAATTTCCTAGTAATAATCTGTGGAAATAAGCATCACAAATTCCCCCCTTAAAAAAACACCCACACTCATTGTGTGAGCAATCTTTTTTGAAAATCAAGTCAATGCATGTTAGCTTTTATGATCTTCTGCACAGGAAGAATGGGGGATAACATTATGTGTCCAAGACATATAATTTGCTTGCATGATTTTGCAGTGCTGATTTAAAAACAAAAGATACTTGGCATTTAAAAAAACAGCACTTGCACATTTCAATGAATTCTATGTTTACACACTTGGGAAGCTGATTTAAAAACTACTTTTTAAAATGTTTTCTGAAGCTTATTAGCCCCCCTGGATATTTCAAGATGCTATGTTAGCGGCATGAACTTTCCAGCACAAGGAAACTTCAAGTCTGCAAATACTTTTTTGGAAAGTGGAAATGTACGGACGGGATGGAGTACCATTATTTATAAAACATGCTTTTTAAGAAAAAATACACACCGTTCGACAGTCATTGCTGCCTCTTCATATTTTTCATCCTGGCAATACATTCGAAGTGCCAGAACAAACTCCTGGATCTGTTCAAAACACCTGGCTGCATCCATGTAGCACTGTCCTCTTTTATAGAAAAGGGCAGCATCCTTCACCTGCATGATAACAATACATTATGAATGTGTACATCAAACCTGCAATTACTGGCAGCAGGAAATGAATGGGACACTCTGTAGTTCTAGGAAACTGGCTCACAATCTTAATGTTAAGTTCATGTCCACTGCAAAATGAAGTAACAGAAACATAGAAACTGAGTGAGTCAGAAGGACCCTCCTGGGCCATCTTGTCTGACCCCTGGCTCCAGCTCATGACATGTTTACCATGTGCATGTCCAGCCTATCCTTGTACACCTTCACCGATGGGGCTTCAACCACGTCCCATGGAAGCCCATTCCATACCCTCGGGGTCCTAACCGTCAGGAAGTACTTCCTGGCATCCATCCTAAATCTTGCTTCCCTGAGCTTTGCTCCACTGGAACGCATCCTGTCCTCCGCAGCAAAGGAAAAATAACTTGTCTGTGCCAACTGGCCACTCCAAATGTAAATATCACAGACAGGATTTTCATTATCAGCTAGTCTTAGCTCAAGTTAAGATATGGGCAGTTGAGTCAATTCCTGCATTCAGTGGCAAGTCATTGTGTTCATCGTAATCAACGTAAAGAAATCATAATGTATCCATTATGTATCAGTCCATTTGTTAGAATTTGTTGTTTGTGACAGCCCATTCCCACTAAAATATCCCCATATCTTATGGCAGAAAGGAGCCTGTGCATACGCTGTAGCACAAGGATTGGGTTACAACACCGAGTACTCCTCAGACCTGGAGGTGTAGTGGAGCCAAGGTTCACAGAGAAGCAATGCTGGTATTTTTGATGAGCAGAGATGCCCCCTCTGGATCTTCCTGTTCTCTCTGAGCAAATGTTCACAGTGGCTGGGGAAGGGGGATAGGCTGGGTGCCTGTTTTTGCATGGGCAATTAAGACCCATTGCCTTTATAAAAGATCTGTTCCTCGTGGAGATGAAAACCACTCCAACTAGTTTGTCAATATGGATCACCACAGCTGGCCGAAGTATTGGCCTAAGCTCAGGGGCACAACTAGGAGCTACCTGCACCAGCATATACAGCTTATTCTGACTACATTCAGAAAACAGGATCATTCACACTCAAGAGTTGATGATGGGTTCATTGCGGGCTGTTGTTGAAACGTGGGTTATCGTGTTGTGTGGACCCAGTTTGGGAAGTGCAAACAAACCCTCGAGAACCCATGGTTCGCTGTGGTGGTGTTCATCATGGTTAGTTGTCTTGGCTGGGATTAGACAAGGCAATAACCCACATTTTAACAACAAACTCACAGAGAACAACAACCCACTTGCAACTCATGCTCCACTGTTGAGTGTGGGCTATCATGCTGTCTGCTTCCAGTCACCCTGTCTGCTTCCTCATGGCTGTCTGTTAAGAAATATCACCACTTCATGCCCCTCTCTCTACAACACACAAATATTCCCTACTGGTACATGCTGAGCTGCCAGGCTCTCCTGCTGAAAAATATAAAAAGCAGATTACATGAAACAAAGCTGCTGGGCAAAGTACATTGACCTGAACAGTCTCCTAGAGTCACTCCTATCAACTGTTTGGACAGATCACATGGCTTGATTACGCTGTCATCCAACAGAGAGAAACATCAGACTTCTTGCTTTCTGATCAAGTACTAGCATGTTTGGGCAGTAAGGATCCCTTCTCTTTAGAAGAGAAACAGGAGGAAAAACCATATTTACCTTTCCTACTTTTTCACAAAGCTGTGCACAAAGCTTGTACTCTTTGGCATGAATCAGGCATTTAAGTGCCAAATTTGGTTCTCCACATTCCAGGTAGGTTTTCGCCAGGTTCAGGTATTCCATTTGTTTCTCTCTATCAAGAAAAAGCATTGGTAATATACCAACATTATATATTTTTAAAAATAGGAATCAATTGTCAATGGTACTTTACTGTATTATCCATCTTAAAATGTTAAAGAAGAGAAGAATGCTAATAATTCCTCATACAGACAAAGAAGTATAATAAATACAGATTCACTATGCAATCCTATACAAGCTAGGTATACATAGAACTGCTATCTTAATTGCTTCAAAAACTGCATAAATCCTCTGCTTGAATCAAGCTGCAAGCAATTGGCCATAATTGAACTACTATTCATCATGACAATCCTACTGAAAGCAAAAGGACATGGTAAATTTATCCCTGGCTTCAGAATGGACTCGCTGTAGGAATCAGTGAGTGTTTACTTAAAAGGAAATTCCACTGAGTTCAGTAGGGCTTAGTCCCTGCTAAGAGTGCACAGAATCACAGCCTTAATCACAACTAACTTAACTGGAACAGAGCCATCATGGATAATGAGATAAGTTGTTTGATATTCTGTGGTAACCTTCAGGGGGGTTCCAACTAGGCAGGGAAGAGAAACAGAATGAACCCTTCTGTGACTTCCATTTACCAAATTTTAAAGGACATGGTTTAGTAAGAACAAGTAGGGCTGCCCTCCCCAGCCTGGTGTCCTTCAGATCATTTGCACTTCAGCTCTCATTTGCCCCAGGTAGCATGGGCAATGGCCTGGAATTCCAGGCCTTGTAGTCCCAAAAACCTGGAGGGCACCAAGTGAGGAAAGATCACTAAAGATCAGCTAAAACCTAGGGCTCAGATTGCAGTTCAGCCCCAATCCTCCCTCCCTTTTTCAGCTGTATCAAGCTGATAATATAGTCCTGCAGCATGTTCTCCAGGAGGAGGGAGGTTCTGTGCCTCCCTGTATTGCTGCAGAGAACCAACAGCACGATCCCTTGGAATGACAGAAGCCAGCAACATCTGGAAAAGGAGATCCAAACTTGCTTTATATAAAACCTCCCAAAGATATTTTACAGGGTAAAAAATGCACTTACTTGGGGCTGATTTTCTTGGATTTAACTTTAAGCACAGCATCATTTGCCAAGGCCAGTTTTTCCTTTTCAGTCGCTCCTCCTTTTTGATAACATTTTGCAGCCACCTGAAATAAGGATCATCATGTTTGCATGTAGCGTGAAAGTATTAAATTAAATGCTGGACTACAGAACAGGCAAGCTTGCTAACTTTAAAAAGAAATGGCCACCTCTGCTTCTGCACCTTTAGCTGCAAATATCAGTGGCTGCTTCTTCCATGTCAAAGTCTGAGGATTCTGGTTCCCAGGGCCCCTCCTCACCTGATGAGTCCAAATCTGCCTGTTCTTGGAACACATGCCAAGAATAACTGCCCCTTTCATTCCCAACAGGTGCGGAGATGCAGGCCTGAAGACCAAGTCCCTTTTGGTCAGGCATCCTTTTCCTTAAGCTCCAATTCTCTGATAGTTCTCAGCTCTCATGCCATTTCTGCCAACATACATTCTAAAACATTTTAATGCTTCCCCTAATGCTTAGTTAATTGCAGTAAAAGTTTTTAGCTAAAGCAGACCAGTATTTCGGGCATCTTGGTTCTGCCCCTTTTAGTTAGCCCCACCCAGGCCTGCAGTGTAGCCTCCGGGAGATTCTCATTTCAGAAATTTGGTCCTTGGGCTGAAAGGAACATACTCCTACATGCAATGCCCAACCAGATAGTGACTACGTGGGCACCATGTAGTATAATCTTCCTCCATGAATTTGTATAACATCCTTTCAAGCTATTTAGGCCAGTGGTTGTTATCAGATCTCCTGGAAGGAAGATATTCTTGCATTATTTGGGTTTTTTGAACATCTCTAAAATTTTCAGTTCCCAAAGCAGTATGAAAAAGCAACAACTATGCTTCCAAAGGGGTCCAAGATCATTGTTCCCTGCTTAGTTCAGTAAAATAAAAAGTCTGCCTAGAGACTTCTGTATGAAAATGAAATGCTTCATGCTCCAAACTTCCAGCTTGCAAGAGATCCAGACTTTTGTTCTTGCAAAGCTGACGAGGAGTATCCAATGCTGCAACTCTGGTAATGGAAATGAGCTACACAAGTGTAAACTCCCTCTAGCATAATGCCAACACCAATTTCCCCCAGAAAATCTGATGCACTAACAAAAACTATTGAGCATTGCACTAGATATGGCCTGTGGTAGTGGAAAATCAGAGTTGAAGCACTGGGTATTGCCTGCAGTGTTTCTTCACACAGGCGGGTGCGCGCACACACACACCGCCTTCAAAAATCTTTTAGGCAAGTCTGTGAGTTTACCTTCCAACACTGGTGTTTAGCATAATAGTCTCCTTGTGCAACCCACTCTTCAGGAGTTGATGTTTTAACAAACATGCTATCATCCAAGTCTAGAAAAAGAAGTAAGCATGCAAGAACTTGTTCATTTCTTAAAAGGTATCTAACAAACCAATGGCTTCATTTCTGATACACGATAGCTGAACTTTATATGTACTTCCTGCCTTTTTTCTTTTTCAAAGAACTCAAAGAAACTTACAGAATATTCCTCCTCCTGCTTCTTCCCACAGCAACCCTGTGAGGTAGGTTGGGCTGAGAGTTTGTGACTGGCCCAGTGTCACCCAGTTGGCTCCATGACTGAGTGTGGACTGGAACCCAGAACACCTGTGTCCCAGTCCTGTGCTTTTAACTACTATACCAAAATACACATATTGCTAATGCTATCTAAAATTCTTGTGAATACATCTCCACATGAAGCTACCATGTAATACTAAGGGTTATCTATTTATTTCCCTTACAATTTTTTTCAGTGTCAGATGAAATAATAATGAAGATGTCAATATTTGTTTTTGATCATCTCTTTTTATGGAGATATTTATATGGATATTATGCTACAAGCTAATGTATGAATCTGTTGAATCTCTTCTTGTAAATACAAAATCCAATGCACTGACTGGTCTCAATCTCGTCAGATCCTGGTCTTCAAATGAATTCTGGAGGACACAAAACTATTCCCAGGCAAGGACCAAATATCAGTGCTTTGGTCGTTACAGTGCAAAGCACTATTAATTTTATATCTAATATTCCAGTTTGTGACAGGATTATATGTAGGCCTTACCTTTATTTTCATCTGTTTTGACAACCTGAACGTATTCCTGGTTCATGAAATACTGAAACGCAGGTGCGCGCCTGTCCCAGTTTTCATCAAAGATCCACAGATTGACTCTGGCTCTTGTAATAGCGGTATACAGTTGCTTTAGCTCTCCATTAAGCATCTACAGATACAATAAGGATGTGTTATGTACAGTAGACAATCATAAGAAAAATGGTTCAGCTAACACATTTGGATTCGCGTTTCATAAAACACAGTTTGCTTTCTGTTTCTTGCGGTCACACAGATCAAAACACTCCTATTAAAATTTCACTTCATATACCATTTGTTGGCTAGCTGACGTGTAACCTTTGGCTTAAGGTTGTTAAACCACTGGGATTCTCTACTTGTTTATACAATTATTTTCCATGAAGGCTGAGGAAACAGAACAATATTTGGTGGACACATTCAGGTTATCATACTCCATTTGGAGTAAAAAAACTAACACGATCCCTAAGGCCATTTTCAAGCAGGGCAAGAAAGACGGGTGACACAAGGAAAAGACAGAACTTTCTGGAGCACTAAAACTTAGCATAGGCATTTATGGCTCGCTTTTTAAATTAAGGGTCAGTTCCTTGCACTCATTTTAAGAACATGGAGGAAAGACAAAATTATAATGCACTGCCTTAAAAAAGCCTTCTTGAATAGTATGATTCATAGCTGCCTTCTACATTCTCCAAGGGATTCTTCTCCAAGTGACTCATCCTCCATTCACAGCTCAGTTCTACCAAGAGTTATCTAGCCTCAATTTTCACTATTCATGCTTACTCAGACCCTTTCCTCAGACCCTTTCCTCATTTTGCAACTATCTAGCTTATGGGGCTGAAATTTGGTGGACTACCATAAATATTTTGGAAATAATAAAGATGATTTCTTCTGCAAACATTATCATCTTCCTTCTACAACCCCTGCAGCCTTCTTGCACACAGAATCAGGATGGCCATCAATCAAGACAAGAAACAGAACATACTCAGTTGGGGCACCTTGAACCAATTGCTTTTCTCCCTAATGAACATTTCCCAGCTTTTTGCCATTTGGAAATTAATGGAAACCATACCCAGAAGTCAAGGCTTCATAATTTGGCATGTAGCTATCACATTTCTGATCTGAATAGCATCTTTACTCTGGATAAGAGACAATTAAGGGACTGGTTATTTTGGATAGATTCTAGAAAAGACCTGCAATTTATTAAACACTCTAAATTCTCTCAGTGGTTTCCTCCTTTGAAAACAAAACATTACAGAGCTAGATACCTACCCAGATTTCCTCTTTAAGAAACACCTTTACTGAGTTGCAATTTCAAATTATGTCAACCACAGTTTTGGATGAATATTAACAAGGTGTCTCTTGAACACAGATTAGGTACTTGTGGTTTCTATTCTATGATGACATCATTCATTATGTGCTAATTTGTCCTCTACATACTGAACCCCAAGAATGATTTTTGAAATCCTTGCTATCATATGGATACAGGAATGCCTTGACATAAGCAGTCATTTTTCTTTTAAGTGATAGTAACAGTTAAGAGACACATAAAGTTGCTTTGTTTGCTTTGGTAGTAAACAATATCAGGCAGAGAGAATTAGACAAAGTTGTTATAAACTGCACTGGAGATTCAGAGTTAAAATAAAGATGAATGTCTGTTCAAAGTATATTTTCATTTATTTATACACATATTGCCAAAATTCTTATTTTGTTGTTTATGCACATTCATTTGATGTATTTGTCATGATCTTTGACTAACACAATACACTTTTGACTTGAACTGAACTATCCAGTTTAAAAACAGAACCTTGAACTCTAATCCACAAACTGATTTGGATATAAAAGCAGCATGGGGAAAAGGGGGGGGGGCTTACCCAGGGGCATGATCACGATGTTTGCTCTTTTATCTGGTACCCACCTTGTACATTTCTGGGTTTAGAGTAGAATGCTTTCCTGGAGGATCCACATCTTTCTCAAAGGGTGTCTCAATGATCAGTTCATTTTCTTCAGGTAAATGAGAGGGAGGCACAAATGAAGAAATTATTTTCCATTCTTTGTAGGCCTGAAATATAAGAAAACATACAGAAAGTGATACAGCAAGGGGACTACTTCATGTGAGCAGCTCGAACCAGGTTTTTGAAAGCAATAAAGTGGGATGGACTAACATTAGAAAACAAAATAAATAATTGGAAAAGTATTTTACTTTTCACTTTTTATTTTATTTATTTTTAATTTATTTAAAACATTTTTACCCTGTCCTGTATGAAAAAATGTCTCAGGATGGCTTACAATAATTAAAACAATAATAATTGCAATAATAATAATTGCAGTAAGACAGTAATAATTATAATAATTAAGACAAATAACAAAACAATAAATAAATAACATTCATAACCCCAACAAAACAAAACCAAAATGCAACTGCTGAGGAGCACATTCCACAATCTGGGCGCCAACGCAGAGAAGGCCCTCCTCTGGGTAGACACCCTCTTTACCTCCTTTAGGGAGAGTTCCTGGAGCAGGGCCTCTCCTGCCGATCTTAAGGGGCATGAGGGTATATAAGGAAGGAGACATTCCTTCAAGTATCCTGGTCCCAAGCCGTTTAGGGCTTTATAGGTTAGCACCAGCACCTTAAATTGGGCCCAGACTTCAATCGGAAGCCAGTGTAGCTGTTAGAGGACCGGTGTTACATGAGAATAATGACCGGCCTCAGTCAGCAATCTGGAAGCTCTATTTTGTACCAACTGAAGCATCTGGACCATTTTTAAGGGCAGCCCATGTACAGCACGTTGCAATAATCCAACTGGGAATCTACCAGAGCATGTGTCAACGTTGCTAGGCAGTGCTCGTCCAGGTAAGGATGCAGTTGATGGATCAGCTAAAGCTGAAAGTGCTCCTCACCACTGCCATCACCTGGGCCTCCAGGGGCAGCTCTGGGTCAAGGAGCACTCCTAAGCTGCAGACTGTGGAATGCTATTTTAAAACTGTGGAATACTATTATTGAACAGTCTCAGCTGTTCTCTGGCTTCCTATGCTAGCTAAACAAAAAAGTGGGGGAAAGGAGCAAAGTTCTTTCTGTCCCCCTTCTATTCAAAGTTCTTTGGACATATAAGACACCATTTTTGAAGACTATTTAGGTTGCAATCCATTCCAGCACCATTCAGATGGAAAGCAGTGCTGTATCTCCCAGTGTTTCCCCTCAAGTCATAGCTCCCAAATCCTCAAGCCAGCGAGGGAGCAACAAACTCGCTACTCCCCAGTCTCTTCATGGTCTGAACTGGGGGTAAAAGTTCCATCTCAATCTCAAATATGATAATGAGTTCAACCGTAAGCTTTGATGAACTCAAGATGCCAAGAGGTCCCAAAACCAGAACCTTGGGTCAGCATCCCCCAGAGAGTGTCTTCTAGGCTTATTCTAAACCTGAAGATCTGACATTATTGCAACACCCCTTCAATACTAGGAAGCGCATGGGATGGGCGTCATGCTAGGAAGTTATAGCCCACCATGGTGTTCAGAAAAGGAATACAAGCCCATGCTGCTTCGTCACTGAGGCTTTCAATTCTGCCCTAGAGAGAAGCCGACAAACACCAGACTCTTCTATTTTACATACCTCTGAATCGGTGAAAAAGTTGTAAAGGAGCACATCATCAAATTCCAAGCCTTTTGCTTCATAAATTGTTAGCACAAGAGCCAAACTAAGTTCCTCAGGAATTTTTTCCTTTGCCATTTCATTTGCTACGAGTATCACCTACAACAAAATGGAAAATACTAGATCACCATTACCAGTGATTACTAATCAGCTCTGGGGTGACTTTCTTATATGCATTTCTTGGCACCTCTTTACCCAGACTTTTAGAAATTGGTATTTGGTCAATTCATAACCTGCCTTTTTTCTAAGGAGTCTAAGTTGGTGTAGATAATCTTCCTCCTCCTCTGTATTTTAACCTCACAACAACCTTGTGAAGTACATTAGGCTGAGAGTAAGGGAGCTGCAGGGCCAAGTGGAGACTAGAATCTGGGTCACCCAAGACTTGGTCCAAAACTTTCACCATTACACCACCACATTGGCCTCTGAAAATGAATGATGGTTGAGATTCTTGTTCTCTCCTGTAAAGAAGCAGTGTTCTGCATTACTACTAACTGAGCTTTCTATAGTGGTTTTACGTTTTATCTCATGTTTATAATTATGCATGTATCATGTCCTGGAAGCACAAGGATGGGATATACATTTAAATAAATAAATAATCAGAAACAAAGACAGCCAGTATACCTGTTACACAACAAATGAAGAAATAGAACAACAGAAGCTAGAGTCTGCTTCATAGTATATATGGATTAATTGTCGGAAGCCAACTAATGAACTTGAAATAATGATCAGTAAATTGTATGGTCAGGGCAGGAGATGGGGAGAGAATACAGAAGATGCCTTCATCCAGAAGATCCACCTTCTTTGGGGACACAGTGTAGAATAGCTGTCCAGGAATGGCTTTTGTAAGTCCATTTGAAATTAGGGCTGTATGTGCCTCTTTTAAGATTCAGATCTTATAGTTGTAATTCCTGCCTTTGTAGCAACCATAAGGCAAGGCAACTACAATGTGTTCCACTGTGCCCGTAAAGGAAAATTAAGGGCTCAGAGGAATGTTCAATTATACTTGAAAGAATATAATATTTTAATAACATTCTGAAAAAGGCCTTGAAGGCTAGTATTAGATGAATTCAAAGCTGCATGCTGTCATTTCTCAGAGGATAGGTCATCAGGCACCACTAGTCCTGATAGCCATATGCTGTCTGTCTATACCAGCTGCTGGGCACACAACCAAGAGGGTTTCAGATGCATGTCCTACAAGCAGCTGCAGGGCCACTGTGTGAGCAGAAGGCTGTAGCAGAATCTGATCCAGCTGAGCTGTTTTTATGTGTTTCCTTATGAAAGTAGCATTAGAGAGAAGATCATGAGACTGGTGAATTCGGACATTACGTTTAGTACAAAGAGAAGCCAGAAGAGTACGCCAAGGAAAGTTTACCTGATGTGCGCCAAATTCTATTGGCTGTGTTTTTCTTTTGTTACCCCTCAGCAAGATTGCCAGATCACTAACACTGCAAGAGTCCAACACAGTGGGCTTGGGCCCATCAAAAAGGCCTGAGTCCCTGGGTAGTCGATCAAAAGATTCTGGGAAAAAATACTGAAGCAAATCAACAACTCCTGAGGCCAAGCGGAGAATCCCTGAAGGCAAAGAAAAGGCACACACATTCAATCTCTCTCTTTCCTTCTCTAGTAGGAAATGGGCACAGAAGAGGAACCAAGTGCCAGAACAGCAGTTACTTTAAAGCTGTGGCTAGTAGCTGTCCTTTTTAAGTTTTACCCCAGAGTAAACACAGGGGCCTCAGTCTGGATCTTAAACACCCTCTGCTTCCCTTGCTAGCATCCCAATCCAGACTGGACTCTGATTCTACTCTAAAATAAAAATGAAAAAAGATGGAGCTGCAAGACTTAAATGTAAAACAATGTTGTCTTTAGACCTGGAAGTCAGCCATTCTCTGGTTTTAAAAATGCATCTGGAACAGAAAGTTGTTTTAGAGGTCTAAGTTGGTTCCTCAGAGGTACTCAAATATGAAAATATCGAAGGGGTAGAGTAGAAAGAAGAGATGCATGAATCATACATCCTTTTCCCGTATTTCTGATGACTTGCATGAAAGGGATCACAAGCTTTCCTTGGATACACGGGTGCAAAGAAGGGGATGCAACAGGACCAGGCCCTAAGGAAGCAACCCATGTATTTGAGTCGCTTCTAGCGATCAGCCCTGGACATCAGTAGCCATGACTGTTGGGGCAAACCAAGAGGCTCCACCTGCTGCACAAAAGGTATTTCTAAAGAGAGGCTGTTGTTGATAAGATATGTGGAAGATGTTGAGTCCATCTAGCACGGAATGTCCTTACGTGAATTGGCACTCCCAATTCAAGGCCTTTCCCTATCACCTTACCCTTTCCAACTGGGCATGCCAGGGACAAACACAAGAACTTCTGCATCCAGATCAAGTGCACTGTTATTGAGCTATGGTCACCCAAGAGGGGCTTACATGAGTCATCAGCAAATCAAGGGCTCTCGTGTCCATGATTTCCTGCAATAAACGCCCCTTAAGTCTTTTCAGTGGCAATATGAACGGACCTTTATGACTGGCTTATTTGCTTAGACAAAGGTTACTTTTGCTTCCCACTCATTTTATAGGTTCAGTGCCAGAAGCCAGACCTTGCTGAATTAGACCAGAAGCCAACTTCCAATTTGCTATAATCACACTGGTTCTTAGCCTTATTCACAAAACATCCTAAGACCATGTCAGAGAGCTGTCATACGGTTGTATAAGATAAAGTAATAACATACTTTCTCCCAAACCCACATAGAATTAGAAACGGAAGCACTGATTTTGAGCCAAAGAAAGCGTGCTCAGTAAAATATATTTCCAAAGAACACATCCAGGTCTGGAATTGGGCATTTTTTTCCCTAGGTTATTCCCTCGAACATTTTTAAGGCGTTTGAGTATACGACTAGCTTGTTTTTCATTCTGTCATTTCCAACCCCACCTCTTTTCTAAACCATGTAGCTTTTCTTAAAAATATTTCCATACCTGAGTGAGATCTGTAGTTCTGATAAAGTTGATATATCCTTTTCGGTTTTCTAACAGTACACTGTTTCTTATTGTCATCTGAGTTTTTACTGGCATAGTAGAAAAGTGATCTCAAGTCACTGAAACGAAAAGCGACTCCTTTGATGATGCTCTGTGCCGTGTCTCCAGTCAGGAACATTGCATTAGGATCATCGATACATTTCATCAGCAACACCAGCTCTGCCTGAGTAAAATCCTGAATTTCATCCCCATAAAGTTCATGGATGCACCATGGTAGCTCAGTGAGCTTTGAAAGCCGCTGAGACAACTTGTGGAGAACATCTTCCTCATCAAAATAATTCCCTTGTGATCTTATTCGCTGATAATGACAAAAGAGCTGATAAATTTCAGAACGATCTTCTTTGAAGTTTGGGCATCTCTTCCGGCCCAGCTTTTTATATTCTTCCTCTGTAAGTATGCCTTGATGGCTGCTCAGTGCTTCAAATGACCCTTTCAGGAAAGATTTTATTTCTTTCCAAACCAAAGCTGGACTGTAGGGACATTTGCCTTTTACCATCTTTGGCCAGATTTCATTGACAAATACATTGTAAGTCACAAAGACTCGAGGATCACACTCTCTTGTATGACCTTCTGTAGCTTTTTCATCCTCATCATGATCTGCTTCTACATCAAGATCCTCCTCTTCCTCTTGCCAATTTGAGATGACCATTTCTTCTGCAGTGGACCATCCATCAATGGTATGCTTAAGACTTCCATCTTCATTCCGAAGAAAAAATGGCTCAGGCATAGAGGCATCCAGTAAGAGCAGCAACTGTTTGGATGTGAGGAAGAGAGGAAAGTTTTCATCTTTAACATCCTGAAGTTTGTAAACATTTGCTTCCAGTGGTTTGAAGTGACTGGTAGCCTTGGAAGATTTACTAAGCTCAGTGAAGTTCCTCTGGACTTCTTGGCACAGAACATAGTTTTTAGTAATAAATATTTGGTGCAAGTGATCCAGTTTGTCAGATTCTTCCACTGTATATTCCTCATCACTGTCATGTACTAAGTTCATTTCTGAATCCCCCAAATTTGAGGAACACTGTGGAGCTTCCTCTTCTTCATGTTCATTATCTGTACTTAAAGAAGAATCCAGTTCTGAATCAATGGAGGCATAGCTATCTTGTTTTTCTTCATGAACTTCTTCCTGAATGCTCTTGTTTCTCAACTGCATATCGAATTTTAATCTGTGCCATACTTGCCTGACCAGCAATGGACATTCTGCCAACTCTGCTTTCTCCCAGTAACTGTGAAAGTTCTTCCAAAGCCGGTACAAGCAGCATGTAGTCTTTCCTGTCCCACTTCTTCCAATTAAGATTATAGGCTCCAATGGCTTGGGATTCAAGCCAATGATAGCATACTCCAACTCACCCACTCTGAAGGGGTACTCCACAGTGGATGACATGTCACTTATGATGTTAAGGGCCATGTTTGTACTGAAGCTGTGAAATTTCATTATATTGTATTCAGTCTCTACTGCACTTGCTGGGGGAAAGTATTCAGGCAGGACAGCATCTTCTGATTTTTGTGCCTTGGTGTCTTCGACATAAATGCGAGGAATGCGCTTTTGAGTTTTCAAGTTGGAAGACATCAGGCCACCATTTATACCTTTCAGTTTTTTTCTCAAGATGCAAGAAAGCCCTCGATTGTATGCAGTACATATCGTTTCAATGGTCCGGTTGAGTTTGCCATGATCCAGTACAATGTCCCATATCCGAATAATTTCTGTGTAAACTCTTCCAGTCTTTTCCATTGGATGAGTAGACTGGTCATTCTCTATTATCTTTTCTGCATTTTCACTGCAACGAGGAGAAAAGTCTATTGCAAGCTCCCACAGCATCCTTGCTCCTTTGTCTAACTTGGCTTCATAGAGCTGAATGTCCCCTTTCAAGTGTTTCAGCTGCTTTTGTAGCCCCTTGGTCCATTCTCCATTCCCCAGCTGTTGAATGATGCGTATTACCTTATTCTTCATATAGCGACAGATGCTTTTGCTTCCCAACTTCTTCAGTGTTTCAGATGTGCACTCAATTTCCCATGTCATATTATCAAAGTCCTGACCAGGCACCTCAAATTCCTGAAATGGCTCATCACCTTCAGCAGCAGCAGCTTCTTCTCCTCCCTTGGCCTCATCATGGGCCTTATTCTTCTTAGGATCATCTTTGTCTGGGAAAGGATCCTCTTTACCATCATAAGCCAACTCTTCATGGCCGCAAGTCTGTTGGCATTCATTCTCTTTATCTGCAGAGTCAGACACTGTAGACAGTGGTTTTGCGGCCTCAGATGTTACCGAATTCATTTTTGGTGAGACTTCACCCAATACAAGTTTCTGGATTAATTGTGCAATTCCTTGTACAAGACCATCTTGAAGAGTTAATGGCTTATCTAAACACCTAAATGCTGAATCTTTTTCTTCAGCATCTCCAGCTTCTTCCTGCTTATCAGAATCAGTGCTTACTTCTGGAGAATTACCTATTGCTTGGTCTCCATTTGAGCTTTGAGATGAATGTTCAGTTGAATCATGGCTTGAATTTGTTGGTTGCAACTTGTTGCAAGCTGTAATCAACTTGGACAGTTTAGGTGGCTGTCCTGCTGGATCATGTCGATATTTCTTCTTGTTGTCAGCCAGAGCTTCATTCCAAGCTAAAACAATTGGTTCATTCTTCTTTTTTTTGTGACGCACATCTCTACCAGCATTATTTCTTATATTAAAGTTAATGTCAAACTTGGCTAGTAAGCCTAACACTTTCTTGATTTCCTTGGTTGGATTTTTCTGAAAAATAATGTGCATTACTGTATTTCCATTCTTGTCTTGGTGATTGGGATGAAGATATGGATAAATGGATGGGGATGAAACATACAAATCTAGAAGGTATTTCAGGATATCAATTCCCTTGCCATCTAGAGACGAAAAGATAAAGAGAAAAAAAACAAGGTAAGAGGTGGGAAGAAAAAAATACAGAAAGAAAAGGAAAAGGGGGAAAATGTCTCGTGTCTTGTGCTAAAATCTTTGAAAGAGCAGACAAAGTTGCCTCACATACCATCACACCTCAGGTGATGTAGCCCAGTATTATCAATTCTCTTCAGCCTCCTCAGGATTGCCCTGCTGTCTGCCAAAGTTTTAAAAAATATGTGTATAAAATCCTTTTTCTAAAAGTATATTTGTGTTTAAATATCCTTTTAAACAAAGACAGAGTGCTCCTGGGAGTGAATGTATGCAGACCAGGGGTTCAGCCAGCACATTATGAATCTTCCCTGTTCTCTTTCTAACACTACCACTGACTTTCCATTACAGACCATAGTGCTGACCTTCTACTGGTGAAGGATAAAATAAATGGCAAGGGAAGGGTGCAGGGACTTTGATCAATTATGCTTGCTAAAGTTTATAAATGATTTCACCAACAACTAGCTGCAAAATCTCCCTACGTCCAGGGCTTACCTTTCTTATCAGAACAAATGCACAGTGCAGCATGCAGAGGAGTATCACCGTCCGTAATAGATAGAAAACGCGGATCAGCCCCGGACTTCAGCAGCAAACAGGCCAGTGTGAAGTCATTCTTTTTTAAGCATTTCTGAAGTGGATGCCCAGAGCTCGTTCCGGTTCCCTCAGGCGACGCTTTGGAAAAAATAAGCATAAGCCCAGCTTTACAAGGGGATGCAACTGAGCCTGGGGATAATGATCTACAAAAGCTTCATTCAAAGCAACATTAATTCCAGTGATTATCAAATGCTGGTTTCATCCGTAACAGCTTCTGTGATGCTCTAGCAGAATTATCTTTGTGAGCATATAAAAGCAAGGGCAGTTCTCAGAGCACAGCACAAAGCTATGAGACGTGCATGCAGGACTTTCATTCTCCCTTCTGGTCTTAACGAAAAATACCTCTTGAGATGGATGTAGAGTAAGAAAGGGATCTAAGGCAGAGTTGCTGCACCTCTTTGAGGCTGAGGGCGACATTCCATTTTGGAGAAAGGACTGCAATGGACAGACCGAAGGCAAACAGGGACAGGGCAAAGGGGGCTGGCCCAAGATATTAAAAATACTAGGCTAATTGAGCTTTAAGCTTTTTTAAAGCTTAAGAGCTTTTCTATATGTTACTCTCTGTGTACTTTTGGTTTTGTTGCAGCATTGAGATCCAAGTTCTACACAAGCTCTTCCTTTCCTACTTTTTTGCTATACAGCCTCTAGGTGGAGCTGTGCTATGGTTGGAATAGCACCACTACACCAAGGACAAATATCTTTTCAATGTTTATTTTCCCTGTTGTAATTTAATACCTTATTTTCCTTGATCTTCTAAAAATGTGTGAAAGTGCTCTGAAAAAACCAGAAGAGAAACTGGAGAATTGCTCTATCCTTTCAAAAGCCCATGAATATCATTTTAAAGGAATCCCATGCACACAATAAATGCCTCATATAGAAAAGCCCTTTGGAAAGGCATTTCAACCTTTCAGAATGGGAAGAAATAATGCAGACATAGGGAAACCACCATATAATTGGCTGCAAAGAAAAAGGGAGTTGTGGCCATCTGGAGATCCCTAGACACAGACTGGGCCTACAGGTGTCTGTGTCAGGCCCCAGGGCTGGGATGTGAGCAGGCCGAGACAAGGCAAGAGCAACAGAGGCACCAAGACCAGGGCAACAGAATTTCAGGCAAGACAGGGTCCAAAAGCAGGGCTTAATGGCAAGTGCAAATCACAGTCACAGTACAAGCTGAGTCAGGAACCAGAAGAATGCATGAGGACAAAATAAGGATGTGGTCAGGAACAAGCTAAGGGTCAAAAACCAGGACAAGAGAGGTGCAGGTACCTTGGAGAGAATAACAGGACAGGAAACATGGTACAGCAGGATACCCAGCAAGGAAATATACATGGGACAACAGGAACCAGATGTAGCAGGGTCAGGCGAGAAGCAGGAGCTGAACCACAGTTTGCAGGAAGCCCTGCATTATTGAGGGAACAAGATGAGGATACATGCAAGAAGCAGGACAAAGATCAAGCAAGAAGCAGACACAACAGCAAGGCAATATGGAACCAGGAGCAAAAATCTGCTGCAGGATGCAAGCAGAGCAGCAAACAAAGGGGCCCGCACTGCTGAACCCAATTCTGGAGGAAAGAGCTTGCTGTTATGTAGCTCTTCCTTCAGGACTCCCAGCAGGTGCTTGTCAGTAGACTAAGACCTCCAGCAGGGCCTGGGGCAGATCCTGCAAATATGGTGGTGGTCGCTCTGGTTCTGGCATTCAGGGTCGACACCCCAGCTCAGAGAGACAGTGTGTGACCTAAGCCCAGATATGGTGGCAGAGAGAAAGCAGCACAGGGAAAGGCATCCCCTTCTCGCCATGGGTATTCAGAAGGAGGGTGCCGGTATGGAAAGGCTACACCTTGAGCGGCTTCGGAAGAGTGTGTGCAAAACTGGATGTACTTCAGTGGGACCAAAGTGGGGGATAAAGTCCTGGGCTACAGTACAGCCCTCCTCGTTATCTTTGTATAACAATCCTTGCTAGACTTCTGTCCTAAAATGGCTAGAGGCATCACATCAAAGCTGCTCCTGCCCTAGCACTACTTTGCACAGAAAAGCAGCACAACAAAGCTGTTCACAGTATCAGTGCCAGATTATACCTACTCAGGGAAAAAAGCATCTCTGTCCTGATGCTGTTCAGGCGATCCCTACTCACGTAGGTTTATATCTTATGACTTAACAATGCCATGGCTTTTCCAAGCCACAGCTCAGCATACCCAAAAGGAAATACAAGGTTATTATGGAAAATCATTTGTGATGTTGGCAAGGCAGTTGCTTTAAGTCCAGAATAGGGCCTTATCACTTAGCATATTTCATATCTGTGAATATTCACCTCCTCGGTCTATCAAGGATTTTATGAGCTGCTCTCGGAATTCATTCTCTCTATCTAGATGGTTCAAGACAGTGCCGATGTCAAGGTCGGAGAGATCGCAGTTTGGAAGAAGCCTGTCTCCTGGTGGCATCTCCCCAGTGGCTGTTTGGGTCAGCAGCAGCAGAACTTCATGCCACATTTTTTTCTCCAGCAGTAGCTTTATGAAGCTGCTGGCACAGGCAGGAGGAACATCACAGGCAATTTCGCTGGGAATTTCTGCATAAAACAAAAGTAAGTAGTCTAGTACATTCTGCAAAGGAGAGTCCACCGCAGATGCATGTCTTAAACACAAACTACCTGCCCAGCCCGCAATTTATGAGTGTTTTATTCTGCCTTAGTGGTGACTGCTACAACAGCTTTCACTACTGCCCTAGTGGTGCGAGCACTGCTTGTGCAAATGGCACTCTGCAAAGCTTACTTCAAAAACCATGGGCCCTCGACTGTGCCTGGGTGCCAGAAGATACTCCATATTCTTACCTCTGAGATTAGAGGCAGAGCTCTCCCCCCCACCCCCATTCCTCCACTTGTAGGTGGTGTGGAAAGAACCATGTCAGGCACCTCTCCAGAGTAGGTAACTCTATCTCAAAGAGGGTGAAAAGGAGGCATTTTGTGAGTAAAGGAGACCCGGGGATGAGATATCCTGGCACTTCCTTAGCCTCCTTCCCCCAAACTCCAAAGTGCTCCTGCTAGGCAACCAAAATTGGTCATCTAACAAGGACACAGAGTAGGAAGTAGAAGGAGACTGTTGCTCTTCCTGATGCTGGATGTCTGCAAGTCTCCACATTTTTATTTTCTTCTGGATAGGACTGGGCTCTAAGTCAATCAAGTCTCATTGATTTCAATTAAACTACTCAGAAAAAGTAGATCCGACTCAAGGTTTTTCCTTCTTTAATAAATTCTGTAGCCTTAAACTCTCCAGTAATGTATACAGCTGAGTTGCAATTTGTTGTTCCAAAAGGTAATAAAATTTGATGATAAAAACTTTTCACCCACCCTATTTTTTCATGGTCCTGCCTATCTCCAGGTAGCACCCTAAGGTCTTCCCCTCCAGCTTCTCATGAAATGATTAGTATTAAGAAGCAAGTATGATCATACTATGTCATAACTCTTATTTGTTGCAGACTTTTCTATCATCATGTCAAATACAAACATGAGCTAACTCCCCAATGCAGTTAAAACAATATCATACAAAATATGCAAGTTTACGACAAGCTCAAGCCAACATTTCTTTAAACAGGAGAAAAGATCAAGGGAGAAATTTTAACTGTCAATTCATGAAGGTGGGAACAAGGCAGTGAGACAACATCATTGGTTTTTTCATTGGCATCTCAGATCCCTTGGTGGAAAATAAGCTGAGGCCTCTCCAGTTATAAATATATAACTATAACTATATATATATATATATAAAACTATATCAACTATATAACTATATCAACTATAAATCAGACAAGCCCCAGGTACGTCAAACTTCTGGCTAGCACTGAAAGACTATGAGACAAAAGCAACAATGCCTGAAAGCTACTGTCTTCTTTCAATGTATCCAATAATGTGATACAATTAATCTAGTTCTTCCGCACAGCTGTTTACCTTTCACTAGAATTCATTTTTCATTAAAGTTTCAGCTTCTGTTGCCTGGAGGATATTCAAACGGCTTTGTAATGGAGACTTTTTATGTGATATAAGGCTGAAGTAGACAAATACATCTTAAATGGATCTGAATGACAACAGTCATGGTTTTGAGCATTATAAAGCAGATTAGAACAGGTAGACAAAAAATCTCTATTGGGTAATAAACAGGTTTGGGCACATAACCTGGTGTTCTCCAGATTTTCTGGACAATATCTCCTAGAATGCTAACTAGGTTTTATGGGAGTTTCTAAGAGTTTCAGGCTTGCATGGGGGGATAGGTTTCAAGCCCCCCAAGGGATGCCTGAAACCATAGACAGTAGCACACATAGTCAGCCTTCCATATTTGCAGGGGTTAGGGATTCAGGATGCCTGTACAAGTGGAAAAACTGCCAATATCTTTAGGGAAAATTTGAATATCTCTAGGGACTCTGTTAGGGTTGCCACATTCTTTGTCTCAGTACCAGCCAGCCTCATTCACATGTTTGTCTCTCAGTAGGTGCAAAGGTTCTAGAGATACTTGTGGTTTTTCTGTAGAGAGATTCAGTTTTTCCACTTTTTCGGGGAGATTCTGCACCCCTAACCCCCGCGAATGTGGAGGGCCACAATCAACCATGATTAAGTGGAACCATGATAACCAAGACCACAGATATGGGGGTCCTACTGTGCTTCAAATAAATTATCACAGAAAACTCAACAGCCACCCTTTAGAGATGAAGAAGGCTAGCTGATCCTTATACTGGAGGGGACATTCCTGAGATTAGTCATGAGTGTTTTGTTATTAGGCTTCTATTGGGTTAATTCATTTGAAAAGGTACGAAAATATGGAAATCTACTAAAAACCAAAGGGAGCATCACTGCCAACTCAGAACTAACATTTTCTTGCAGGAATGTTTATTTTAATAATTATGTCACTTATTACTGTACCTTTTACTGTATGCAGCAGCCTGAGAAGCTCCTTTATGCTTTTATGTGTCAAAGATTTGATGCTACGTGCTCTATTTTCCATGCAGCAAAACTGTGAGAACTGCTCAAAAGCATTCTGAAGCAAAGCAGCAGCATCTTCAGGAGTTTTGTTCTCAGTCTGCCCTGTGTTGAACAACATGAAAATGCACGGTTGTTATATTTATTTGTGGTCTGAAGAAGAGGATTGCTCATGATGAGAAGAAGAAGCACTTTTAGGTTGGGTGCTGATCTGGAATGCCTTTCCTGTGATTCTTGAGTCTTGAAATGTTTGTGAATAGAGCTATCAGTGTGGTTTGCCCTGAAGTGCTCCCTCTTTAAGACCTGACAAAGGAATCTTGATATAATATTTGGATATTATATCTTCCATGAAAACTAAGATGGCCCCAGAAAGCGTACCGTATATACTGGTGTACAGGATGATCCTTTAAACCGAACATAGCAAAGCAAAAATTAGGGGTCATCTTATATCCCTAACACATATAAACAGCCCAAAATACTGACCTCATCTTATAGGGTAATCACCTCATATGCTTATACACACACACACACACACACACACACACACACACATGATTATTTTTCTGACTCATACTTCCTGGTTGCTTGTTCCACATGTTATTACTTTAATATCAAGATGTAAGATGACCTCTGAAATTGAAAATAGTGCAGCAAATATTGGGAGTTGTCTTATATGCCCAACATATAACACCAGTAAAACAGCCCAAGATATCAACTTCATCTTAGATGAGAGTTGCCTTATATGCCCATATATAGGGTAAGTGACCCATCATCTTTCCCTCCACTCCAGAGGAACTGGGCAAGCCTTTCACTGTGTTAGAAGGAAACACAGGAAAAAAAGAACAGTAGTTTGGAGGTAGACTGCAAGAGACCCACATCAACTGGGTTTGCACAACACAGTGGCCAGGATCACACCATCACCAGGGAAATAAGCCACTGTGGCTTCTTTTCTCCACCCCAGACAAGCCTGCCACACCTTGAGTGATTTGCCTATTACCTCAAGGTGCATGGCTTGCCATGTTTTGAGGTCTACAAGCAGTAGCGGCTTCCCAACCACAGCAGAACCCATGGCTTGAGATAGGGTCCTGGGTGCCCCCTGCCATACCCCCTGTGCTGTGAGGGTAATTAGGCCAATAATGTGATGCAGGACCGGTCTGGGCAGGGACAAGAAGCCAGTGTTGCTTCTTTTCCCCAATAATCCTGCAAACCTGGCCAATAAGCCTTGGGGGCTCACAAGCAGGAGCGGCTCGTCCTGTTTTCTGAACTCAGCCAGAATGGCTTCTGCGTGGCTAACAAATCATGCTGCTGGGTTCAGGCAAAATGCACTACTCTGTGTAAGAATGTTCTGGCGCTAACGGTTCCTTGAAGTATCCATTGGACCAGCACATGCAGCAAATTTCCGTTCATGTCTAACCTTTAAATATCTCTAAATAAACCAAACATCATAGAAATGCCATAATCTTCTAATGAATTTCCATCTACATTTGACAATTATATGTATGTGAATATTCATCACAAATATGGCTAA
Organism: Varanus komodoensis; assembly: GCF_004798865.1. Lineage (NCBI taxonomy): Eukaryota > Metazoa > Chordata > Lepidosauria > Squamata > Varanidae > Varanus > Varanus komodoensis. The sequence goes on along the minus strand of NW_025335269.1, from coordinate 17,280,839 downwards.
AGTCTCCAGTTACCTCATTCCAAGGATTCCTGGGCACACACATGCACTTGGGAGTTTTCACTGCTCAGAGAATTGGGGTGTAAGAACATAATTTTCTTACATAAAATAACTTTTAAAATAAAAAAGTTATTTTTTAAAATAAAATAATTTTAAATAATTTTATTTAAAAGTTATTTTAATTGTTAATTTATTGATTGTATTTATTGGGTTTTTATGTACATGCCGAGATGTTTCCGGTTTTTTAAGTCTAATTATATAATTGTTTGTTTATATTGTAAGCCGCCCTGAGGCATTTTGCGAATGGGGCAGCATAGAAATGGTTTAAATAAATAAATAATGATACTAAGGCTAATTCTACAGGAAGTCAACCATAAGCAGTCCAACATTTCTACCTCCAACAACCAAACACAATTAATTCTTTAGATCAAGTTTTCAAACTATCTACACCCAGGAATACTTTCCATACCAACTTAAGTGCTATAGAAAGTCTGCACATTGCAGAGAATTCTGGGAAACATGTTAGGATCCCTTCATATGGAGCACTGATGGGTTTCACCATTGCTCCTTATGAACCAGGAACAGGACCCAGATCACATTCCAAGTCTTCTCAAATGCACATTTTAGATTGTCAGTGCACAAGCTTCTTTCGGGAAAGTTTGCTTTACTGTTAAGTTTCCAAATTTTCCATTTCCAAAAAATGCTGTTTGAAAGCTCCATGTTCTAATGAAACAGTTTAGAACCTCATGTCCAGAGAGGTCCCAATTCAGATTTCAGGGGTTTCCATATCATCCTCAACTGTTTCTGGACTTTTGTGCAGTTTCCCGTTTCTAAAAGGTGAAATGTTTTTCCTAAGACTTTATGGCATTATGAACTTGAAGCCAAAATATATTACTATTTCTGTTAATATATTACTATTTATTTCTGCCCCACACCCATTTGCTTCTGGCCCACCCACCATTGGAATCCAGCCTTCAAATTGGAATTCATCCCTTAGGATGAAAAAGATTTAGAACCTCTCTTCTAATGCAACTATGGAACAAAGATATTATCCATGACAACCACAAGAATATAGCTATGGAGACCAATCCAGTTCACAAAGTATTTCTGTAAGGAGGTGCCAGCATCACTGTCAAAGCTCAGCAACAGCTGGACAAAGGCCTTGGTCTGTATATGCTGGTACCACCTCTGCAATGATGTGGATAGGAAGAACAGCACAGCAATTTCGTGTTGCCAAGACACTCCATTTCCAAATCAACAAAAGCACTCTATCAAAGCATAACATGAAACAATGGGTAAGAGGATACACAGGAAATTACCACTCAAAATAAGGGGGATGCTTAATCCTGCTGCCCAGTCCTTGAACCACAGTTCTGACTTATGTCTGAAACAGGCTATAGACTCCTGCATATCTAAGAGCCTGTGTTCATCAGGAGATGGATATTATTGAACTGAACAAGCAGCCCCATGAAGTACCTGGGGACTCCTCTGGAGATGGCACATGTTGGCTTATGTGCTTGCTGATTATATCCACAGCCTTGAACTTCTTGTGTCTTTTTAAGATATCCACAGCAGACCTTGACTGTGCATCACAGATCTGTGGATTCACCCCAGCTTTCAGAAGCATCACCACATCTTCTATCTGATCTAAAACATAAGGCAAAGAAAGATCACATGAAAGGAGGTGTGGCAGAGAGTTTAGAGTGTTGGACCAGGGCTCTAGGAGATCCAAGTTCTAGTTCCCAGTCATCCATGAAGCTCACTGAGTGACTTGGGAGACTCATACCTTCAGCCTAAGCTTCTTCACAGGGTTATCGTTGTGAGGGTGAAATGCAGGGGAAGAGAACTTAACCCATGGGTGCCCCATAAGAGGAAGAAAGGCAGGGTATAGATGTGATGGTGTGATCTTCTTAATTTAATCCATTACTAGCTGCACTTCAAAATTTAATGGAAAGAAGCAAATAGCACCAGCTCAACCACATGGCAGTTTTCAAAATGGCCCAATCTCATCTAACCCTTGAATATCTGATTGTGACAATCCACATGTGCAAGCAATACCAAGCCAAACCAATCTTTTATCTCCTCCTGGCTGTACAACCAGAAATAACCAGGAACTGTGGAAGACTCCAAGGCTTTCTGGAAAGTGAGAGGAAAAGAGCTAGAACCAACTTAGAAAGATGGTCTAATGGTGCCATCTTATGCATGCTTACAAATGAAAAAAAAGTCTACAACTCCCAGGCAGCCATAGTGGAATAGACAGTTATTTCTTCACTGCCACCTGGTGGACTACATAAAGTAGAAAACAACAGCACTATGCTACATGGCTGCCATTTGAACATCAAAGTCTGATAGAAAGATTAGCTTCCTTTGCAAACTGTGATAGCAAAGGGGCATAGTCTGCTCTGTGAGAAGAAAGGAAGTTGTACAAACCAGCTAACTCAGCTCTTCCCGCTGTGAGATACACTGCTGACTCCAAGGAGTAGTTTTCTCTTCATGGTTTCTGTCACTAAAATAGCCTTGTTATCATTAAACTTTGTAACTTATTTGTTGGCCCGGTCAACTCACTGTAATTGAGAAGGTGGTAAAGCATGGAGGGAAACCGAAAGCTAAGTGAGACTTCAAGGGATTTAAAAGGCAGCAGAGTTTCAGTCATTACTGTAAATATATTACAGAAAGGGAAAACAGCTTTACCAATTAACCATAAAAATTTGGGAATGAAAACAACATTAGAAAATGCATTTGTCTAAAGCCAACATTTCCTTCTTTGGTAGAACCCAGCTTTCAGCCCATTCCAGTCCAGTGGCAGGAGAGTTCTAACCCTCTTGTGTGCAGCTCAGCTTCTTCAGTCCTTGGAAAGGAGTTTCAGTCCTCTCCAGTCTTCTCTTTATTGAATTCTTCAGATATGGTTTTTTTCCCCTTCTGAACTCTCCAACAACACTGTAACACTAACTCTGCTCTTGCTTGCTTCATTCATATATGCTACTTTAGCTTCCATGTTCTGATTAACTCTTGCCACACAGAAGCTTGTTCAGTTTCTCTTTCCTAACTTTCTTCTCCTAACCCTTAAGTTTATGATTCCTGTACTGACCTCTTGAACCTCCTGTCAAGGAGGGTTTCTGAACAGAAAGCAACTAAGAACCAAAGAAATGACTGAACGGCTTTATTCCTTCACATGCACACAACTCAAAGTACATCTGCATGAAAATTCACTGAACTCTCTGTTAAAAGCACATTGGTTCTTGCATTTGAGCCTTAGAATGGTCTAGGATTTGGTAAGAACCAATTAACCTGGGATAACACCAGGAATTAAATGAGGCAGAGTAACTTATTAGCTGAGATATTTCAAGAAATAAGATATTTCACACTCAAGAGTATGAGCCTGAATTATTGTTGAACCATGGGTTATCATATTGTTTGAACCTTGCTGCAATAAGAACCATGGTTTGTTAACCGCCAACACAAAAACAGAACTCATGGTTTGGTGCTGGGTTGTTAAGTGTAGGCAGCAAAAACAAACCATGATTAATCAAACTATCAAATGCAATTGTGGCTGGAATTCAGACAACAGGACAACCCACATTTCAACAGAAACATAGAGTTCAATGACAAGTCATACTCAACCCATAGGCAGTCCTTGAGTCTGAACTGTGTTATTCAAATAGTTAGGCTACCACAATACTATATAAGTTAACAGAATTCTTTGCCAAAACATGTTGTTGTTGTTGCAGGTACATATATAGCCTGTCTTTCTTCTATTGCGGAACTCAAGGCAGCATACAAGAGCAGCTTTTACCCAGCTAGTGATCAGACCAACTTAGCTTCAACCAGTTAACCCATGTCTATTCTAAGGTTCCCAAACCATGTGCCTCTTTCCGCATTGAAAGAAAAGGACACTCCAGTAGTTCCACATTAATTGGCCGGGAAGATATTTAGCTAGTGCCCTCTAACTTGTAGGAGCTCCAAGGAAATATGTTCTTTGTTACTGCTTCCTAGGTTTGTATAAGCTTCTCTTGGAAGACTAGCAAAGCCAGTTTGTCTTCCAGGGAAAAAAAGAAAAAAAAAACCAACAACTACTTTTCATCTGGGCAACATTTCTCCAGTTTGTTAAGAACCAAGCTTTCTTAAAGAAGACAACTGTTTTTTATCTGACACAGGTAATTGTTTTAAGGACTTGCTTCTTAAATATAGTTATCTACCTTAAGTCTTTAGGGGTAAGAAAGGCTAAAGTGAAAGCAAACAATTTTACATCACAGACAGTAACATGATGCTAAATGGACAACAGACAGTGGTTTTGCACTCAACTTACTTTTTATAGAATATCCATTGGAGTGGGACGCTACAACATGGAGAACGGTTGACCCATCTTCATTTTGTTGGTTGATAAGATCCTTCAGTTCAGGCTTATGAACAAGTAACCACCTGAAAAGGTAGCTTCCTTCTGAATAATTTAAAACGCAAAAACATGCACCTTTAATTTAAGCAATTTGCTTAAGTTATGCCATGTCTAACAAAAAGTTCAAATGGATCTACATACTGTAGACCCACTGACATGAATGGGACTTAATCCGGACTCTACGCAGAGCTAATATTCGATGCCACTCATGGTTCTTTCCTTGGCTTTAGCTAGTCTATGCATAATGTTTAAGGCTATGATGGCCAACCATTTTGTTCTATGTGCCAGCAATCAAGTCCAAAATGTGAATTAGTATCACTCAAGTATCATTATAATATCTGTTCAGCTTTTCTGAACTTTATGGTTAGTTTTGCCTACAGTCTAAAGACATCCGAGTCTACTCAGCTGAGAACAGCAACTGACTTTATACTGTGGGCATTCAGTCCAGTGCAACAAACCCATGTTTCCAGTCCAAAAAGTTAGCCATCTCAAGTTGTAGGGCTTCAATATACAATATACTCAACACACCCTACTGATAGGATCCTAGTTGCTTTAGCTACAAAAGATCTTACATTTCTGAATTACCTGTAGCATTATTTAGGCTGCCACTTGGTTTGAGAATTGTTTTATAAGACACTTACTTGCTTTAATACAAAGGATAATAACAGCATGAAGGGGATAGGCTCCAATACTTCTTATGTCGGCTCCGATGGATATCAGCCATTCCACTAGCTTGGGTATCCTTTCCATCTTTTCATATTGACCAAAAAGAACATATTTCTGGTTGAAGAGAAACAGAATATATATTTGGTGTCATACAGATCCAGCTCACACTTCACAGCAGGGTTGCTGAACACTGGAAGGGCAGAGATAAGCAAAGCATAGGAGCCAGCCACTTGTTATTGCCAGCATTAATTGACAAACTGTTGCCAATTAAAATTGCTTTGTGGCATCCAAACACTGAAGCTAAAGGTTCTTTAGGTGTCAAACAGCCAAGAATTAACCCAACAATAAACCATGTTTTTTCCTGAGTTAACTGAAAGCAAAAACTGAGTGCATGGGGAACAGTGTACTTGGTGCTTCTCTTGTCCTCAGACATTGCTGGGTTAAACAGTCCAGGAATTGTTTCTGTGGTATCTGAACCAGACCACAACCTCCATCTTCTGTCAATACCATAATATGGAATGAACAAAAAAGGGATGTGGTCAAGGTGTATGTTACTGTAGCAGATCTACTACCAAACCTCACATGGTTCTCTCCCTGCCAACCACATTCAGAGATACAGAGAAGCAACAGCTGCATTCAATTGCTAATAGAAGAATACTCAAAATAATTCTGCAGATTGCAAGCAGCTCCACTGAATTGCACTCTTCGTCTTGTCAGCATATTGGTGACTTATGATATCAGGTGATATCAATGCTCAAGTGAAACTCATTTCCATTCTCCTGATCCCAGGTAAACCATTTCCACCAAAAAGATTTCAACTAACCTCAAACAGATCTTTCAGTGATACATTAGTTACTCTCAGTTTCTTTGGCAACCTGTTCTTCTCAGAAGACAACAGTAGGCATGACTAGAATGGAAAAAATATTTTTTCTGAATGTATAATCTTTAAATATTAACCTTCCTATGCATTTAGATAGCAAGTCTTTTTCAAATCTCTGTGATGCCTGTGTGTGCAAAACCCAGGAAAAAATGAGAAACTAGTTTCATTCTGCAGTTCTATGCAAGCAGGACTGTAAATTACAAAAGCTGAATGCCCTCAATTCTGCTTGTGAAAACCCCAGTATTACTGCTATGCTTTCTGAGAGCAATGATCTCAGAAAGAGAGGGACAGACAACTGAGTCGAGTAGTGCATCCACAGTAGTATTCCACAACAGGAGAGAGTGCACATTTATGTTTTTCTTTATTTCCAGTACTTCTATAATCAATTCCACACCCAAATGGATTCTGGAGTGGTGAATGATATGTGATTAAAACAAACAGAATAAAAACAATATGTAAAACATATAAAAATAATATTTAGGCCATGGCTAGTCAGCGGAAGGGGCTTCCCAGATTGTCTTTAACAGGCAGCAAAAGCAGCAGAATGCTGCTGTCCGCCTGACATCCCAAGTCAGGGAAGTTCATAAAAACAGGATCACTACACTGAAGGTCTTTCTGCTGTTGGACTCCACTTGGGCCAAGGGTCCATGTGGAGGCACCAGGAGAGTGTCCTTTGATGATCTCAGTGACCTAATGATCTCAGGTTGGTAAAGAAAAAGCGACTGTCTCAGGTGCCTCATCCCAAGTTGCTCAGGGCTTTGTACCCTACATACTAAAACCTTGAAACTGGCCCATTAGCATGTCAGTGAGCCATGCAGTTCCTTCAGCAAAGCAGCTGCATACTGAAAAGACCACAGCTGAGCAGCTGCATTTTGCACTGACTCCAGTTTCCAGAACAGCCTTAAGAGCAGCCCTCCATGGAGTGCATTGCAGGAGTCCAGCCCTGAGGTTACCAGTGGTCCTGTGGCCAAGCTATCCCTGACCAGGGCAGGCTGTAGGTGGTGTATTCTCCTTTTGAGTACCCCTAGGACCCCATTCTCTAGGATGTGCTTTCTGGAGACAGGGAAGTTTCTTCCCTATCCATCATCCTTTTCATTGGTTGGCACGTCTCTCCTGACATCAAGGGGTCAAGAGTCAGGCTCTCCCATGTCCCCTCCCTGCAGTTGTAAATCATGACTATTCTCAATGTCCACCTGAACACCTGGGGAGGGTGCCCTTCTTCCATTTCAACATTTGAGGACTCTGGTTCCCTGGGCCCTTGTCATCTGATGAGTCCATATTTGCCAGGCCTTGGAAAGCATGCCAGGAATAACTGCTCCTTTCATTCCCAACATTACCTAAGCAACCACAAATAACCTCACAATTAGAGAAGAAATACAATCATCAGGAAAGTGCATTCTACTCAGTTACATAAATATTTGAGTTCTTCTCTCTTTCCCATCTTTAATATGCATGAACAAAAAGCATGAATGCTACCCAGGAATTGTGTTAAGCATACAAATTAAGAAAGCACATCTCCCATTCCTGCCAGTTCATTCCGAACAGAAACAGGACTTTGTAATCACAGGACTGGAATGCTGAAGCAGAGAGATTCCAGAATCCATGATCATTTCCCTGATGACTTGCTCAAATTTATTGAGAAGCCAGCCTGAGCTTGAGAGAGGCAGAATACCAATGTTTAAAAGGCTGAGATGCCTACCTGCCAGAATCCTTTCCTGGCCAGCTTTTCAATCACCTGTTGCCAAACTGATAAACTGTAATAATCATTCACAAGTTGTTTACAGATGGATACAAACTGTAGGCTAATTGTCTTTTCATCTAAAGGGTAGGAAAATGAAATAAATGCATTTATTCATTGGATAAGTCACAGCCTTTCACCTTCATCATTTTCCAATATGGGAAATTCAGAAGGGGAAATGCAACAATAAGAATTAGCACAAACAGATTAAGTTACAGAATGTTTGGGTAATTTGTGGTGCTCCAGATGTTTTGGCCTACAACTCCCATGAGCCCTTGCCAGTGGCTATCCCAACTAGGGCTGATGGGAGCTTGGGTACAAGGGCCTAAGTCTCAAACAGCCCTTCCCTGAAATAGTATATTTCTAGCTATCTTTCAATTATCTCTCTCAGTGATGCACAGATAAGCAGGCATATACAATAAGCAGGACTTATTCAGTTGCTACTTAGGCCTGGTGTATACAAGCAGCTGAATGAAGTGGCAAGAGGCGGGGACATGATCATAGAATGCCGCAGGTGACTGGAAGGGCTTCAGGGACAGAACTCCCTGTAAGTGAAAAACAAGCACAGCAGGGAGAAAAGTTATGCTGGTGATTTGCAAGGTGATTTTGATGGAGGGGTGAATCGGAATAGATGATTACCAGCCTACAGACTGAAATGGTACGCATCATTTCACTGCCTCAGCCTTCTGCTAAGTTACTCTGCTGCATGTGTATGCCAGGCCTTCCCTGACCTGGTAAAGAGTGGGAGCAAGTCTTCACTGAACAAACCCTCATCTTGTCTTTTTCCCTGCATATGACAGAGTGTCACAGTCCAGATATAGCCATGTACAACAAAGCATACACAGGGCAGTTGAGAGCATGTGTGTAAATACATCCCTGTTAGGTATCATACATCCAAAATCGCACACTCTGTGAAGCTGCTTCTTCACAGTTCTCTCCCATTCTGGATCAGGACAGAGACTGTGTTCGCCCATCCAAATAGCACTGCAGACATTTTATCATCCACAAATGGGCTAAAGCCAAAAAGTTTGCAAAGGTGACAGAATATTGGTGACTGAACATAATGTTTTACTACATTTGTCATTGGTCCCTAGATCTACCATGAGCTAATGTCTAATAAAACGATCTAACAGTCTAATGAAAATATAATATTTCAGGTCACTTACTGTTAACACATGAAAAGACACCAACAATAAAATCCGAAACTTGACCCACATCTGATGACATACCGAGGACTTTCAACCCTTCACAGAACATTCCAGCTGCCTCGTCACAAGAGCTAACCTTGTCACTATTTTGTGACCATTTAATCAGTGAATAGCCGGCTCTGTAGTACCCCTAGAAAGATCACAAGAGAAGCATTATTCTACTTTACAAAAACATAACAGCTTAACAGAGCCAAGTATTTCACAATAACAATGAAATGGCTTCCTAAAGAGAAGGGAAGACTTGAGCAGTAAATAGAATTAAATGGCAGTGTTTAGAAGGAAACACTTTTACACCAAACATAATGTATTTGCATCTAAATAAGTGGGCAGTTCAAGCACTGCACTCCCCAATCACTGAACTCAGAGGCTTCTGAGCATTCAGAGCAGGAAAAGTACAGAAGGCAACCTCAATTCTGTGCCCCCAATTCTGGATTTCAGCTAGATGGCCAATTTCAATTTTCTAGTGGAGACACTTCAGAGGAGGACAGAAAGGGGCTCAAATGCCACTCCAACACAACACTTGTGAAACCATCATTCCTGGTGGCTGAATACTTCAGATTGTAATGCACTAGCCCTGTGCAAGGCAACGTTTTCAAAACTCCAGGTACCATCATAACTCTTAAATGCCTGAGGTTTTTCTATGACTCCTCGTACCAGCCTGATATTTTTCTATGACTCCTGCAGAGCAACACTGCTCCAATTGGCAGCTACTATGTAAATAAATCTGTTAAAGCAAGCTGTCTTTAAATAAAGGCCACACATGTACCAAAACATTTTCCCAATATGATAAAGGCCAAGGATCAAATTCAAATTTTGATTGCATAAATTTTACCATATTCTTCTTACAAATGTTCTATTTATTGGCAAAGCTGCACAATGTTTCATAGCACTGGAACTTGTTTTTTTAAAGGCCTACAAGACAAAAAATCTTGAGGGTGTACCTTAACGTAAGTTGGATCCCAGTTGAGGCTGTCACATGCCGAATAAAAGGCTTCTTTCCACTTATGTAAGTTGTAAAAGGCATTTGATCGATTGCACATTAAAACAGCCATGTCTCGGTGGTGAGAAACCCTAACAGAAGAAGATTTTAAATGTAATTGCTTAACATTTAAAATAAACAAAACAAGACTAAAAACACATAGATTATGGAATTGAAGAAAAGGTAAAGTATAAGGCTTAGGAAAGGTCAGCATAAACTGGGAACTGAGACAATAAAAAGCAATGCAAGAAAGGGGCCTCTGAAGAAATTTCATGGAGCTTAAAACCCAGAAGGAATGAATAATCTGGTAGGAGGAAGAGAATGATATTGTAAGGCTGACCAAAAGACAGGAAAAAATGCCATATCAAAGGCAGTGGCTGAAAATGTGGAAACCATGGGTGGTGGATTATGCAGTAGAGAAAATGGAAAGTTGGATTACAGCCATCTTAAGGGTGTCAGGGGAGGCAGGAGGGTGTTCCCAAAAACAGAGTAAACATGCCAAAGGACTGAATTTCATGCACTCGATTTGCAGTAACTGGCATATAATTTGGCAGCAGGCTCCTCCTTAAGTATCAAAGTATTTGCTGAGCAAAACGAAACAAATTTTACCTATGGAATGTTAGAAAGCCAAATCAAATTATGCCCAAGATATACTAAGCACATCAAGAAACATCTCAGTACATCTTATGTGGCCTAGGCCTCAAAGTTCCAATAAGCTAAGGATAGTTCTTTTTATGGAAAGAGTGGGCAAAGAGATTTTTAAAACCCTTCTTCCCTCTAGCTTTAGAGAAGCTGTCCTTTATCTCTGTGTCTGTAAGAGGCAGTTGATGCTTGTTCCTGGCTTTGGAATGTATGGTATGCTGATCAAGGAGCCACAACACCTCATACAGCAGTTCCCCATGGCATATTTCCATGTAGCTTTTAGTGTAAGTTTTAGAACATAGAGAGTCAAGTCAGACCACATCCACCACAATGTTTTCGGCATTGACTTACAACAAGTCTCCAAGGATACACGTAATATCCTTTCTCAGCCTTACCCAGAAATACTTGGGACAAACAGAAGACATTCTGCATGTAGCATATACACTCTATCACTGCATGCACACCTTCTCCAGCTCCTCCTCTGTACTACTACATATCTCACGTACTACACTGTCTTGAAAAAATAACTATGTTCTACAGTAAAGCTACCTAATATTCTGCCATGGTTGCTTTTCTATGGAGACAGGCTAAAGAAGCAATTAGCCACTGACTTACTTGTCTATGGTGGTAAGAAAATCACAATAACTCCCACGAGCTGCCATAATCTTACACCAGGTAGAGTGGTCGTATGCTTTGTCCAATACTGGGGGTCCTACGGATGGCCAATGCAACTATTCCTGCTCTACACAGACTCTGTTTTTTGGTCAAAATCTGGCTTTCTTGGAACTGCTAGTGAGAAATACATCTAACAATCAAATAAGCTTTGGGTAAATAACCTGCTCACTAGACTTCAGTAACATAATAAAAGAAAGAGCACGTCTAGAAGTTATCACTGGCCAGTTCATAATTATTTAAATAAAAGCTTACCCACTTGTTTGGTATGAAAATAACAGAGCACGCATTGCTTCATCATACTTTTTGATGGCTAGAGAATAATTTCCATTTCTGAAGTCTTGATTTCCATGTGTTTTCACTATCTCTGCATAACTGATGGGATCGCCAAAGTTGAAGGGATCCATTCTGACAAAGCGAGGGAAAAAGTATTATAGTATAATGGCTTTTCCCATCTCAAGTTACTAGAATATTGTAGTTAATTCACAAAGGATTCTACATGCATTTAAAGGCCAATAAATGCTTGTACAATCAATGGATTAGCACCCTGATACAACATAGAAGCAAGCAGGATTTCCATAGCAAAGCAGTTTTTCATAATAAGAAACCAAACATGTAGGAAACATATTAATTGCATTTGTCAATTATTGCTTTCAAAAGAAAGCATTTCTTCCTCAGGGAAAAGAACAATTCTAATGTTGAGGAATCAATAGAATAACTGATGGTGAGAGAAGCTCCAGTGGTGAATTCCTTTGTCTGATGTTCAGTAAAAGCCAAGCACACAATCTGGAGTGTAAGGACCGCTTCATACTGTTCCAACTTTGAAGAGGCTGCATTATCAGGCAAAAAGCATGAGGGATTGTGTAGCTCAGTTGTGCTATACAGAGCAGGCATTTTCAGGGTGGGGTAATAAGCAGGAAACAGGGCTTGGATGCTTGGTTGCAGACCAGCCATGCTTCTGTTACACTGGTGCCATCAAACTGCAGAAACGAAATCTAGCCGCAACGGATTCAGTGCCTACCATGCCATACCATGCCGTTTAGATTACCATGCTTCTGCTTAGGATAAGATCATCCAGATATACTTGTGTATTTAGGGCACTTCCCTAAAGAGATCATTTGCTCTTTGGTGCTAATGATAGCTAAATAGATGGTTGGGATCGTATGTGACAATTACAATAAATGGTCACTATACTTCACTGCTGTTTGTTCCCAAATCACTAGCAGGTCAATATGAGGGCAAGCAAAGTATTGTGATTTCAGGATGATCTTAACAGAACTAGGAAGCAGCAGAAGCTTCATGGAAGTTACCAGTCTGAATAAATATTTTATTGACTCTCTAGTCCATGCTTACCTATTTTAGCCATGGAAAAATGCTTTTGTAAAGTCTCTCATTTTTCAGGTAAACAGGTAGAAGCCTGCTTTAAACTCTCAAACAGCCACAAAATGAAAGAGAATTAGTGCTTCTCTATAGGATGCATTTAATCTGGTGCTTTATCAATGCTTTCTCTTCTGTTTTCTTCCTGTGATGAAGAATGTCCTCTGAAATTAAGTTTCTTTTTTATTTTGGAGTTTTTCTCTCTTTCTATATGCTCCATTACACAACACGTTTGAACTGTGGCATAGAGCAGAAGTTAGATTTTATACAAGGCTTTCCTAGTGAATAATGGCATCATCATGAAAAGTGCTGCATTATCCTTGCTCTTTAAAAAGCTGGAAAAATAGCTGGAAAATACAGGAGAGGCCCTGGAAGGATGCCAATGTTGTGGAAAGAGCAGGCAGGCTTTTGTGAGATCATGCTGTTGTTCTTGTTGTCCCCTGCTGTCAAGTCATCTCTGACTGAGTTCCTTCCCAAATGTCCTGTCCTTAACAGCCCAGTTCAGCTTGTGAAGTCAAGGCTGTGGTTTCCTTTATTGTATAAGTTCTTTGCATAGTCAGTCTTCCTCCTCTTCTTCTGCCATTGATTTTCCCTAGCATGATGGTCTTCTCCAAGGAGCTGCCTTCTTGTGATACGCCAGAAGTACAACAGCTTCAGTTTCATCAGCAAGAATGCACAGAAATGTTTCACAAGCGCACAACAAATCACAAATGTACAAAAACGCCTTGCAGGGAAAAGCCTTTAGTTTGGTTTCAGAACCCATTTTAGAGATCAGGTAGGGCCCTTCTGCCTTTGACTTGGCTTCTAAAGGCTCTCTGGTACATCAGGGAGATTTTGACATGAGACCTTTTCCTAAAACGTGTGTGATGAGATTTGTGCAGGTTGCACCAATCACCTTTCTAAACATCTGAATAATCTCTATTGCTCTTACGACAGCACTAAAGTCTACACAACAAAATGGAGTCAAATACCATGGCTCAAGTAGCTGAGGACTTACAGAAATACTGAGCAGCCCAGTTATGTTAAAAAGGATGGCTAACTCCCAGGGATTAGGATACCATGTGGCTGAGAACTGGGAAGAGTCATTTATTCCCACCATACATACACATGCTATTTCAAGCATTATCTAAAAAACAAATTTATGTTGATTTCCTCCTTCAAAAGAAGACTAGCAGGAAATGAGTGTTTTTTTCTTCAAAATTTCGACAAAATCATTTGCATGCAATAACAAATGTTTCCATTAGAATGTTGCTAGTGATATTATACAGATTTTGTGGTTTTGTTCTCACACAAGGCTCCTTGCTAGCTTGTCTCCAAAAAGAGATCCCTAAAAAGGATCCAGGTTCTAATTCATTTTAGTCATAAATTCGTGAGATTGCTATTATGTAATCCATACCTTTTTGCCTACAACATCTGGGGAATAAAGTTTTGCGCTGAATTTTTAAATTGCTAGTCTGTCCTGTTTTTTAATGCGCAATTTTATCTTTCATTCTTTTGCTTGTTCCTTTTTATAACTGTACATTGCCATGATCATTTCACTGATGGACAGCCTAAGCATCTTTAAAATTACTTGATATATTAAATAAATTAACAGAGCAGCAAATATCTGTGCTGGAATAATGTCAATTCCGCACAAAAGGACACTGGGCAGGTAGACACAAGACACTGAAGCCACCATGAGAATAAACCAGGGTGGCTGGAGCTTTCATAGAAGACCCCATGGTGCTCCCAGCAGACATCTGGCCTCACGGAGGGGTGTTCTTTACCCTGGTCCTTCAGTCCAGTGTCTTTCATGAGCAGACCCCATCTAGTTCCACACCCTGCTCCGGTTCTGTTTGTTGCTGTTATTTCCCCTTTTTTCCCTCTGAAGCCTCAAACAGGGTCAAGAGGGTTGTTTTGGCTTCTACAAGCATGTTTTTTATTTAAGCGAATGTGGATGACCAAAATTCACTGCAGAGAACAACTTGCAGTACCCAGGCCTTCTTGCTCATGTTTCTCAGCCAACAGAACCTCCTATTTGATGGCAAGCTGCTTTGGAAAATGAGGCCACGTTCAAAAGCAGTTTGTGATAAGGTGCAGAGGCTTGCTCAAAGGAAAAACATGCCACGAGGAGCAAACAGGAACCTACATGCACACCAAAGATGGCTCTAGATCTTGGCCACATATTTTCATGATTCATTCGGCTTCTGCTACTTATGGGGAGGCGGACTTACAATTATATAACTATAACTATAAATCCTGCTTTATTCTCCCCACCACCACTGCCCCACAATGAAAATCCTCAAGAATTTAATGAGTCATCAACCACATACCTAAATGAACGCAGAACCCCTTGTCTCATACAATAATGATTCTAGCCTAAATTTGGACCAAACACTTTCTTTTTAAAGCAAAGAATACATAAAAGTTCAAGGGACACAGCCACCATTCTTTCAGAAAAGGGCTGGACAAAGCAGCAATGAGGATAAGATTGGAAGTACAGTTATTGGTCATGGAGAGGAAGTTGTATTAGAAGGTATCAACTCCATACTAATAACCGCTGGAAAGAGACTAACAAGCCTATGGACATGTCTTTTGACTCACAACAGCAAAATCGTTTTCTTACAATTTGGGGGCCTTTTGAAAACATATATTCTAACAAGTCACCTGCAAAGATATCAAGGCAACTGGGCAAGAAGAACCAGCTTAAGTCACACAACAGTATAAGCTTATCTTCCTCATGTTAATAGTAGGAAACAGTTAACTTTGTTTTATTGCAGGCTTGTTAGTTTACTGAAAAGGTCAGTGTGACAGAAGTTTCTCTATGGCAATCTAAATTAAAGCAATAAAGACAACAGTGAAGTTTACCAAAATGTCTGTGCTTTAGATAAGAACAGCCTGCTTGCAAAATTGAAGCTTGGAGCTTTCATGTCAATATTCAGAAATATTCAATCCCTTGAGAATCTGAGAGATGGTTACTAACATTGTTTGGCTTCACCACTTATTTTCCAATGTAAACCGTTTCTCCTGCTTAATTATTGGCAAGAAAATCCCTATTTCACAATAATGCAGGGATTTCTGGTTTCTTCTAGTACAGAACAAAATGCTAACAAAATTATTAAAGGAACGGTTATTTCCCCTTTCTAATTTTCCAGTTACTTCCTACTGATTATACAAAATGGAAACAATGCATCCCAAGTTCATATCAGTGCAATATGAAGAGATCTTACAGGGTTAAAACTGAAACTTTTCAGAAATAAACATTCTAAGGAGCTCCAAGAGAAGGCTTTCATTATGCAATTGTTCTACCTCATTTTACTGATGCCCCAAAAAGTACCATTTTAAATTTGTAACCCTCTAATGGCGTTTCTAATTCTTCTTCCTTACAAAATAAAAGTCCATCATGGCAGAAAAAAAATTGAGTAGCTGCTTTTTGATCAGTAACACTACAACCCGGATGCCAGGAAGCACTTCCTGACAGTCAGGACCCCGAGGGTGTGGAATGGGCTTCCACAAGAGGTTGTTGAGGCCCCATCGGTGCAGGTGTTCAAGGACAGGCTGGACGTCCACATGGTGGGCATGTCGTGAGTGGAGCCAGCTGGTGCCGGAGGTCAGACTAGATGGCCCGGGAGGCCCCTTCTGACTCGCTCTGTTTTCTATGTTTCTAACCTATCTATGTGGAAGCACTCTAAACCCTTTCAGCTTCTCACATGCTAAAATACTGGTCTGTGTGGCCATTAGAAGGGCTTTTTGGAAATAAGTTTAATATTCTTAAAGAGCTAACACAAAGTTTCAGTTCTGGGAAAGCTATGCCTAGAAAGAAAATACATAAACATAGAGCAGAAGAACCAAAGAACATACACAGAGACTTTTGCTTGTGTTCAACAAACACAAAAACACATTCCCAGTGGGGGACAGGGGAAAAGAGAAAGTATTTGTTCTTATGTGTCATCAAGTCATCTCCAACTTACAGTAACCTATGAATGCCCTCTAAAATGATTTTATTTTATTATATGGTGATACTGAATTTGCACAGGCTTCCCAGAGAGCCTGTGGCTAATTCGGTGGCATATAAATCTAATAGATAAATAAATAAAATGTCATGTCCTATAAATCCCCGCTTAGCTCCTGTAAATGCAAGGCTGTGGCTTCCCTTTACAGAATTGGTCCATTAACATTCAAGGAGAGTTCAAGAGTACTCCAAAAATTATTAAATAAACAATATCTGACAAGAAATTCAGAAGGGGTAAGTTTCAATCTACCCTATTTTGCTGAAGTAGGGACAGTGTGGCAAGCAATGCTTTTTGACAGTGGTGGTCTCCTAGCTTTATAGACAAAAGAACTATGCATGCCTTCTTCCTTTTCCTTTGTAATGAATTTTCTATTATAAGAAAAATGACTGAAGTGGCAGTGGGAATGCATGAGGGAAATCTTCAAATAAGGCAGGCAGACTACAGGAAAAACTTTCACTACAAGTAGCAAAAAAGTGAGAAAGGCCAACACACATACACAGTTTGTGTGGAGTCTAACAGTAAAACGCTTTCAGAAACCAGAGAAAAAAACATGACGGCACCCTGACAGTGAGAACAGGCTTTGGCCCATCAAAAAGTATGCCATATCAGTCTTCTAAAGAGGCAGACTTATTTTAATTTTTAACTTCCAGAGGGGTAACCATGTTAGCCTTTGCAGCAAATAAATAAATTTAATTTTTTTAAAAAAAAATTAAGTTGTGGGACACCTTGAAGTCTAACACATTTATTCTGGCATAGTTTTTCATGCACACACCCGATGAACTAGACAGTGCTCACAAATTCCTGGGCCAGAATCTGTCAGAAGATTTCTTCATGTATTTTTAAAAAGTGCCGTTTCATACTTTTGAAGTGTTTTTAACATCCTATCAGCTTCTCTGTTCTTAATACACTCACGAGTTGGCAAAACAGCAACCCACTGAAGTCCCAAGGGAATGAGATTGTAAGTACCTGGTCTGGGCAGGACTCCTGGTTTCTTTTCCGATCTGCAAGACAAATCTTCCTGAGCAACCAATCTATGGGTCACCTCATCAAAATCAGTCAGACAAATAAGACTTCGTCATCAACTTAGTTGTTTTCTTTGGGAGGCTAGGTATAAAAAGCAGATTTGCCATGATGATTATTATCCAGTAATGACCTAGGCCTTCCTAGGGAAGTGCAAAGAATCCCTAGCACTTTCCCCCTCCCAGACAGAAGAATTTTCTTCCATTCTATGGCGCTTTATTGTCAATAAGGCAATCCCAGAAACATTTCATCTGGTCAAGGTTTCCTGCTTTCCTAACACTGGAGACAAGCTTTGCTCTCTTCGAATTCCTTTAATCTCCTTACTCGCAGTAACGACCATAAACTTGTTCACAAGCAGACTTCTTTCTTTCTTCTCCAACTCCAATCCTAAGTCTCTTTCAGCCCGATCCTATGAATCTATTCCCCTAAATTAAACCTACAGCTGTTAAATTCAATGAAGCTACATCCCCAAAAGTGTGCTTAAGTTTACAGCCTGCAAATATCTACAATCCTACTCAGAAGAAAGCCCCTTCGGGTTCAAAGGGAGTTACCCCCAGGTAACTGCATAAGGATTGCATCCTAAGTCTCAATGATCTCCTCCAGCACTTAAATTCCAACGTAAGAGCAGGAAGGGTTGGAACTTCTGCAACAAGATTTAAAAGGAGGTGGGGGAAACTCACTGGGACGGCTCGAGGAAAGTTCTCTACCCCGTTGCAACTGAGCCAACACGACCACCCCGGAGCAGCAGCTGCTTCCTTCTTCTGGTCAACACGCACACCCTTGCTGCCGCCCTCCTACGTGCGCTGAGGCCAACTCCGCAGGAGGCTTGCAAAGGCAGCGGCAAGCGAAGCTTCCCGCGGCCCTGCGGTGCAAGCGCCCGCCGGCGGCGGCGGCTGCCTGGCGGTGGCCCCTCAATGCAGCGCGAGTTTACGTCGGCTGCTTCGCTGCCGTGCATGCAAGCGGGAGCCGCCGCCGCCGCGCCGCAGCAGCACTAAGTCGCGCTCCCAGCCCGCCCCGCGACGTCATTTCGGGGAAAAGCAGGCGGGGCCTCGTCCGCGCCGAGGGTCTCCCCGTTTGCTGGCGTCCCTCGATGGAGCCTCTCCGCCGGAAAACGAAACTGAACAGAGCTTTCTTTTCCAGCCGCGCTAATGCTGCCACGCTGGCTCTGCGCTTCCGCCTAGCTGCTCTGGTGCACGTAACGCAGCCTCGGAGAGGCCGAAAAGAAAGCGACAGGTTGACGCTGGGAGCGAGCTATCCGTTCGCCTAGCTACATGTCTTTCTTTGAGGTATACTGAGCCTTCTTTCCGCCAAGGTTTCCTGGTTCGCAGTTCTCTATTTGCAGTATTTTCTGTAAGATGCGAATGCAGCCTGAATGAGGATTTGGGGTTTAAACAGCTTTGTATTCCCTGCCCCTTATGCTCTCAATTCCTGGTTTGCATGGAAAGACAACCCAGACTACCACATGAATCGTGGGCTGTCGTTGCATGCGGACCCTACAGTATGATTTAACTATGGATTGTTACCCACAGAGAATGCAGAGTTTAAAACCCAACAACAAACCATGGGTCCTCTTCCTGAGTTAACATATGCAACTATGAAGAGATGCCATTCAGTGGCAACCTATCATTCAACAACCATTTATGATCTAGAATATCACTGCTTGCAAACCCTTGTTGAATCCAGGTGAAGTGTCTGGCCAGAGTCACCTGGAGCAGGCCTCAATTTATTCGCAATATTTATATACCTCTTTTAATTGGAGTAAATCCCAAAGTTTGTAAAACGATGAAGACAAAAAGTCTGCAGGTACATCAAGATGGCTTATAGCCAGGAGAAAACCAAAGCAAATGTTTTCAATAAATGCCTAAAATATAGCAGTGTGGAGGCCTGACCTCCTTTGTGCTCCATGGGACTTAAATGTAAGCTTGCACTGTCAGGTGAACTTGCTTATTTCAAGTGGGAACTAAGTGCAGCCTAGAAGTTCTAACTTAGCTTGGAATCATGGAGTTGGAGGAGACTTTTGAGGCCACCTAGTCCTGGGGTGCCCAATGTGGTAACCATGGTCAACAGTGTGTATTTACACAGCACCTCCCCCCCCCATGTTATCTGCCCCATTTTGATTTTTTTTAAAGTAGTTTTCTTAACTCTGAGGCTGGTGTGGTACTGGCCTCAAATGCCAACTTTGTTTCCAAGAGTGGCTTCATGGTCCCCAGATACATTCTTAGAAACTTAAAGTGTTGAACCAGGGCCAGACCTCTGCATTTTGAAGCATACACAGCCACCTAGAAAGCAGATATGCTTTCTATGCCATTGACCATCTTCACTGCTTTTCTCTGAATATGTTCCAGCTATAGTCTTCTTAAAAGAATGCCACAAAAGCTTCTCAAAAGGTTTCCCATTCCCTGTACTTGGTATCTCCGTTACAAATAAAAAACCTGGAACTTCAATGAAGTTCAACTACCTCATTTTCCTGTACTTAGATTCAAGAAGATGTTGTGGTCTAGAACTCTAGATGTTCACCATCCTGCTACATTGGTGTTGAGGGTAGCAACAGACACACTAACAGTGAGGAAAGATGGGAAAGAGATACTTATAGCTATATGCTGCCTTTTTTTCCTTTCAAGGAAGTCAAGCTGGCTTGCACAAGCCTCCTCCCAATTTATCCTAACAACAGCCCTGTGAGGCAGGTTAGTCTGAGAGTCTGTGACAGGCCCAAAGTCACTCAGTAAGTCCCATGGCTGAGTGGAGACTAGAACCTGGACCACCCAGATCCTCTAATCACTATACCACACTGCTTTCAAATGTTGCTGTCTCTTTAATAGGCTTCATCCATCTTTCTTCCTCTTTCACAAGTAAGGTAAAGGTAAGGGTTTCCCCTTGACATTAAGTCCAGTCATACCTGGCTCTAGGGGGCAGTGCTCATCTCCGTTTCCTAGCTGAGAGCCAGTGTTTGTCTGCAGTTTCCATAGGCATGTGGCCGGCATGACTAAACACCGAAGTGCACGGAACGCTGTTACCTGCCCACCAAAGTGGTGCCTTTTTATCTACTTGCATTTGCATGCTTTCGAACTGCAAGGTTGGCAGGAGCTGGGACGGAGCAACGGGAACTCACTCCATTGTGCAGATTCGAACCGGCGACCTTTCGATCAACCAGTCCAGCAGCACAGCGGTTTAAACCACTGCGCTACCTGCAGTCTCTCTCACAAGTACACATTGTTTTAATATTAAGCTCAATTTTCTGTGACTAGATACTAGTTTTCAGCCATACTATTAAAACTGTATTTGTCAGTTAGGTGTTATTCTCTGAGTGGTGTCTACTGAGAACATTGTTATGATTTCTTGATGGCTATTTTTATTTCGTGTTTATTTACTCATCAGCAGAAGCTTTTATGTAGCTTGCAGGAGGAGTGAACAAACTGTATGAGTCAATATTGTCACAACATTGATTTACCTTATTGGGGGATGGGTTGCAGTTGTTAGCTTGTCAGTTTATTTATTATTTCATTTCAATACTGTCCACCAGCCAGAAAGGCTCTTTTGGTGATTTGGTTATCCAAAAGAAAAAGTGCTACAAGGGAGCATAACCACAGCCCAGACAAAATGGGGGTGGGGGGTGGGCTGGAGTTCTAATTCTTTTCCCATAGTATTACAAGCTGGACCATCTTTTGCTGTTTCCAAATTGAAATAAGTGCAGACTTCCTAGTAGAATGTGCAAATAAAGCTATAAATTTTAGTAAGCAGATCAATCAAAACTTTCAGAGAAGAAGAATTTTAGGGTGCAGTTCCATGAAAGTGGGGACAGAAAAATATCCTCCAGCTTCCAGAATTCTGTAATACTGGGAAGTGACTTTCTTTTTGTTTTTGTCTCAACTTGCATAGGATTACATCTGTAATCACCAAGGGTGATTTTTTAAAGAAGTCAAATTGCAATTTTAGGGTTAGTAATAGCATTTGTTGGGAATGACCAAAGGAAAGCATGAGCAGAGTCATTTTGTTTAGAGACACTAGAAATTATCAGAAAGGAATAACTTTAGTCTGCTGACCCCTTATATTTAGTTCACAGAACTAGTTTTAATCAGTTCAGTCTTAACATGTGCCTTGCTTAGTTCCTTTCTGATTTATATCCAGATTTATCTCTGCCCAGGAAGAAGCAGATGTTCCTGGGTGAGGTGATTGGAAGTCTATAAGTGAACCTGACAGCCAAGTGTCATTTTGTAGCCTCAAAAGAACAAATAGTCTTGATCATTTTGCTACCATCTGGTGTACCTGGGTGTTTCCCTCCTAGCTCCATAGGTAATGACTTTTTCATGTAAGATGCTGTCAGTCATCGAGAAATATGGGGTTTCATATGCTGCAGGCTTCTTGAACCACTGGCAGCTTTTTGAGAGATCTTGAGTTGCCATTTTACAAAATGGACCAGTCTCCAGGACTCCCCCAGTTTCTGGGACTCATATTCACCACTCCAGATTTGGTTTGGATGGCTGGCGGTAAATTAAATAAAATGGATAACTATCTGATGCAGAACACAACTCTGCTTCTGTATGGAAGTGAAACATAAAAAGGCAATAGTTAATGTGAGCAGCTGTTTTCACAGACTACATGGGGAAAGTGAATTGATATGTTATGAGGCCAGTTCACCTGTTTGCAGGCAGAGCAATCCCATGTGAGCATAAACTATAGATTTAGCTTTGCAAAAATATTGAGAGAGTTCTTGCCAATCTTGGCAGAGGAATCCAAGAGGAATCCTCACTGATGCATAAACAGCCTGGCTTCCTGGTTTAACAAATAGCCTGCTAAAAAGAAACGAAACTTAATCTTATCTCCACTCTTTCAATGAAACTAAGTTCTCAGTATTTTTAAACAGTTTCTGATGAAAGTGAAAGGAAGAGGTACTGCAACTGGATCTGGTTTACACCGGCACTCTGCAATTTCTCATAATGTTTGCTTAATGCCTCATATTTGTAAACACATCCCCCCTTCTTCCGTTTCTTCTTTCGTTTCATTCTTTTTACTGATGATGTGCAAGACACGTTCCTGCATCAGAGGAAATGTGATGCTGCAATAAAAGAGTTAGACTTTAAGCCTTCTCTTTTGCTGCAACAAACTAACACAGCTACCCAGCTGTTACGTGTCTTAAATGTTATTTGCCTTGCAGGATCAGGAAGGAAAAAGCAGATGAAGATCAAATAATGTAATGAGCATGGACAAAAAGCATTAAATGCATCATCCAAAAAAGTCAGACTTTCCATCTTTCAATAAGCCCCACCCACAACTCTTGAACTCTTGTTCTTTTGGATCCAGTTCATTACTGCCACATAACAGATCTATAAATTCAATCGGACAGAGGAAGCACAATACCCCTTTTTTCAGTGAGCCTATTTTCTCACTGCCTTCTCCTTCTCCTCTTTCTTTTGCTTGTTACCAGTCACTCACCAAGCAGAGGAGAAGTAGGCAGTGGTATCTGCTGCACCATCTCACCACCTCCAGAGCCTGTCCCAGAGTGAAAAGCAGGAGGATAAGCAGGTTGCAGTAGTGAAGAAGAGGACCAACTCCAGGGGCCTGTGCTCAGTGGGCCACTGCTGGGGTGCAGGTCCTCAGCAGGTGCCCAGCCATGCCTTCATCATCCATGATCCCAAGAGGATCCAATGGAAGCATCTCCAATTACCTGCTCAAGATAGAATATACATTTTAGCACAGTACCCAAAACACTCTCATTTAGCATTTTCCTTCCAAGAACCTGATGTTCAGAATCTATCCTGTTTTAAACCATACATGTAGGTTTTATCAGAAGATTTAATGAATTGAGTTTTTGAACAAGACCCTGTCAAGAAACAGTGAACATGGATGTTGAGTACAATCCAAAATACATTTACTGTTTATTCAGACATACAGGAAATATATGCAGTATGTAACTGGCCCCCTCCTTCATGGATCACTGCCTTGTCATGGCGAAGGGACTTGCATAGCTCAATAAAGCGATGAGCTATGCCGTGCAGGGTCACCCAAGATGGACAGGTCATAGCAGAGAGCTCTGACAAAACGTGACCCACTGGAGAAGGAAATGGCAACCCACTTCAGTATCTTTGCCATGAAAACCCCATGGACAGTACCAAAAGGCAAAAAGATATGACGCTGGAAGATGAGCCCATCAGGTCGGAAGGTGTCCAGTGTGCTGCTGGGGAAGAGCAGAGGGCTGGTACTAGTAGCGCCAGAAAGAATGAAGCGACTGGGTCAAAGCCGAAAGGACACTCAGTTGCTGATGTGGTGAAAGGAGAGTCCGATGCTGCAAAGATCTATACTCCATAGGAACCTGGAATGTAAGATCTATGAATCAAGGTAAGCTGCACGTGGTCAAAAAAGAGATGGCAAGACTGAACATGGACATCTTAGGAATCAGCGAACTAAAATGGACAGGAGTGGGGGAATTTAATTCAGATGACCATCAGGTATACTACTGCGGGCAAGAATCCTTCAAAAGAAATGGAGTGGCCTTCATAGTCAATAAAAGAGTAGGAAAAGCAGTACTGGGATACAACCTTCAAAATGACAGAATGATCTCAGTTCGAATCCAAGGCAAACCATTCAACATCACAGTAGTCCAAGTCTATGCCCCAACCACTGGTGCTGAAAAGGCTGAAGTTGACCAGTTCTATGAAGGCCTACAACACCTTCTAGAATTAACTCCAAAAAATGATGTCCTTATCATCAGGGGGGTTTGGAATGCTAAAGTAGGAAGCCAAAAGATAACTGGAATAACAGGCAAGTTTGGCCTTGGAGTACAAAATGAAGCAGGGCACAGGCTGGTAGAATTTTGTCAAGAGAATACGATGGTCATAGCAAACACTCTTTTCCAACAACCCAAGAGACGACTCTACACATGGACATCACCAGACGGTCAACACAGAAATCAGATTGACTATGTGCTCTGCAGCCAAAGATGGAGAAGCTCTATACAGTCAGTAAAAACTAGACCAGGAGCTGACTGTGGCTCAGATCATGAGCTTTTGGTTGCAAAATTTAGGCTTAAGTTGAAGAAAGTAGGGAAAAGCACTAGGCCACTCAGGCATGACCTAAAACATATCCCTAGAGGTGACAAATAGATTTAAGGAATTAGATCTGATAGAGTGCCTGAAGAACTATGGATGGAGGTTCGCAACATTGTACAAGAGGCAGCAACTAAAACCGTCACAAAGAAAAAGAAATGCAAGAAAGCAAAATGGCTGTCTGAGGAAGCTTTACAAATAGCTGAGGAAAGAAGGGAAGTGAAAGGCAAGGGAGAAAGAGAAAGATACAAACAATTGAATGCAGAATTCCAGAGAACAGCTAGAAGAGATAAGAATGCCTTCTTAAATGAACAGTGCAAAGAAATAGAAGAAAACAATAGAATAGGGAGGACCAGAGATCTCTTCAAGAAAATTGGAGATATGAAGGGAAAATTTCATGCAAAGAAGGGCATGATAAAGGACCAAAATGGCAGGGACCTAACAGAAGCAGAAGAGATTAAGAAGAGGTGGCAAGATTACACAGAAGAACTATACAAGAAAGAGCTTAATGTCCCTGATAACCACGATAGGGTGGTCACTGACCTTGAGCCACACATCCTGGAATGTGAAGTCAAATGGGCCTTAGGAAGTCTGAGCAACAACAAAGCTAGTGGAGGCGACAGTATTCCAGTTGAGCTATTCAAAATCCTAAAAGACGATGCAGTAAAAGTGCTCCACTCAATATGCCAGCAAATTTGGAAAAATCAACAGTGGCCACAGGATTGGAAAAGGTTAGTTTACATTCCGATCCCAAAGAAGGGCAATGCCAAAGAATGTTCAAACTACTGCACCACTGCACTCATTTCACATGCTAGCAAAGTTATGCTCAAAATCCTACAAGCTATGCTCCAGCAGTATGTGGATCGAGAACTACCAGAAGTACAGGCAGGTTTCGAAGAGGGAGAGGAACTAGAGATCAAATTGCCAACCTACGCTGGATCATGGAGATAGCTAGGGAGTTCCAGAAAAACATCTACTTCTGCTTCATTGACTATGCTAAAGCCTTTGATTGTGTGGATCACAACAAATTGTGGCAAGTTCTTAAAGAGATGGGAGTGCCAGACCAACTTATTTGTGTCTTGAGAAACCTATATACGGGTCAGGAAGCAACAGTGAGAACTGGACACGGAACCACTGATTGGTTCAAAACTGAGAAAGGAGTTTGGCAAGGCTGTATACTGTCGCCCTGCCTATTTAACTTATAGGCAGAGTACATCATGTGAATCACAAGTTGGAATTAAGATTGCTGGGAGAAATATCAACAACCTCAGATATGCAGATGATACCACTCTGATGGCAGAAAGTGAAGAGGAACTAAAGAGCCTCTTGATGTGGGTGAAGGAGGAGAGTGCAAAAGTTGGCTTGAAACTCAACATTAAGAAAACTAAGATCATGGCATCCGGTCCTCTCACTTCCTGGCAAATAGATGGGGAAGAAATGGAGCTAGTGAAAGATTTTATTTTCCTGGGCTCCAAGATCACCGCAGATGGGGACTGCAGCCAAGAAATTAAAAGACACTTGCTCCTGGGGAGGAAAGCTATGGCAAATCTAGACAGCATACTAAAAAGCAGAGACATCATCCTGCCAACAAAAGTGCGTATAGTCAAGGGTATGGTTTTCCCAGTTGCAATGTATGGCTGTGAAAGCTGGACCATAAGGAAGGCTGAGCGCAAAAGGATTGAGGCCTTTGAATTGTGGTGCTGGAGGAGACTCCTGCGAGTCCCTTGGACCGCAAGGTGATCAAACCGGTCAGTCCTAGAGGAGATCAACCCTGACTGCTCTTTAGAAGGCCAGATACTGAAGATGAAACTCAAATACTTTGGCCACCTAATGAGAAGGAAGGACTCCCAGGAGAAGAGTCTAATGCTGGGAACAATAGATGGCAACAGAACAAGCAGACGGCAGAGGATGAGGTGGCTAGATGGAGTCACTGAGGCAGTTGGTATGAGCTTGGGTGGACTCCAGGAGATGGTGGAGGACAGGAGGGCCTGGAGGAATGTTGTCCATGGGGTCGCGATGGGTTGGACGGGTCGGACACAACTAACAACAACAACTGGCCCCTGAAGGGATTACAAGATGGAGTTTGTACAGGATGCTTTTATAATGTATCCCTTACATACACTGTTTTTGGGTGGGGGATATCATGTAGATGGTTCACTAGAGCCACATGAGGGCAAAACAAAAGGGTGGAATGGGTTAAGATAAAAGACACAAAAGAGAGAACTTTCAGGACAAGCATCCCTTAGCATCTCTACTGTGTAAGTGGGAAGCAGGACTTGCAACATGGTTCCTGATCAGATCAGGAATCCCATCTTAAGTCTAAAACTGTCCTTACAGTGTCAGATTTTCTGCAGCCATATTATGGCAGAGTTTTTGCCCAATTACTCCTAACAACCCATTGTTTTAAGAGAAAGCCTACTGATTCCTCATGGCCTGTTTTCAGCAGCAGAATTTAAATTAGGATTTTAAATATGGATTTTAACTTGTTTTATCTATGTTGTAAGCCGCCCCGAGGCTTCGGCGAATGGGGCGGCATAAAAATGTTTTAATAAATAAATAAATAAATAAATAAATTGTTCGCAACAACAATTCAAATGTAACAAGACCACATGGGCTTCTATTTCACCAAAAATCTATAAAGAAAATTTCAATTCTTGGGCTTCTATTTCACCAAAAATCTATAAAGAAAATTTCAACTTCTGGGCACCAGAAATGGAAAGATTAAGTTATTCCCCCACAAAACTGGAACACAAGGATTATTCTACTAATGTACAAAAATGGTGATAAACTTACCAGGTAACTAGAGAACAACCCGGGTACTTGACATATCCTTTAAATTTTTTCCAGAGATATGTTGTTTAAGTGGAGGAGTTGTTCTGAGAAAAGAAAAGAAAAATGCAAAAGTCTGAGTAAGGACTGAGCTCTAAGGTTCAAATAAAGAAGTAGATTACATCTAATTGGAAATTCAGAATTAGCATGCATGGATTGTTCTGTAAGTTTCATAAATATGCAAAATAGTATAGTTTTATATGCTAAGTCATATATGATATATTTTGCACTGATAAAACAGAAGAATAACTTTTGGTTTGATAAGAGATTAAGCATTGCATATATTTTATTTCCTTCCCCTCAAATATAATACTTACACTGTTTTCTGCTATGACTTCAACATTTTTCAAGAAAAAATGTCCTTAAAATCCCAGCATACCCTACCTAGCTACTGACTGGGGCATGCTGGGAATTCTAGGACTTTTGTCTCTGTATAACACACATAGGATTGAATCTGAACTGATTGATTTTGATCCTAAGTGGAACAGGAACCATACTAAAAGTCAGGCAAAGTCTCAGAAGAATACTAGATATGAACAGCTTTATTGGGAGATCTAAAAATCCCAACATTTTTAAAAATCGTATCACATTCTTCAAGGGCCAAAGGATTATTGTAGCAGTTCATTCAGTGCCTGCTGCTTTCACTTTGAGGCTTTCCTCTTGAGGCTTTGCCAACACTTTTTGGCTCCCAGCCATAGTGGTCCTACTGATTTCCTGTCCTAAAGTGAAACAGACAAAAATAGAACAAAGATTGTTCTCTGTTGTAAAATGTATTTATCTTCATACTAGTACTGGGGCAAGATCTGGTCTTCAAAGACAATGCCTATCTAGGCTTATCTAGTCAATATTTCTAGAAGTAGATTCTTGTTCTTCTGAATGTTTATATTTATGATGTTAAAACAGTCTTTAGATGCTCTGTTCCCCTCACACCCAAATTATTAAATCCTTGTATTTATATCTTGATGTATACAGACACCATGCTTTTGTCCCAGTCAAAGTTATGGGAGAGAGGATTACTGACAAATGTATGGGGCAGAACTAAGCACACCAACTTAGAACTAAGATCCATTGGGTTCAATGAAGCTTACTCCCAGGTCAGTCTGCATCAGTCACATGCACCAAGCACTCATCTGGTAGTAAGCGCCACTGACTCCTTTGGCATCGACATCCAAGTAATTGGGCTGCTGGTCCTATTGCAGGCTATGTATTTGAAACATATTTCTGAAAACAACAAAGAACATTATACGTAACTGGAATGATTTCCATGGAATGAGAGCCAGTGTGGTGTAGTGGTTAAGAGCATGAGACTGGGACTCAGATGATCTGGGTTCTAGTCCCCGCTCAGCCATGGAGCCAACTGGGTGACTTTGGGCCAGTCACAGACTCTCAGCCCAACCTACCTCACAGGGTTGTTGTTGTGGGGATAAGATGGAGGAGATGTAAGCTGCCTTGAGCCCTTTGTAGGAAAAAGGCAGGATATAAATCGAAAAATCGAAATCAAATGATTTTTGAAACTGGTTAACTGAGTACAACAAAACTAAATAAATTAGGGAATGTTAACTATATAGTGCTTTCACTTTCATTTCATAAAAACTGAAACAAATTTATCAAACATGAAAGCTGTCTGTGCAAAGATTTTGGTCTAATGTGCTATTGAACTGACCAAAGTTGCACTTTTGAACATTTAGAATCAAAATAGCCACAGAAATCTATCAGAGAACCCTTGTTGGATTTCTAGAAAAGCAGACTTGGGAACAAAGACTTGAGAAGATTCACAAATCCCTGCTTCTATGCCATATGTCACATTTGCCAAAAGGCAACGAGCATGCAGTCCATTGAGTGCTATGGAAATTTGCAGGGAGGACTTTCCAATGGATTATTCTTGCAAACATGACTACTTGAAACACTCAATTTTTGTAATGTGTTTGATGGTTCTTGGGTAATATAATAGTATGAAATGTAAATGATTATTTTAAAGGAAAAGCTGAAAGCAGAGTCTATGCTATGGCGTATGCTGCAGTTTCACATACAACAAATGGACTGATTAAGTAATTCCAGACTTCAGCCTTGAATGGTGCTGAAATATATGCAGTTTATCCAAACAAGATAGTCTCCTGTACAGGAAAAGTTCTGTGTTTACCTTGAAGTTTCTGCCTAGCATAGTCCCAATTCTTTTCTATTCAGAGGGAGAACAAAATTTCTAGCACTTTAAGCATCTTGTAAGGCAAGTCTTTTAAGATGTAAAAGCTGGGTAGTGAAGAAAGCACACTGGGGGAAAAGGATACATTTGAGCATGGTACTGGAGGGGAACTTCGTGAATACTCTGGACCGACAGAAAAACAAACAACTGGGTCCTAGAGCAAATCAAATAGGAACTTCCTTTATTAGCAAAAATGACAAATTGGAGGTTGCCATACTTTGGGCCAATCATGAGAAAATAAAACTCCCTGGAGAAGAAGACCATGCTAGGCAAAGTCAAAGGCAGAAGAAGAAAAGGAAGACCAAATATGAGATGGACTAACTTCATTAGGAGAGTCACAGACTTGAATTTGGACGAGCTGAGCAGGACTGTCATGGATAGGTCATTTCGCAGGGCTTTCATTGGTTATTGGAGATAATGTGGCGGCACTCAGCCGCAGGACATGGTCAGTGCAATCCTAAACATGTTACATTACATGAGGCACCAGACTAAGAAATATCCTGCTCTGCTCGAGGAATGACTCCTGTATGGAATGCATCTTCAGCCCAGAAAGGAAAGCAGAAAACACAGCAGAAAATACAAACACTTTTTTTTTAAATGACGGGTACCTAAAGTCTGGAGAAATAATGCAAGTGCTCACTTGCTGTCTGCATCTGCCCATCATTCCCCCAGAATATGTGAAATGATGCCATGTATCAGCGCGAATGGCACAGCGAGCAACTACTCCCTTGCTGCAAGTCCTCAGGCATCCTTTGAAGCATGTTTTAAGTCCACTGATGCAGCCTGCACCTGCTGTTTTCAAGCAGGCACACACACAAAAGGAAGGAAGCCCAAATACCAGATCAGCCTCCAGTCCGGTATGCAAACAGTTCTTTGATTAAATTAAAGTTTATCAATTGGCCCCTATAGTACCCATCCTAGAATTCTGAAAGAGCTCAGTGACTTTCTTACAACAATATGCAATTAGTCCCTAAGATACGCTTCTGAACTGGAAAAAATGCAGAGAGGGGCCACTGAAATGATTGAGGGGTTGGATCAGTCCCCTATGAAGAATGTCCTCAAGAGCTAAGTCTATTAGCTTTGAAAAAAAGGTGAGTAAGGGGGAGACATGATAGAGGTGTTTAGAATTATGCATGGTGTGCAGAAAGAGAGGGAGGAATGCTAGAGAAATCCTATAGTACTGGAACCCAGAGTGATCCCATGAAGCTCCTTGGTGAGAGATTTAGGACAGAAAAAAAGAAATGCTTCTTCACACAAACTATGGAATTCACTGCCACTGGAAGTAGTAATGGCCACTATAGGACAAAATGAGCTAAAGTTCCTCCATAATATGGTTGCAGAGAGCCTGAAACTGACAAGAACTGGGCAAGATGGGCATCCGGATCTGGTCAGGAAACTATGTGCTTATTCCTGATTCCAGTATACACATGTCTGCCCTGAAACCTCTTCCTCATTTGTCCCTTGTCTTAATCCAACCAAGCTTTGTTTCCACTATCATGTGCATCTAGCAACCTGCTTACCTGATCTATCCAAACTGTATCTGCCTATATTATAAAAGCCCCTTTATACAGCACATTTCCTTTTTGACCCTTGTGGGTTACCTTCCTGTTGCATGTACACTTGAATAAACTGCAATGTT
This sequence comes from Varanus komodoensis, assembly GCF_004798865.1. Taxonomy (NCBI): domain Eukaryota; kingdom Metazoa; phylum Chordata; class Lepidosauria; order Squamata; family Varanidae; genus Varanus; species Varanus komodoensis. The sequence goes on along the minus strand of NW_025335269.1, from coordinate 17,249,567 downwards.
CTTTTGATGGCACACCCTCAGTGTCTCTCTCTGGCTTTTGTCACCACCAATTTTGACAGCTTTAATGGGGGATTGGACCAGTTCATGGAGAAGAATGCTGTCAGTGGCTATGTGCTACCTCTGATATCAGAGACAGTATCCCTATGTACACCAGTTGCTGCAGGGATCAGTTGTATATATCCTGCTTGAGGGATCTTGTGGGCAAGTGATTTGCCACCCTGCCTAATTCAGCATGGCTTTTCTCATGTTCTTAAAGATTAGTTCAAAAGAAAGGCAGTGCTACTAATATTCCTTAGTCTCGAACCGAGAAAAGCAGACATAGAAGAAACAGAAAGGAAGAAAACAGTAACAAGGCCAAATCTCAAAGGAAAAATGGATAAAAGTCAACACGGAATAAATTCCTGTAGCTCTCCTTATAAAATGTCATAATCACTTCACTTGTTAGTGGAGTGTCATACTAGGAACAAGGTCAGCCAGATTTGCATCTCCACTCAACCATAAAACTCACTCCATGACTGTGGACCACTCAGTGACCATGCTCAGCCTAACCTTCTTTACAGGGTTGTTGTGAGGATAAAAATCCAGGGAAGATCGTGCATCCTGCTTTGAATTCCTTGGAGGAAGGGTAGATGATATACACAGATAGAACTAGTCAGAGATAGGATCCATTTGGATACTGGAGCTTTTCCACCCTTTGTACCTCGCCAGAACGTCTCTCGGGAAAATATAAATCTGGCAGTATGTTTTCCTGCTATCATCAAAGGGCTCACAGCATCACTTTTCATATCAGCGTCTTCTCATAACAGACCAAGCATGTTGTGGTTTTCCCATCTACTGTGGAGTCTGACTGTGTTCTTTGAGGTCCCTTATCAAGTACAGTGTTTCTTATTCTGCTGGCAGGATTTCAAACCAGCTGCCAACTTTGTCTCAGCAAAAGTTACAAGCTGCTTGCACAGAGCAGCTCACTTCTGTAGCTGTCATCCAAATTAAGCCATCATGGCTTTCTCCTGCCAGGAAAGCTCTTGTATACCCAAATGTATTGAACTTTAATTACATTCTGACTTATAATGATATTCTTGATAATGCTGAAAGATTGAAATCAAACCAAGAACCTCAAGGGTATTGATTTTTCTTGGTGGCTCCAAGTGCAAATACAATCAAGGCATACTAAAGATTATAAAATGTATGGATTTTATAAAGAACAGACAATGTTTGATCAAATAATTCTAAAATCAGATGAAAAAATTATTAAAAGATTGTATAGCTTTCTCTTAGATATGAAAATGGAAGACGAACAAGTTAAGGAAACTATGATATCATGGGCACAAAATTTTGGATGTAATATTAAGTTGCAGAAATGGCAAAAGTTGTGGGAAAGAAATAATAAGATAACTTTGGCAACCTCATATAAAGAGTTTTTATGTTTGTTGTGTTCAATATTTCCTCAGGTCCACAGGGCCAGATTAATAGAGGGGACTCTTGTTATTTTTTATTTTTAATATTTGTATGAAATATTAAGTTTAATATTGTCAATATTTTATTGTGTTTATGAACTTAAAGAAATGAAAGCATGTTGTATAAATGCTATAGTATGTTTTGTATTATAAAAGATTGTTTTCTAATGGGTAGATATTGTACCCAGATAGGTACTATGCAAATAAAATATTCAAGAGATACAAGGTAGTATAGGGAATATTCTGTATATAAATCATGTTTTCTTTATGCTAGAGATGATGTGTTATAACTGTGTGCAGATACATACACAGTAAATATTTTGCTGCAAGTAACCTACAGATCAGAGATGAGTACTTTTGTAAACATGTAGAGTATGGTTGCTGGAAAGCTATATATCAAGATTTTTAAAAAGTGGTAGCTTATCAAATCAAATGTATGCACCCACAATATAGCCCTGTTTTCCAAACACTTATGCCACAAATAATCTGGATGTGTAAATTTGCAACAGTATCCAAGCTGACCCTTCTATCCCCACCTATTTTCTGCTTGCCCACAATGGATTGTCTGGCACTTATTTGTATTTTAAGATAAAAATACTGATACAAATAAAGCCTGGAAGAAAGCTGGCGGGATCCCAATCAAAGGGTCTATTCATGCGGAATTATTAACTCATGATTTACCAGGACTGTGTGACACCATATGTAGCCTCTGATCAGAAGATATTTAATGGCATGCAAATCCCTAGGTTAATTGTGGGTTAAACAATCCACAGTTAACCTACAATTAGATCTTATGTTACTGTTTTTTTTAACCTATATATGTAAATAAATAAATGTAACATCTGCTTTTGCATGCCACAAAAAAATCTCTAATTGGAGGCTGCGTATTTTAAAAAGTGGTGGCACATACTGCAGCAAACCAAGTCAATGCAGTAAGCTTACATAATTGTCTGAAATGCTGGTTAAGAACAAATGAACAAATGGCTTCCATTCCAGAGAAAACAACTAGTGTGGAAGGAGTATTAATTAAATGTCAGTCCAACTATCACCAACACTCCCACAGTCTCTGTGGCTATCCTCCAAAAAGCTGGATTCCTTCTTGGGTACTTGGTCCCAAAAGTATGGTTATTGTAAACAACGCCTTTTGAGGAATATTATAGCTCAGAAGTAATATTTCTGGCGGAAAATCAGCATGAGCTCAATCTGAAAAAGAGTGCATTTACACTCAGCTGGTTTTTCTTCCAAATAAAAAATAGCTGTCCTGATGGTACAATCCCATGCCTGTTTGGACAGACCTCGCCATATAAACACACACAGGATTGCACACTCAAATACATTTAAAAAGCAACACTGACACCGTTGCATCCTATGACTTCTGTCACAAAACAAACATGCTTCAAGGTGTGTATAAACGTACTCGACTTTTCGCTCCATCCGCAAAGCAAAACAGATCCACCGGAGTTCCCGCCGCCCACCATGGAAGGAAGATGGTGACACTTTTCGAGACTACATTTCCCAGCATGGCATCGTCTCCTCGATTGCTTCCGTTGACCCTTTGCCTAGGCAGCTACTTGAGATTGAGCCCTGGTTTGGGGCTGAGAGGAAGCAATTTTCATAAGCGGACGTTTTTTGTAATTTGGTCCTGGAAAGAGGGAGAATAATTTTTACAGCAGCATTTTAATCCTTCATTTAACCCACTGTGTCGCTTACGACTGACGGGCATGGTTTGTTAGTTTTAAAAAAATTAAACTTTGGGGCAATGCAGTAGAGTGTAGACGCACGGGGAAGGCACGTCTGCAGTTTTCCTAATTCCAGATTGCAATTCAAGAAAGTGTAATCAGCTGCTTTTAGCGCTGCTACGACCAACTTCAAACCCTGTCCTCGAGCATAACATTATAACATTTTCTCCAGATCAGGAGTAAAAACAAACGACACCGGCGGTTATAATACTCAACCACAGGCTGCCTCCTTTTCTCTTTCGCATGGCACACGTGCAATATAGCGATACTATGATTGCATCTGCACTGGCATTCCCTAGAAGGTTTTTAAATGTCCATAAATAAAAAGAAACCACAATTTCCACATCAAATCAATCCTGGGAACTAGGAACTGCGAGTATGCCTGTTTTTGCCGCCACCTTTTGATGGGACATGGAAATACGCTGCTGCTCAAATCACCAGCTGGTTAAAAAAAGAAATCAAGATTCCCATCCATTCATTAGACGTTCTACCTTCTACCGCGCACGAACTATAGATCAGCCACTCTATCATTCTAACTTCTATGTCCTTTCCCTTTCGACGGAAAAGCGTCTAATGGGCGGAGACAACTGTAGTTGATTGACGTCGTTACGATCCAATCCGCGACGTGTTTGGGCTTTGGCGTCGGACGGCCCAGGGTTTTGGCGCGAGATGCTTCCTTTCGCCGCTTAGCTGCTGCCTTCTTGGGGACTGGACTGTGGGTGTGAAGTGGACGAGCGACCCGTAAGGGACCCTCTAGAAGGGCCGGTCTCCCGTCACGGCTGGAGCTATCGTGTTTCCGTCTGCTTTTAACGCCATTATCCTTCGGTCATGCGGCTTCCTCACCGTCGTACCTGCTCAAGCATTGCCACCAATTTCGTTCAGCCTTAGTGAGCCCCTTCCTCTTGTGAATATCCCCGCCCTCTGGGCCCCATCCCGTAATTTGGCATTACCTGAAGAGATCGTTTCTTCCACCACCACTCGCTTCCCTACTGTCGCAGAACCTGGTGCTTAGTCGGCCGGCATGGCTCTGATGGCTGGTGTGATCCGCCGGCTGGATGAGACCGTGGTGAACCGTATCGCAGCTGGAGAGGTCATCCAGAGGCCCGCCAACGCCATCAAGGAGATGGTGGAGAACTGGTAATGTTCCCTGCTGGTGCCTGGGAAGGGAAGTGGCCATAGAGATACATACGACTTGGCAGTAGAAAGCAATCCCTTCGGTGCGTGCAATGGGAGTAGATAGCATTCCCTAGGGTTTCTGCTGCAGTGGTCCACTGGTCCCAGCCTTTCCGTTTGCCTTCTGTGTTGGGCACCTTGAGCACTGGAAGGGTGAATGTGGGATATATTTCGGATACTAAGTTTTCTTGCTTCCCTGGGGCACACTTGAAAAACGGTATTACTTATTGTTGGGGCATATTGCAATTATTTGCAGGTTGCGTTTCAGGTTACAAATACTGCCAAGATGACTTATGGCTAACATAAAATGAATACATTTGCAATAAAAAAGTATTAACTAATTAAAAAACAAAGGAATCAAGGTCCTTTCCATAGGGCGTTTGATGGTGGATGGCCATGGGGACAGGGTGAATCCAGCTGGAGCAGGAAGAGTTTGGTATTACTTTTCTCCCAAGCTCCCTTCCACTGAGAAGTTAATAGTAGATGGCCCTGCAGAATACAGGAGAAGGAAAATGCAGCTGAGGTCAACTTCACCTGCCTCTCTTCATTCTTATTTCTTCAGTGTATTAATATTTTGTTATGGCTATGTGGCAGAAGTGTTTGACTGTGAGAACATTTTAAGATACAGTACCTTGAAATTCATGCACAAGTAGAAGGATGAGATGGTATGTAATCTCATGATTGGTAAGGAAAAGAGGAATAGAGAAAATGTCTCTGTTATGGTACTAAAAACTGTAAATAGTACAGAAGTATATAATTACTGATGTACAGAAGCTTGTTCTATTCAGGTAAGTATTGTGTAAACACATTATTATTTATTACCTTTGTATAAAAGCCACCCCATTAGCATTCTGCTCTCTGGGTGACCATTACACTAAAAGTAAATAATAGCATTAATAAAATAATGCAGTTAAAAATTACAATAAATTTACACAGCAAGACACAGTATATTATGCTGTCACAATTATGACTTATCACAAGTTGCTTTCTAAAATAGCTCACTCAGAGCATTGAGAATTGAGAGAAACCGTAATATGCATTTGTTGTAATACCTTGAACATCACTTTGCTTTCATGGAAAACAAGCACAATGGTCATGTAGTTAGCATCTCCTTTCCAGGGGACTGGTATTTGTATTGATTGTTCTCACTCTCTGGACCATTGTTTTGTTTTCCATATTTGTTGGCATATCGCCACAGCTTGGAATAGTTGTATCAATACCTCATCTATTCTGAATGCTTTGTGCCCTCTAAGGGTTTTCAGAGCTGCTTTCATTTCACTTTCTAATAGTTCAGGTTCTTCCTCATAGACTTCCACTTTGAAGGCATCTGCCTTTTTTATCTCTTCAGTATACTTGCATATATTATTCTACCTTCTCTCTTTTCTCCTGATCAGATAGTATAGTCCTCTGTTTATCTTTCTGCGTTCATAATTCAGATTTGATTTTTTCTTTGATTTCTTGGATTTTCTGAAATAAGTTTCTTGTTTTTTTTTCCTTTGGCTATTTTCTTCCATTTCTTTACCCCTGTTATTGTAATTTGTCTCTATATGATAGTCAGCTGAAAGGCTGCATTCAGGGTTTGACTCAATTTCTGTTAATTTTGCTTTTTGCCTATTTTTAGCAATTTTGTTTATTTAGTCATCCATCTAGGCCTTTTCTACCTTTTTGCTGCAGGAATTATCTTTTGAAGTTGTGCTTAATGACTTTGGTTTCAGTCCACAGTTCCTTAGGTTCACAGTCAGTTGAGTTGAGTAATTCAAATCTGTTCTTTATATGGAGTCCATGAAAAGTTATTTAAATTACATTTTGGCACTATGCTTCTTTTAGTGGTCCTCTTCAGCTTTAGTTTGATTGTTGATCTTAATAGTGCATAATCACTACCACAGTCTGCTTCTGGTCATGTTTTGGCCACACAAATACAGATCTTCATCTCCAAATTCCAATTATGTAGTCTGTTTGATTTCTGTAGTAGCCATCTGATGTTGTCCATGCGTACAGTTATCTGATTGATTGGCTGAAATATGTATTTGCGGTCAAGAAATAGTTGTTTTTACAGAATTATGTGAGTTGTTCTGCTTCATTTCTGACCTCCAGGTTAAATTCTCACACCATTTAATCCTGTTCTGTGTCCTATTTTTATGTGCTAGTGACCTATGATTATGTGTGCCTTGTTTTGATGTTTTTATTTCTTCATTGTCTGTTTGAGCATAGAATTGAATGATGGTTATGTTTATAGGGTTCTTTCCAAGAATTCTGATTGATATTATTTCATCAGATTTGCATTATAGGTCCTTACTGCCTTTGCTACTACTTTCCTCAGTATTAGAACCATTCTATTTCTTTCTGAGTTTGTCATTTCCAGAGCAAAGTTGGGGTATACCTAAGTTGGGTGTACGTAAGAGAAATTGCAGTGCAATTTTAAGTTTCCTTAGGGGAGTATCTGACGTGATACATAGAGTAAAAATGAATGACACTAATGTCACAAGCAAATTAAGTTCCATTTATTTCACTGGATTTATTCTACATAGGAATAGCTTTAATTTCTATCCATGGGCATCTGTTCTCATAAGTAGAATGATACTTCTTCTCTAGTAAGTGTATTTAGGATTTAGTCTTGGGTCACAGCAAGCACACACTGAACACCAATCTTCCATTCTATTTTAAGATAAATTAGTGTTTCTTTTGCAATGTTCATTATATTAGACTAAAAACTACAAGATGAGAATTGGAATTTCAGACTATATTTGTGCTCTAAAACCTTTGAAGCATTTAAAAACCATTAAAAACCTGCTAGAATGTTTTCTTGGGCTGATTGCTTAGACATCATAATTTCATTTTCTTTGCTTAAATAAATTGGCTCACATACAATTAACTGAAGTCTGTGTTTTTTAAAAAAAACTTAAATGGAAAGAAAAGCTGAATGCATGGAATTTCCTATATAGATTAAATACATGTTGATGTTAGACAGATTAGGAATAGAAATAGAATTGAAACTTCATTATATGTTTCTAGAAACTGAAATTTGTTTCTTGTACTTCCAGCTTGGATGCCAGCGCAACCAGCATCCAGGTGACAGTGAAGGATGGTGGTTTGAAATTTATTCAGGTCCAAGATAATGGATGTGGAATTCGTGTAAGTAAATCTAATTAACTCTCCAGCATTCCAAAATTCTTTGAAAAACCACTGACTTGTTTCCTTCCTTCCTTCCTTCCTTCTTTCTTCTGCAGAAGGAAGACTTGGATATTGTGTGTGAGAGGTTTACTACAAGTAAACTGCAGACCTTTGAAGATCTAGCTAGCATTTCCACATATGGGTTTAGAGGTGAGGTATGTTGCTGTGATGTGTACAATCACATATTAGCTGTTTTCCATAAATAGTTTTATATATATATTCATGTTGCTTGTCAGGATCCATAAACTGTGTAAGATGATATGTGTAACTGTGTGAGCTGAAACTCCTGTGAGCTGTTGTTTTGTCCTTGACATAGGTAAGCTGCCAATCAATAGTGTACAGCTTCTCAGAGTTTAAAATGATATAGTTGCTTACATTCAAACATGCTGAAATTCCTCTGACAGCTACCAATGTACTGCCAGGCTCAATTCAAGCAGTTTAAGTCAGAATTTTTCAAGAATTCTCTCCTCCTATGTTTTCAATGATAGGAGGGTGTGAATTCGTAATGTACACATGGAACTACCTGTGGATCATTAAAAGTGAGGATCACAGAGGTAGCTGTTTTATATGTGATCTACAGGTATTCCATGCCCTGTTTCCTCCATGGGAATAATGTATGGGAAATTCATAATGGAAGTTATTGTGAGTTGTCATAATGCCAATGTTTACTGAGTTCAGGGTCTATTCAGATGTAGTATGTGAGTGCATAATAGTTTACATATTACTTATGTTTAAATGAATTATATATCTAGCCAAGTATTATGTGGACAGTTATTACAAGTTGCTTTCTGTGGTAGATTGCACTGAAAATTGAGGGAAAATTCTAGGTATTTGGCATGTATCTTCTGTGCACTTAATAAATTTCAGAAGCCAGTTTTCTCTCCATTGGTTAAGGATGCAGGCTTAAATAGATAAGAATCTCTTAATCTGATAGAACTCATTCATGGGGAAGTGTTTAATGTACATATCTTAAACTTAAATTTCCATGGTCTTTTTTTCACACAATGTGTATGGGCTCTAAGAGCTCCTTTATGAACGTCTTGCCTTGAGCAACTTAAAAGAACTTTGACAATACGGTTGAAATATCCTAATCAGTTACTTTTAATCAAAATCAAAGTATTCTCTTTGGTTTATTTTTGAATATAGGATTTATGCATTCATATAGTTTCACGCAAGAAAGAAATTGTTTAGAAATTATGTCTATATTTTCAAATATATATTTTAATATAGTTAGATATATATATTGCATAAAATCCAAAAGGAAGGGAAATCAGTTTCAACTCTAGTTGATTTGTGATTTGATTCCTTTGCACTTAATTAATGTGTGCTTATTACTTTTGCCTGGAAGTATCTTTTCCAGAACTAAGATATGTGGAGAAGAAATTCCTTGTCCTCTGGCTGAAGGAATAAGGAAAGAAAATTTTAAACTTCTTTACAGGAATATTCTGCTACTTCCACATGTTTTGAATTGGCTATTAAACCACAGTTTAAAATAACATTGTCTCAATTAAGAAAACCTTTCTTGGACAGATTTTCTGTGCCTTCTCCAGGACTGGAAATGAGAATTGGAGTATATTATTACTGAATGTTTATTTTGCTCCAGCACAGAATCAGGGGCTGTATTTGACATTTAATTTGGCTTATTCAGCTTAACATGTTTTTTTTTCCCATCCCAGGCATTGGCTAGCATAAGTCATGTTGCCCATGTTACTATTACATCTAAAACAGCAGATGGAAAGTGTGCTTACAGGTATGCATAGTCAATCTTTAGCTGTGGCAAACCTTTAGGATATAAGTAAAGACTGTTGTTAGATATATTTGGTTTCAGGAAGAATTACCTTCAAGAAAAATAAAAACCAATACATTCCAAGTACCCCTTTTGTTTAGAAAAGTAGTGGGAAGAAAGTTGTAGAAATAAGGGTGGGGGGTTTGCCTGGCTTCATGCTTCAATTAGACCCTACTGCAGGTTAGTGTCTGAGCTGGCCCAGCTCTCACCAAAGGTACGACTTAACCCAGAAGCCACCATTTCTCAGCCTTTGCACCCACATTTTCAATAAGAAACCTACTTTATAGGAATGTTAAAAAGATTTTTGAGGTAATGCATGTGAAGTGCTTCAGACACTATAAAGTGTTTTAACAATGCTAAGTATTATTATTTATGCCATATTGCAAAGTCCTTAGTCAAGTATGCCAAGTAGAATTCTTACATTTCCATACAAAGAATATATTGACAATTGGTGTAGTTAGTGGATATGCTTTTTGTCATTGTCACTGCATTGCTCATGCTTTATGAAACAGGACTTTCCTTAAATTAGTCAAATAATATTGTGTTCATGTTGGCAGTTAAATGTTTTAAGACCAGGATGTACATAGCTACTTGAGTATACCCCAAGAAGCTTAGAACTTGCATTTCCAAAACAGCAAAATTCCATTTTGTCTTCAAAACTAGTTCTGAAAATGAGCAGGCTTTTCAAAAGCAGTCTAGGATATGACTTGTAGCTCTGCTGTTCAAAGCAAAATTCAGAAGTTGCATCTTGGGTATGGCTAAGCGGGATCCTCGAGCTAAGTCTGCACTGGCATATGTCTATTCTTGTCTGTTATATCTGAGAAACTTCTGACCCAAGGCATTATTTCTATGTTTAGAGGGGGAAATGGTTGCCTGTTCTGAGCCCATTCAGATTTTTAACATGCAATCTCTACTTTAGTAGTTTAGTAGTTAAGAGCTTTAATCAAACTTCCACACTGCTGGAATTTCATTTTTCTTTTTAACCCAGTTTTTCCATACCTTATGATATAACAGTTTGTGAACTAAGTAGTCAAACTGTATATTAAAGTTAAGTCAATTGAAAGCACTACACTAAAGAAAACTTTTTTACAATAAGAAATTGTATTTAATTGTCTTATATGTTTGTAAATAATTCATTGGCTAAATGGCATGTAAAATATCATTCTGCCTAGTTTATTTTTTTGAATATCAATTTCTCTGCTTTTTGGACTTGTTTGAAACCATGCAGCCATAAATTAATAAATGTTAGCTTAATGTAATTGCATATGAAGACATGTGAAAACAAACTATTAGAGGCTTCTGAACTGTTTTCAAAGTGAGCAGCAATTAATATTAAACTTTTTTATTATTACTTAATTTCTATACTGCCCTATAGCCAAAGCTCACCCATAAATTGTCACAGTGTGCACAATGCGAAAAAGTATTGCACACTATTCTGGATTTGTTCTCAATTGTGAGGCAAATTTTACCGCATAGGAGGCATAATGTTCCATGACTGCTCCATTAAAACTGTTGAGCTGAGCCCATATATCGAACCTTGCTGAAATATGTCGATTGGAATCCTGTGTACAGTTCTCCAAGTCTACAGAATTCTGTGGGAACTTAACTAAGAGTCCCTAGCTCAGTGTAGTAATGAACTTGTAATCAGAACAGAGAACAATGGGGTAACTTACTAGAACATTAGAAAATGCAACACAGAAAGATATATAAGGTGTAGCACAAAAGGAGCTATGATTCTGAAGTAGCTATTCTGATAGACGCATCAGAAATATTAGCTTAATAATGGTAGCTAAAATGGTAACGGAAAAAGGTGATACTGAAGAGGTTGAACCATCTTCAAGTAACCAACCTAACAGTAACTATTTTTCAGCACTGTACAATCAGCACTATGCATACATAACCAGAAGAGGTCACTCATTGTCTCATTGGTGCAAAGAAAACTGCTTTTAATGTAACAGACATCTCTCTGTTGTTTTGGGGGATCAATGGTGTGGGGGAGGCCATTCCTTTCTTGGTTTCTTCTTGATTTCCTACTCCCACGTCATTTAGGATTCCTCTGCTAGTCTCTTCTTTGGGGGTACAAAGAAGCTAATTGTGGTAAGATGACATGTCCTTGTTTATTGGATCTGAAAAAATAATTTGTTGTCCTGCTTCTTTTAGTCTATTAGAATGTTATGGTGGCGGTGAAAGTTCCTAAAGTCCTGCTGATTTTGGGGGGGAAATTCTTGTTGTACCATTTGATAGCTGATCTGACCAGTTAGCCCTTTTCTCCCCCCACCCCACCCCGTTCCCTCTTCTTTCCCTTTAGGGCCAGCTATTCTGATGGAAAATTGAAGACTGCCCCCAAACCTTGTGCTGGAAATCAGGGGACTCAGATCACGGTAGTTTATTTGCTATTAAATCTTTTGTGCAACTGGAGCAGACACATTCCCAGTTAGTCTTTTTCTCTAGCTTTTCTCTCTCAATAGGCAGGGTTGGTGGTACTAATCTCTGCTATAGGTCTTTAGGTACTTTGTAATGGCTTGCCTTTTTTTATTTAAATTAGAGTTTCAGGCCTTAATTTACCTTGAAGTTTAGGTCAGGGCTTCTGCCTTTCTTGCACCATTTAAGGGTGCAGTTCTATGAGTTACAGTCTGGTAGGTCAGAAGCCTCCAGCTACTTGTGGACAGAGTAATACTATCTATGGTCCCAAGAGGGAAGGATGGGAGAAGCAGCACCGACAATTCTTGCCTCTCTGGCTCCCTGCCACACTATATGAGCCTTTAGTGTAGGTATACTTGTGGGGTTGTGGCTGGCATGGCCATATGAAACATCATATCCTGGCCTCTCCCTCCCCACAAGGAAAAGTGGCTGGATTTTGGAGTTGTCCTTCAGAGCTTATACAGGGTTCATGCAGGGTGGGGATCCTCAGAAGAAACCTGTGGGCCTTGAGATGTTCACACGAGTCCATAGGATTGCTTTCATGAGAAATATGACCAATAAGCAAAGATTTAAATTTAGAAAGAAGAATTTAAATCAATGTTTTTATATCAAAAGTAAATTTGAGTGCTACTTCCTCAATAAAACATCAAGCTTCTTAAAGAGCATCTTAAATGTTGAAACAGTCTGTCTGTGCATTGTTTTGTAGCATTGACCGGTTCTCTTGCAATAGCGCTATTCATAATAGATGAGTGTTTGCATTAAAAATGGGACCTCTCTATATCTCTCTTGTGTTTCTCTTACACTGAATAAATTATTGAATTCTTTATTGCTTTTAGGACTAAACAGTTCTTTTGTAGAGCCTCGCTCAATAGCACAGTGCATATGTAAATCCATTAAAATAGTGACTATGATGGTATTTAGCTTAGCAGAAAACTGGAAAACATTTAATAAGTTAGAGGAAGAGCTTCAGTCCTCAAATATAAACTGCATTTTTTCATGGGAACTGTATCAGCATTTAATGCCGAGATCTCATAGTAAATGTGTTCTGGGAAAACAAGTCACATGTTTCAATATCAACAGAACACCACACAATAACTGTCAAATGATGTGAGTTAAAAATCCACATTTCTTTGTTGTTTAGGCTGATACATCAAACAAACCCGAATATATTGAAGGTCTTACAAAATGATGTTTAGAAACATCTTTTCACACCAAGTGTGCATTTGTCTGCCTATATATATCTGTGCATATACTGATGTATAGTAAAAGCGTACTGACATTATGATATCTATTGAAATATGTGATCACTGCAGCCAGAATTTGCTGTGCCGTATACTGGAAAGTAGCAGCTGCACCACAGGCTAATGAATGGGAAAACACATAGCATGAATACATAGCTGTGCCTCACTGTAAAATTACATTTGAATCAAAGGTAGACAACACTATTGCACTGGCTCACCTTTTATTGATACTTACAAAAAGAAGGCATATATACCTTCCAGCGTATGTGTTATGTATAGTAATGATTTATTGTAAGCCATCCTGAGACGTTTTATCAGGAAGGACGGGGTAAAAACGTTTTAAATAAATAAATAAATAAATAAATAAATAACATCGACATTTTAAAATAAAAAATATTTTTATATTTGTAATTTAACTGGAAAAGTCATATAGATATGAGTGTTTCATTTAGATTGTGTTCCTCTTGCTGTTTGTAGCATTCAGATGCTTTTCTTCTTGAGCTGTCAATGGAGAAGACCTTTAAGTAGTGTAGACGAATCATACATACACCGTGTGCTGGCTGTAGCTTTCGTTCTTCTGCCTGAACAAAAATATAGAATGACCTATATTTGTGTTTTCATTTTTTTTATGTTTTACACTGCCTCTTTGGTTCTTTCTGCAGATTGAGGATCTATTTTACAATGTAGCCACCAGGAGAAAAGCCTTAAAAAACCCTAGTGAAGAATATGCAAAAATACTGGAAGTTGTCGGGAGGTAATGCTTTTTTTTCCTTTCCGAAAAGGGAGGGGAAAGCTCCAGCTTTTATTATCTGCATGCCCTATTTCATGTTTGTTCGGTACATTTTTCTACTCATTTTTCTACAGCCAAGAATGATATCTTTGATGAATTAGGAACCTAAAATAGCAAGAGAGGTGCCTTCATGTCTAAGGCAGTATATTGACACAAATACACTTGGACCGTATTTCTGAGCTTGAGAAGTATCTCACTAAACCCAGTTGAACCTTCACATATTTGTGTTATCTAATACTTGCATGACAGTTGAGGAAGGACTCCAGAATTGTTTGTGCAAATCTTTGAAAAAGATTAAGAGACAGAGGGAGCAGGAGGGCTAATTGCATTATTCTTATCAGCAGGATGAGGTTCTTCTTCTCCCAGGGTAGTAAAGCCAACAAAAGAAATGATTAAGCATTTCTCAGAATGTTGCTGCAAAATTTCAAAATTTTACCAGAACCTTGAGGCTGCCTCATATTTCCTTCTCTATTTCATTTACAGGCTGCTAAACCAAACGTGTGCCATCACTTCACACTGCTTCTGGAGGCAGGGAAGATTGAGCTTAAATCCAAAGCTGGGCAAATGGACTCCCCTGCCCTCTCTTTCCTGTAGTTTTCCGTGCCCACCCCCACCCCTCAAAAAAAATCTGCTCTGAAGAGTCATTGAACCCTTTGGAGCAGATCTGGGGGGCTACAGGAAGAATGGAAAATTGTTTACACCAGCAGTTTTCATTATGTTGGTGGAAGGACACCATTGGATTCATGTCTTAGAGCATGATGGTATTATGGGACCCACTTGATTTTATTGCAAATTACCAGGAGAGCAAGGAAAGAAGTAGCTACATAGTCGTGTTGTGTTCAGTGGCAGCTATGTGGTTTTCCTAACTTCTGAGGGGATGGGCATAGAAAGGAGAAAAAGAGGAAGAGGAGCCCATTTGCGGAGCACTCACCCTTACCATCAATTTTTAGTTTAAAAACAAAGATGTTTCTATACTTTTCACTAGAGTTTTTGCCATGTGTGCTTGAGAATCTTGCATTCACTGTTCTACATATATATAGTGTGTGTATGTGTATTTTTCAGGTATGCTGTTTACAACTCAGGCACCAGTTTTTCAGTTAAAAAGGTGAGTATAACTTTTTCTGCTTAGGTATTGCAGCAAATAAAAAAAAAGGAAGAAGTTGTAGTCAAATGTAGAAACATTTAAGCATTCAGATTTTAAAAGATGCATTTAACTAAAAAAAGTAACTCAGTCTTTAGTTTTAAATACAAAATCTGGAAAATCAGCTAATATTGTGATTGTGCCCATTTTTTTTTTCAAATGTGCACTGCTATGCATATACTGAAAGCCTTTGGCCTTGTTGTCCACTCCTACATGCTATTCCAATTTTTAAAGAACCTGCTGCCCTCCAGATGCCTTGGAATGCAGTTCCCATAATCCTTGACCCCCTAACCATCTGGAAGGCACCAGGTTGCCTACTCTTGGGCTGGCAAGCATGTGTTCAGGACCAAGACTTTCCAAGGGCCAAGCCATTGCAACAACAAGGTAAATAGAGCTGAGCTTGCGTTTTAGGACAATGTGAGTTTGTGCTGCCATATGATGCAGTGACCCCATTTCTAGATGCTGTGTAGAAAAGGCATAAAGGAATTCTTTGGCACACAGTTGGGCAGAGAAGGAACTTGGCTGGTACCTGGAAGCAGTTCACGTCAGCATAATCCCTGTGTGCCTGCTAGCATTATTTTTGGTCTGTCAGCTATCTCTGCATTATGGATCTCTTAAAATACATAGGGCAACCTTTAATTCTGACTGGAGTTTGTATGTATGCCAGGCCTGTGGAACCAGCTTGACCCTAAGGGCTACCTGTGATGCCTGATTGTGACTGTATGTGTGCATATATGCCAGTACACACACGTTGCAGCAACTTACATTGCTTAATTTTCTGTAGATAATACATCAAAGTATTGGTAAATTGAAGTTTACTGTCTTTTGCTTTTAGCAAGGTGATACTGTAGCAGATATCAGAACACTGTTGAATGCTACAACTGTAGACAATATTCGGTCCATCTTTGGAAATGCAGTTAGCAGGTAAACTATGCAATGTAATTTCTAAACTGTTTGAGATTAGCTTTTGACATTGCCACACAAAACATCTTTGATTAGCCGTACTGTCCTACATGCTATGGAATGGGAGCAATCTTTGAAGATATATTTAATAGGACCAAGAAAGATACTGAAACATCATTGAGGTACATGGCTGTTTCATTATGTTTTTTGAAGAGGATGCTTTTTCATAAATCTTAATCTTCACCAGATGAGCTTTCATCCTAGGCAGGAATTCAGTAAGGCTAAATGTAAGCTCCAGGTAGTACCCAGGACAGCTCCAAGAGAATCTTAACAACAGCGAAGATTCCTTTGAGCAACTCAGCCTTAAGCAGAGCTGCAGTTGTACTGAATGGCTGGCTTCAGCTCCCTGTGTCAACAGCCAATGACTTTGAAACTCTGGCTCCACTGAGGCAAAGTCCCTTATGCTAGCAAAGCGACCCTCCCTTGCACAGGAGTTTCTCAGACAACTAAGTTTTCTAGAGCTGGTCGTGTGGGCGGTTCTTTCTCCCTCACTGACATCTTCTCCAAATGTATGCTCTGCTGCCCTCAAGATGGGGAGTCAGACTCTGGACCCATGACAGATGATTTTAAAAGATCAGACTGCAAAATAATGCCCACTGTTTTCCCAACCCAAAGTTCTACATATATTCTGTTCCCTTCTATATGCATATTTGGAGAGGGTAATGCAGCATGTTATCTTTTCCAAACAGTCTGTATTAATTGTAAATAGAGCTCTTGAATTTAAGTTACTGATCATAAACAAATACAAAGCTTTATGTTTCCATTCTCCCTGCTGTTCAGAATTTTAAAAAAACAAAGGGGCAGTTCTGTGCCCCATGGAGTCCAAGAATTGGACACAGAGAAGGGAAATGGAGGAAGGCTATATAACTTAAGTGTGTAGGCTAAGTTACAGAAGGAGATTATGCCAAAAGCTGAAAAGAAAAGACACCTTTTGCAAAAGTATTTGAATGAAGGCAGAGAAGATGTTGGGAATAACAAAATAAATATCTTAAAATAATATTTAAAGACAATGACTGTTTAAAACACTGTGAACTGTCCTCAGTCACTTGAGGTTTCCAGAACAATCTCTCTTCCATAATTGCATGGACAGCATAAAAAGCCTACACAGAACAGTGTACTACGTGTTCTCTAGGATTCCTGCCAATATTGGCAGAAAGGTCAATGTGAGATTGTGTCTAAAATTAGAAATGGCCATTTCAGCTCTAGGGCTGAGTAGTCAGTGCTCATGCCATGCTAGCAGAAGCAGGACTGAACAGAGCTAACTGTGACTGCAGAATAGTTTATTCACTACAGACCACAGCTGTAAAACTCTCACCTTTTTTCCTATAAAGCCTCTTGCGTTGATGATCCGATGTTAGTTTCTAGATGAGAGCATGTAAATCTGCAAACAACAACAACGAACTCCAGTGTTAAGTCTGTTCTAGGATGTATTAAATATATCCATCTTAAAAGGGAGAAGAAATAGCTAAAATACTAAGTCAGTATTCTAGTGAGACATCACTTGGTCTATCATTGTACTTTGATTTTTAACTGTAAGGATAGGCTTGGTTCAGAAATCATCCAAATGACAGTTTGATATCCTAAGCTGTCTAGTGTGGATGGAGTTAACCCTGATTTCTTGAGTTGATAAATAATGGAGATCTGTCCTTTTTCTGAAATTAAAATGGATGCTTTGTTCTTAAGTGTACAAGGGGAGAAGGCTCATGCGGAGACTAATGCAGGTTCATTGATCAAAATTTAAATGGTGGTTTAACCTCCCCCAACCTTGTGCCTTCCAGACACATTTGGACTGCAACACCTAGAATTCCCAGTCAGTGGCCCTGCTGGATGGGAATTCTGGGAGTTGTGGTCCAAATGCCCCTGAAGGCTACCAGGTTGGGGAAGGCTGGTTTAGATAATCATCCATAGAGTAGACTTTTCTGTGAAAAAGGAGTTGGGCGTGGGGGCATGAATAGGATAGGTCCTGATAACTCTACACTAGCAAATACATTACAGTAAAGAGTGAACTAATTCTGATGTTCTAAGATGTGAGAACTGACCAGTTTAAGAGGACACATCTGTTAAAGAGGACTTCTTTTGTGAACAATGAAATTTAGCTAATCCCTGCATAGTGATGTCTTGGCTATCGCAGCAAAGCAATCTGTAGTAAGAGTGCTTTTACAAATTACATTGCAAATTGAGAAAAGGTTGTACAATACCAAGCATTCCCCACCCACCCTGTACCTAGAAGTAGTACCTACTGAAAACAATGGATGTCTGAGATTGCACTGCAAAGCAGCGTACATACCTTCTGTTGCTCTCCATCTTTTATCAGGGCTCAGTCCTGTGGCCTCTCAGTGTTGTCTGGGGGTGGCACATGCGTGACATTATTTGGTTCTCCAAGATCTTGCCATCTCAGAGGTGGGACTCTGATAACCAGGGCCCCAGCCAACTGCTTTTGTAGCTGGCACAGAAAGAACCATGCTAGCTGCCTCCTTGAGGATTCAACTGCACTTTAGAGGTGGGAAAAAATATGCTGCAGGGACAGAGGAAGCAGGTAGAGAAGGAGGTTCCATTTCTTGTTAACACCATAGCATCTTTCTCTTCCACTTGGTGGCATTTCAGCCCTCTAAATAAATATGCAGCACATAGCACATTGATGGTGAAGATCACTGTGCCTCTGTCCATGCATTGGGTACACGTGAGCCTGTGAGATCAGAGGTTAAATGCATCTGAAGTGGAAGACATGGGATTGATTAAATGACAAAAAGCGAGTATTGAACTAATATATGAATCTAAAGCTTACAATGAGCTGCTTGTGTCTAAAAAAGTGATTCTTTGGAGCAAGGGAAGAAATTAATTACTTTCAAATGTCTCTAGAGAGTTGATTGAAGTGGGCTGTGAAGATGCAACTCTGGCTTTTAAAATGAAAGGTTATGTGACCAATGCAAACTATTCAGTGAAGAAATGCACCTTTTTGCTTTTCATAAACCGTAAGTACAAAAGTATGTATAAAATATGATAGTTTTGGAGTTGTAACGAGACATTACATTTCCAGACTCTGATTAAGACCCTTTTCCTTAAAAGGGGTATGCTGAATACTGCTGCCCATGAGCCATTATCCAAGACTATGAGAAACAGGTCTATTTCTTGGTTTCCAGGATCAATTTTCTGGATTGTGACTTGGAGTTGTTTGTAATGAAGCATCTGTGATTCAATTCAAAATCTCAATATATGTTTATTATATATTTGTTGATTTGTATCCTGCCTTTCTACAATGAAAATCTCACTCATATTAGCTTACAACCAGATAATTAACTTGATTAAAACAGTAATAAAACAAATACATGACAAGCACAACAGGAGAAAAAGCAGGACCCAACTTAAAAGACCTGCTTGCAAACACATGAAATTCTGCTGTTGGCATGTGCTTCACATTTTGCTTTATTAGTGAGATTACTTTCAGACCTGCATTTGCAAGGGTCTGGCGAGTAGAACTGAGCGTGTCTGGCACCCACTGCTCACATGGGTGCTGTGCCATTGCAGTCGTGCTGCTGCTACTATTAATACTGTGATAACTCCTCAGCACTATGGGGGAAACCCTTTTGGTGTTGATTATTCCTATATTAAATAGTAGGCTCTCTAAGGCTGTACTACTTGCATTTTCTTTCTGGTGTCCTACTACTGGAATATGCTGGAATCAGCAGCCACCCTAGCTTTCTTAGTGAAAATGTACAGTATTTTTCCAATATATTCATACAAGAGGGATCAGTATAGGGTTTTGTAAAAGCTGGTACTTGAAAAACAGTGATTAAGTTTAGATAATAAACTGTAATGCTTCTGTTTACAATTTGCCACAGTTAAAAGTCATAATTCTAACCAGGTTTAATCATAGTTTAGAAAGAAAGCAAACAAGGATTGCAATCCATAGTCTGAAATTGGCTTATTTTAATAAACCATAGTTAATACTTAGTCACAGTTTACCTTGGTTTGAACTTCTTAATAAACAGTTGTTAATTAAATACAGAGACCAAACCTTCTGTCTCCTCTTATGAGCAATGCCAGGGGAGAAGATGGAGGAGTAGAGGCTGAGACTTGTTCACCTAGCACTAAACCACGTGTTGTGTCTAAATCAGGCCATTATATAAAGGGAAAACAGTGAGACTAGAAGCACTGCATTCAAGTGGTTGGAAGGAAATTGCCCCCTGTCCAGTGTTCATGAGCCACTGCTTATTCTCAGTAAGTAGACTCTAGCTAAAAAACCCTTCACCTGAGGCTTCTCATTGTGCATTCAGATAATGTGAGTATCATGTTCTGGTTGAAGTAGGAAAGAAACTAATTCATTCTTCACACTCTCACCAGATAATCCTTTTACATACATGGTAGCTACAGTTAAAGCTCTTAATCCAGAGAAAGTGAAGTGCACTTAAGTGTCATTAAAATAGAGGGACTTTGGTTCCAAGAGAATGGGTGAGAATCCTCCTGGATGAAACCAAAGGCTTATCTAATCTTACATTCTGTTCCCAAAGTTGTTAACCAAATCGACCATTAGAAAGACATGGAATATGCACCTTTTTGCTCATGTTTCCAAGCAGCGTATATTCCAAGGAATGCTGCCTCTAATACAGAAGGCAATATATAGCCATTGTAATGAGTAGCAATTGAAAGCATTGTCCTGTCTATTTTAAAAATATGCATGTAGAAAATATACTTAAGATCAGTTGTCAGTTGTGTGGAATTAGTGGCAATGCTCTTGAAAAGGATTCTATCTGAGAACAATAATGTTTATGCTTTTAAAATTTGCCAGTTGGCTACATGAATAAAAATCTGAAGGTCTACATTTGATCAGGACTGGGTATAAACATATTATTATAAAGTAAGTAATGTAGACCACTGCACTTGTGTTTTCTCCTTTTTATGTTTATTTTTCCCCAGATCGACTGGTGGAGTCAAGCGCTTTGCGAAAAGCCATAGAAACAGTATATGCAGCTTACTTACCCAAAAACATGCACCCTTTTTTATATATAAGGTAACACAGCTTTACTCAGTTTGGTGAGACTAAGAGAAAAGGGTGGTTGTCTTTCTTTCTCATGATCCCAAGAATTTTTTGGATGTCCTACACCAGTGATAGATGTCAGTAATGGACTAGATGAGTCCAACTAACAAACTAAACATAAGTATGGGCAAAACAGATTCTTCAGACTGAACCCTTCTCTCTGATTTGTATCTTCAGTTGATGTTGAAAGTAGTTGCACATCCTTTGAAAACTCTATCACAGTTTGAAGGTGCTTCCAGAACTGGCTTAGATCTGTTCTCTTGCATCTCAGGTTTGACCCTGAGTACTTTTGCAGAATTGTTTGCCAAATGCATTTCTTCCTGGTCCTGCGATGCTGATCCCTCCCCTAGTCACCTCTTATTTTGATTTTTGTAGCATGCCCTATGGTTGGGTGCCTTTGAAGATAATTTAGAAGCTTCAGAAGGTTGCAGCTAGACCTTCTGGGCATAGCGGGGAATATCGCAGCCATGCCCCAGCTTTGTAAAATACACAGGCTGCCTGCTAGTTTCCAAACACAGCTCCAACAGTTGCTTTTGCCCTAAAAAAGCCCAAATGGCTTGGGAAAAACTCACCTGAAGGTCCTTCTTCCTATGTATAATCTTGCTTAAGGACTCTGAGTTGCTCTAATGTGACTGAGATATTTTGTCATTTACAAGTTTTGTTTCATGTTGCTTGTTCATATATTTTGCTGTTCTTTTATTGTACTCTATGAGATCCTGGGGCAAAAAATCAGAAGACAGAGTGCCTGTAACACCCATGCTGAAAATATATTTTGCTGAGCCTGTCATTGATTAACCTGTTCTTGGTGTTCTCCAAATGCTCTGTAGCCTTGAAATAGCACCCCAGAATGTAGATGTGAATGTGCATCCCACAAAGCATGAAGTACATTTCCTTCACGAAGACAGCATCTTGGAGCGTGTACAGCAACACATAGAGAGCAAGTTGTTGGGTTCTAACTCATCAAGGATGTATTTCACTCAGGTGGGTGCATTCTTCAGCCACAAAAGAGCGTTCAGTCCTTGTTTTAGCATTGCTTATATTACTTGTATGAATGAATATGTTGCATTCAAGACCTGGATTTATTCTGTCCCAAATAAGCTGATACCCCATGCAGGATAATTTGTCAGGTTAGTGGATTAGCAATGCAAAATAGTACTCATATTAACTCCAGCGACAATTTCTTTTCACTTAGTTCCCATGGTTGGGCACACATTGTACTTGATTTTGCCCTGCAGTTTTTCTGAAAAAGTGAAGATTGCTAAGGTAATCAAAACATTGTTGGAAGTCTCTTGCTGCAAATCTGTTCAATTTCTAGCAAAAAAGACTAACATTTACTTTGACTCAGTTGTTTGGATTCAGATTTAGGGATGTGAAACTGAAGTAATGGAAACAAGTGTCCGCACATCTTCACATCAGCCCTTGCAACCACCTGAAAATGAGTTTCAGGGGTTTGGGGAAGCCTACTAACTGAGGTGAGGAGTAGAGACAAGGGGCTGACAATTTTTGGGACAAGCAGGGACACCTTCAATGTGTTGATCCTTCTTCCTGTATCCAATGTATTAAAATTCTGATCAAAGAGTTAGTAAATGGTTATAGCCATTGAGGAATTGCATTGGGTTGGGTTTGCATTGGGGAAGTCCAGTTCTGCTGCACAAAGCAAGTTTTTCTGGGCTCTGATGGTGTTAGGTGAATGAATTTGCCACAGTATTATTTATTTATTTATACCTTTTATATGCCATTACCACATGCCTCGGCATATCGGGACGGCTCACAATGTACAATTAAAAACAATAAAAAATAATAAAATCCATAAAATTATATAAAAACAAAAAACAAAGAAGCGACGGTTAACAATAAAATATTAATTTTTAAAACAGCAATTAAATAAAAGGTTTTAACCTGGCGCCGAAAAGAATATAAACTCGGTGCCAGGCGCACCTTTCCAGGGAGCGTATTCCATAATCTGTAATTTGTATACCAAAGAGAATTATTTTCAGAATAAGTGGATAGAGGTAGAAGAGATTAGATTTTTCATTCTGATGGTTGCATTTGGTATGAAGTAAATCTGCAGCCTTTGAACAATTAAAATACTTCTGATTAATTGAGAATAGATGATTGTTTTTAATACAAGTTCTTAGATGGGAAGCGTCATCTTAAGAGGTAGAATACATGTGCTTATAACTTTCAAGTCTTCATTGTTAGGAGACACAAACTGCATTTCAGAGTCTGGTCACTTCTGAAATAGAAGTCATTGTGCTTGATTTTATGTGTTTTTTTAGCTACTTCATTTAGCTAAGTCATGTGAGAGTTTGCAGCTCTATAATAACTTTGGATTTGTCTATAATCCCTGAGTTGTGTCTGTTCTAGCTGCACCCAGGACTAAATCCCTCTCCAAAAAAAACGGTTTGGAGAGATGTGTACTGTTGCAGTGCTGTTGAATTGTTTCTCTTCTTTCACCCATATCTTCAAAAAAGACATTGCTACCAGGTGTGACTGCCCCGTCTGCTGATGTTGCTAAATCAGCCAGTTCTTCAGTTAGTCAAGGGACAGACAAGGTTTATGCCCATCAGATGGTTCGTACTGATTCCCGGGACCAGAAACTGGATGCTTTTCTTCAGCCAGTTAATAAATCCAAAACTTTTGGATCTCCTGCTGTGGCAACAGAGGACAAAAGCAAGGAGCAGAGTTGCAAGGAGACTGGGCTGCAAGATGTTGAGATGGAAGAATGCAGTGACTTGACTTTAGGAGCGGAAGTTATGGAGACAGCAGACAAGTTGGTGGAAAGCCAACCTATGTCTCTTGAAACTATATCTGCACGGTAAGAGGGATCTTTTCAGAATATTTCTGGATTGTCTCCATTTTATAACTAAAGCAGAGATCTTGTCCACCTTTCTTTCCCGCCCACAGTAATCAGTAATCCAGACTTTGGCTTCTCTTGTCTTTGGCACAGTTTTTTTAAGGCTGGATTTGAGTTGGATTATGAAGTACTGGCCTTACTGATTTAATAAATATAAATCCTGCCTTTCATAAAATTAATAAATAAAAAATAATAATATAGTATCCTCCTTAACACAATAGAAATCCTTAACACCCTAGAAACATTAAAAACAACAGCAGAAAAAAACACCTAAAACCAATTACAGAGTAAATAGTCTGGTAAAATTAGTTACTAAAGTAACAAATTTGAAGATTAAAGGCTGATAGAAAATTCTAAAAAGATTTTCAGCCATCATCAGGGGCCAAGGGGGCCAAATGGATTTTTGGTGGGGAGTGCTATACTATTGAGAAGGCCAGGTCCCCCACAAAGAGGAAGATGGAACAGATGAGTGAGTCTCAAATCAGTGAGAGGGCAAGTGAGTATTAGAGAATTCAGTTATTCATCCCAAATTGTAAAGGGCATTAAGATCATAATTAGCACTGGGTCTAGGAACACATTTGGGAGCTGGCATAGATGTTTCAGTGAGGAAGCAGTACATTGCCACTATGTGGCTTATCTTGGCAGCGTCACTATTTTTGGAAGCAGGCAGCCCCACGCAAAGCATTTTGCAGGAGACCAGATGTGATAGAACTGGAGCACTTGTTATGGAAAACTCCAAGAAGAGGTATACCTAACACACTTGCCAATACCAAGCAAGAGCAGCCCCAGCTATCAGTGGCACTTGCAGAGATAAGGCTGGTTCTGAAAGTAGCTCAGCACCCTTTTCTGTTTGGGACCAGACTTTCCTGATGGTGTTTGGACACCTAAAGCTTGAGGGCCAAAATGTTTTTCTGTTACATGCAGACTTTTCTTAGCAGGTGAAAAACATGTTTAAAGTTCTTACTTTACTTGTGAATGCATCAGAATGCATCCTTTCTCATCTGCCTTGCAGAAAGAGACAGCGAGCAGATTGTGATGTGGAAGTGGAAGAAGATGCAAGACAGGAAATGACTGCTGCTTGCACTCCAAAGAGGAGAATTATTAACTTAACGAGTGTATTGACCCTGCAAGAAGAAATCAGTGACCAGGCACATGCAAGTGAGCATATTGCTTATCTGCTTTCACAGCTGTGCTTTCCATGCTGCTTTAGAGCCTTTGGCTTTCTAAAACAACTGGTAGGAGAGGAATGGTTAGCTACAGCCAAAACTTGAATATTTTATGCATTGCATTAATATGTGAAGTGGCCCAGAGCACTGAGTTAAGATCACTTGTTAACTAAGGTATTTGGAAGGAGGTCAGAGTCAACAGTATGCATTTCTACATACACAACAGCAGATTTAGTTTATACCTACTTTGCATGCTAACATACACCTCATCCAAAAGCTCATTTACCAAAATTATTTAGAGGTTCCCAGACTTGCTATATGCTCCTTTTTTAATGCTCTGAATAATTCATAGAGCATTAACTAGCATCCAGGGCTAATGGCTTGTAAAACATAGCCTGAAAAAGCAGCTGTCTATATGTGTCCTTTGGCTACAGATGTAGGAGTAAAGATGTTCTGAGGAAGGGTTCCGGTTGTCCTTGGAGACTAGACTGCGGTGTTGTGATGACGCTGGTTCAGAAATGGGGGCTGGTGAAGTAGGCGTTGATTGAGAGCACTGTCGGTTGCTTTTTATGAGCAGTTGTGCAAGCAGTCAGAATCAAGCCCACATCTGCTCTCAGGTCCACCAAATATTTATTTTGAAAGAAGCAAAATAGCTCACACATTATTGATGCAAGTGGTTTTCTCTCAGCTGCTGTTTTATTTTTCAGAGCAAAATTTTTGCCTGATAGAAGTAGCTGAAGCTGAACTTATATTCACTTATTCAGCTACAGTAAGATGTAGAAACACATGGCATCCATTATTCTCTCCATTGGTGCCTCTTACCAGTTGGAATTGGCTACTTAGGTCATCTCTATTTTTATTTATTGTATTTATATCCTGACTTTTCCTGTAAGGAACCTAAGGCAATTTATATAATCCTCTCCCTTTTCTTCATTTTTTTCTTCACAACAATCCTGTGATGTCAGTTAAGCTGACAGTTGGTGGTTGGCTTGAAATCACCCAGGATAATTCATGGCTGAATGGGGATTCACATCTGGGTTTCCCAAGACCCAGTGCAGCTCTCTAACCTCTACATCGTACTAGCTACTAGTCCAAATAGCTGGACTGCCACCAATATTAAATGATCAAGGCTTAATGTTAAAGCTTTTGTTGCAAAATTTGACAGGGCCAGGTGAATAAGTTAAAGAGTTAAAATGAAATTGTTGGATTTAAGCAGTTCTTATTCCAAGCCCCATTACTTTGGGCAAACATGCCAGTGTGGTGTAGTGGTTAAGAGCATGGGACTGGGACTCAGACGATCTGGGTTCTAGTCCCCGCTCAGCCATGGAGCCAACTGGGTGACTTTGGGCCAGTCTCAGACTCTCAGCCCAACCTACCTCACAGGGTTGTTGTTGTGGGGATAAGATGGAGGAGGAGATGTAAGCTGCCTTGAGCCCTTTGTAGGAAAAAGGCAGGATATAAATCAGTCGATCAATCAATAAACACACATGTTTCTGGCGATGGTTTTCATAAGATTTGGGTGCAAATACAGTGCTCATAATAACCAAGCACTAACAATCTGAAGTAATTATAGCGATCCTGGCTTGAGTAATAATTTTTTAAAAATCCTGCTCCAACTGGTGTGCAAATTGCCAAAATATTTTTTGGAGAAGACAATGTGTAGAGTAAGTATGCCCTGTAAACCTTGAAGTTCCAACTCAGTGCTCTTGAAAATTAATATAAGCAGGAGTGTGTGGGTCTACTGGACAAAGTTCATAGAAGGGAAACAATATAGAAATTTAAGAACAGCATTTTTCCCCCCTATATTTTCCTGGGAAAAAGTAGAGTTACTAGAAATGGTTTGCAGCTAGCATTTGAAGTCCACAGTACTTTAGTCATTTGTTAATGAAGTTGCTGAGTTTTTAAAGATTTCTGATGCAGCTGGTTTGTTCCAGGCCTTCAGGAGATGCTACGTGATCATTCCTTTGTGGGATGTGTCAGTCCTCAGTGGGCACTGGTGCAGCATCAGACAAAACTGTATCTTCTCAATACTACAAAACTCAGGTAAGCATATGTTCGTTGCAACAAAAATGCTGTTGACAGATTCAGTAATAACCAGCAATGGGTGCATTATTCCAAGTTGAGTTCTAGCAATGGACAACCAGAAACCCACAAATACTCTGTAAGCAGAATAGGAACAGAATTGTAAAGCCCCACTCATGTTCTTCAGCAACTGGCATTGATGGGCACCTGATACAGGAAGTAACCTACAGCCAGTGTGGTTTGTAGCCACTGATACATATCTTCCATTAATGGGTCTTTAAAAATTTATCCTGAAGCACCTTCAGTGAGATGTTGAACCTGGTTCTTGCCTGTCGTTGGCCTAAGACAAAAATCTAACTGCAACACCATGCTGGCTCTTCTATGGGAGTGAAACCATGATTCTTCAGAAGCTATACAACATTGGCTGGATTCCAGCCAACTGAGAAATGCTGAACCTGGAAAGGCTGCAAGCTAGTGACATAGAGTTTGTGGAAGAACTAGAGGGAGATGTGAAAGGCAAAGATGAGTGCAGTCTATTCCTAGGTTAGCAAGGAAAAGATAGAAGGTACCTGAAGGTGGTGTAGATGCAATCTCTGTCTGGTTTAGGCTAGCTTCACCCTGTAGTTTGTTGTCACAGTAACAACCAATCTAGGATGAAAGACAGGAATAAGAGCACTTTTCTTGCCTTATTGACTCCACTATAATCAGGTTTACCTTTACAAGGTCCTACTTTTAAACACTCCATACAATGATGTTTATAATGTCCCAGTGGTTCTCAAGGATCATAGTTAATCATTTTCTACCTTTTAACACTGAATTAATCTGTTCCAGTACTGGGAAACTTGGTATTTATCAAATATTTTAATCATATCAGCTGTACTCTTGAAGAATGGATACTCCCTATTCATTACTAAAAATAACTGATTTATTTAGTTATTTAGTAGTGGGATTCCATATCAAGATTTTCCATTCAGATCCCATTATATAGTAGAGAATGTGCATAAAATAAACTGATTTTTCTTCCTTTCTCAAGTCAAGAAATGTTCTACCAGATACTTATTTATGACTTCGGAAACTTTGGCGTTTTAAGATTGTCAGTAAGTATACATTTCTTGAATCTGAGTTAGATATTTCAGTACTCACAAAAGAGCTGTTTCTTTTTCCAGTACTTTGAAGAAGGGGTGAAAAACTAACTTAAATCACTCATTCTTGCTTTGTACCACCTTAAAAATTATGGTGGTAACTGCTAATCATATATAGCTTGTGTATTTTTAAGGGAGTGGCTCTCCTCTTAGCCCCTCCCTGGTTGAACACTGGTTTTGTTCTGAGAGCCAATGTGACATGGTGGTTAGACTGTTGCACTGGGATTCAGGAGATCCAGTTTCTAGTCCCCACTTGGCCATGGAGCTCACTGGGTGACTTTGGGCCAGTCACAGGCTCTCAGCCCACATCACAGGATGGGTGTTGTTAAGAGAAAATGGAGCTGCCCTGAATACCTCACAAAAAGTAAAAGGGCCAGATATAAATGCAGTGTCGTAATAATAATAGTAATAATGATGTTAATGACAATAATGGCTTCACTTGTAACCCCATTTACCTCGGTTTCTCCAATTTCCGGAGAATGTCAGCTTAGGCATGAGCTCTACCTAACTTCTAATGGAGTGAAGTCGGAGGTAAAAAATGCATTTTGTTTCTCAGTCACTTCTCTATCCTGCCTTAGTACTCCTTTAAACTATTCAGCCAATGGGCCAACTGTTCCCATGCTGATAATGTCCTTAGCAATATTAGCTATACTTTTTTATACAATATACTCTTTTTTTAAAACTTTCCTTGCTGTGTGTGAACCTTTTGTTCTCCTTGGGCAGCAGTTTCCTTTTTTGAAAGAACCCATCATTGCTTCCTTGACACTGCTGGTTAACCATGCTTGATAACCAGTTGTTAGAGACTTTAAAGCATTAGCCTGAAAACTGCTATATATGGAGTCCCACTCCATTAGAAAAATGTCTTATCATTGCATGCAAAATGTCCTAGTTACGCTGGCAGTCTTTTAGGTATTTCTGTAAATCATGCATCTTGGATGCATGAATAGGAAGGAATTTTTATGAGGTGTTTTGCTCTGTTTTGTTTTTGTTTTGTTTTGTTTGGATTAATCTAGGAACCAGCTCCTCTTTATGATTTAGCCATGTTAGCCTTGGAGAATGCTGAAAGTGGTTGGACAGAAGAAGATGGTCCAAAGGAAGGTCTTGCTGAATATATTGTTGATTTTCTAAAAAAGAAGAGTGAAATGCTGAAAGACTATTTCTCCCTTGAAATTGATGACGTAACTATCATTGTTGTAACATGAGGTTTTTTTTTTTAAACTATTAGCTACTGTATAGCACATTTTGCAATATCTATGAGAGCATAGCACAAGAAACAATAAGGCAGAAAGGAAAATATAAGCAAGATTTTATAAAGAATCACTACCCCAAAAGCTGAGAATAGAGGCTTTTTCCCCTTGGAGAATTCTAAGCAGGAACTATGCAGCTTGCTATTCTTATCTGCCTCTTGTTGCCACAATTAATGTGGGGGGGGGATTTTTATTTTTGGTTTAATTTTTTCAGCTGAATTGTAAACAAGCAGACAAGGTTGCTAGCTGCACTGTCTGAATCAGAGGCTGGGTCATTGCACTAACTTAAATCATTTTCTCCAGATTAATGGGGTTGTGCCTCTGTGTGTGTGTGTGTGTGTGTGTGTGTCCGTATGCCTGCCTGCAAGCACATATGTACTCATATTGGTCCATGGGGTGCTAGCCATATTGGTCCATTAAGGGGGAAAAACACGAATGTCACAAACATGCCTAAACATTCTGAGACTTTTTAGTTGGCCTGAAGTATTACCCTGTGGTCTTTAGATAAAGGTGGTCCTATCTTTTATTATGCTATGTAGACATTTCTCTTTACATTTACAAAAGATGCAAATAATTGAATAGACAATTATTATTGTGCTAGTTCCTAGGAACCAACAGTGCAGACAGCAGCAAGCTGACAGCAGGTAGATTGCAAGCTGACAGCAGGTAGATTTTGCAAATGTGTGGCATTAAGAGCAGCTGTATGATGTATGTAGGTGAAAGATTGAACAACAAATTGATGGAAAACCTTTATTTACAGGAAGGAAATCTTACAGGACTACCACTTCTCTTAGATAATTATGTTCCTCCATTGGAAGGGCTACCTGTGTTTGTCCTTCGTTTGGCCACAGAGGTATGTTGACATTTAGCTGGTATTAGCTTCTTCGTATCTTATTTATACAAACAAATACATTTATTCTTTGGTGCCTGTATTCTGTGGTACTGTTCACCTTTATTGGAAAAGCTTTTGGTAAAGGGCTTTTTAAAGGATAGATAGGACCTAAATGAAATGCTGAGAGCCATGACAGATGCAAACTATTTGCTAGTCATATGGAATGGCTATTTTGGGTTTTAAAAATGTGTCTTCCAGCTATCCATCTAGCTTCTGAGACATTAGAAGGGAATGAATGCCGACTAACTTCACAGCTAAAGAAGCTAATTTCTGGTTTTGTAAAGGGAAAGCTGTTTTCCGAGAAGTTAAGTTCTGTACCTGATACCAAAGTCTGTACTGCAGAATCAGACAGATTTGTTTTTGTTCATGTAAATGCTAAAACAGGGTCTGCACTTTTTCTTCTCGGGGTACTTCTATCCATTACACTGTAGAGAGCAGAGCCTAACAATCTATGTATGACATTGTTCTCCAAGCCTTGACTTCAGCTCTGTGTGGGTATGGAAGTAAGGTACTACCTTCTTCAAAGGAGCCCTGTAAAACTGCCCGATACTGTTTAGATTTATGTGGATCATCCATTACTGCATTTTAAAAAACTTGAAAGGTAGTGACTGATCTTCTGCCTTTCATTTAGAAACACATAATGCACAGAATTTGATCCTGGTATCATGAGAATCCCACCCATTAGCTGCTAGGAATTTGGTACAGGAACTCTATAACATAATGGCCTACACTAAGGTCTTTTGAGTATTATGGGCCAGGTACAAATTATTGCCACAATGACTGTATTTTTAATAGTCTGGTTGTGTCAGGTTTTTTTCCCTATGAAATACGAATTACATACCTGTTAAGATGTGGATTTAAATTGGAGATACGTAACTGCTATATAATTTGCATTATTCATATATATACTCTATTATTTCTACACTTAAACCATAGGTGTCTTTTAGTCACAATGAACTGTTTATGTGCTACACAAAATGCATTAAGTGGTTTCCATACATGTTCCCAAATTGTGGAGCACTACTGGTTGGCTATTTTAGCACTTAGATTTCCTCTTGAAATAGAAGCAGTGATATTTCTGCACAACCTATAATTGACAAAGAGAAGAAATCTCTATCCTTATTGTGTATCAAATTGCTACTACCTTATAAAGTTTAGCTTTACAATGAATAATTACAGTAAACCTTGAGCAAAATATTTAAGAATTATTTTCTTTACCAGGTAAACTGGGATGAAGAAAAAGAATGTTTTGAAAGTCTTAGTAAAGAATGTGCCATGTTCTACTCTATTAGAAAACAGTACATAATGGAAGATTCTGATCTTACTGCTCAGCAGGTACCATCTTTATTCATTATCTTTCAGAGAGTAAAATGCACCAAGATTACTTTTAGCCGGAAATTTCCTAACTCTTTTTTTGGAATCCTGTACTGATGAAGTGAGACTGGAGAGGAGTGCTTTGTTGTTTTTCATGTAGACTTGTGGGCGGCACTTCAGGAAAAGGAACTTAAATTCATTTTAAGAATCTTTGGCCTGGCTTGAATGGCATGACAACCCATCAAAGGTGATTAGATACAGCGAGTTCTTGCGTTGTCCAAAGCTAGATTGCTTCCTGTAGTGGGGCTTAATTTTGGGGAACAATCCACCCTCACAACCTATGACCTGTTCCAGGGGGTTGGGGGTTGTACATACCACAATGGATTGTTCTATCATCTACACCTGGAAGAGCAATTTCGTTGTGGGTTGTTGAGGCCAGCCAGTGAAGCATTCGACAAGACAGGCCAAAACCCGTTTGTCATCTTTGCAGCTCAGAATGTTTGCAGATGGACAGAATGTCGGATGGACACTGAACCTGATCACGCATGGCTACTCTTTCTGTTCACGGTCTCACCAATGTCTGTTCCTTCACCAGTGCCCAAGTGGCACTTAAGAACAACCATCACTGGTTTGCCAGCTTTTTATTTTTTCCAGTCCCAGAATTATATTAGTTTTCCTCACCTCAGAGATGGGACTGAGACAACGGTTGCCACAAGGTTAGGTGGGATCTTTGATTGCTATTCCAGGACCATATATATGGAGAAGGGAGGTGTGTGCGGTCAGAAGAAAAGTACTAGTCCAGTAAAAATAAGGTTAACTGCAAAATAAATCTTGAAAAGCAAATTAACATAAGAAGAGACACTAAATGTTACCCCCCATGGGAAAAAAATATAACCAGTTATTGGAAATGGCTGAAAAGTGTAACTTATCAGTGTAATTTCTCTGCTTCCAGAGAAATGGGGGAGTTTGTAAGTAAACTTTTTCAATATTTTAACAGCGGAGTTATTTTGTCTATTATTGCAGCAACAATTATGGAAAGTCTTCTGCTTTAAAAGTGCTAATTCTTAAATATCCATTACTGTGTCAACATTAACACTCGCTGATCAGCCACCATCGTAATCTTTTGGCATAGTTATGTCAAGCCCAGCATCTGGGCCCAGGGCCCAAGACACCAGGGTCATGTCAGTGGGGTGCCTCCCCTCATTCTTTTTTTTAATTTCCATCAGTAAGATTTTGCAGCTAACCTTATTTTTTACCAGACCAGGAAAATGAATTGTTTCAAAGGATGGAGTGGTGCACAGAACAGTGGTATTCTGAAAGCCACCAAGATGCTCTTTGTGAGGGCATTTAGTTCAGAAATCCTTCTTGGCTGATATGATTGCTAGCAGAAAAGCCACTTTCAGAGAAGGCTGTCTCAAAGGAACACCATTCAGATACCTAAATGGCATGAGAACCATAGGTTTCCTCCTGGTTAGGAAATTTTACTGACCACTGGGTTAAGAAGACATTAAGCAAGGAACTTTTAAGGTGCAGATCTCCAACTAGAGTTCAGAAGAGTAGATGCCCATCTCTAAAGGAGTGTGTGACTTAAGTGTACACTGAGGGCCTGTGTGCAAAGTCACCTGCAGAAAGTGAAATTTATTAGCCATGCCAGAAGTAGGTATCACTCAGCTTCCCCAAGCACAAGTAGCTAAAGGTTCTCCTCACTGTTTTGTATAAATTAGTAGAGTGATTAACAGGCTACACTGCTAAAGGAAAAACTATCCTGGGCAGAAGACAGGGGAGAAGTGGAGGTAAAGCCACAGTTAATACATGATCCTTGCCTTTCCCAGGAATGTGAGACATTTAAGCCTTTTGGACCATTCATGGCTTCTCGTACATTAAAATAACTGAGCATAAAACATAAGTGGAATGAATTTCTCTCCTATTTTATATCTGATTTGCACTTCTCAAAGCACTGTGTGAACCAAAACAGTTACCTTGCAGCAAAAGCTGATTTAACCTTAACTCTTTTAAAACCCTCCTCGCAGGCTGAAGACTCTGGAACAGGTACAAGATCTTGGAAATGGACAGTGGAACATGTACTTTACAAAGCTTTTAGGACATATCTTTTACCTCCTAAAAGCTTCACAGAAGATGGCAACATCTTGCAGCTTGCTAATCTACCAGACTTGTATAAAGTCTTCGAGAGGTGCTGACCACAGCTGTAAGGTCCACAGCTGTTAACAGCTTGCTTCTTCTGTCACTGCTTTAAAGGTCAATGCACCATAGAAAATGGGTGTTAGATTAACTCTGTATAAAAGTGACTGTACTTAAGGTCAGAAAACAGTGGATGTGTTCAGCTTTACAAAATTACACAGTTCCGTAATGAAGACAGTATGACTATTAAATAGCTAGATTTCTACCAATGGAAAGATAAAACAAGCTAGTTCTGTGGGAGAAGCTAGTTAATAAACTGGCCCTTCTAATGAAAATATCATAATTTTTAATGTATTAAACTATACTTTTTCCATCTGAATAAACAGTTCAGACACACATGAAAACAGCAAATACACTAGAGTCAACTGAATAGGACTGAATAGAAGATATCATCTTAAATTGAAACATCACAATCCTTTCTATTTGAGATAGTGACAGTTAAATATATCTACACAGGAATTAGACAATAGCAAGGTTACGTAACTTGTAAGTTTTCCATGAATCTCGGTTCTGAACAAAATATAACCTTAGAAATTTATGTATACAAGCCCATGGGCAGCAGTACTACCACTGCTGCTTAAGTAGATAAATTCAAGAATTTCTATGTGGAAAGTTTAGTTAGGTATATCCATTTCTCAGTTAAGTTGTATGAGTTACTGGTAATATGTTGCTTTGAGTCACATGTGGGATTATAACAGTGAAATGTTAAGTATTTGCAACCTAATGTACAGGATGGAAGGAAAAAAACATGTATCCAAAACGCATCTGATTCTGTGTAAAGTGTCTGTTTAATATTTTTCTGTCATATTTCTTCCACCCACGCCTCACTCCACACGTAAGCAGCTGACATACCAGGTTCAGAATGTACAACAAAATAGCGTCGTTCTTCTCTTACACTAAGTAGTTAGGGATATTACTTTTGGAAATCTAAAACTCAGGTGTGCATCACCCATGCAATAAAGCAAATTTTATACAGTCATTTCTATTTTATATAAATTTAAATATATTACAAAAGTGTTTCCCATCAAAATGTATAAAGTTTAGCAAACAAGATCCCCAACTGTCTCTTAAAATAAATGCTATCTGATTCAAAGGTTATTTTAATCTAATCATTGAAGTCTACATTGCACTATATAGAAGGCACTTGTGCCATGTGATGTCTTGAGCACGTAACTGGTTAGTTTTTAATGCAGCATCATCTTGAATTCATGCAATGTCTCCAAGCACCAAGCATTATTAAAGCAGTTGAAATAGCTCAATGAATAAACTTAATTTCACAATTGTGAAAATAGTTTTATAGCACTAAGTCAATCATACAGCATTGGGCTCCAGCAGACTTGAGAATTAAGCTGCTAAAGCTCATCATTTGCATAAACGTTCAAGCTTTTTTCATTTGCTCAAGTTACAAAATGTTTGCCACTTAATTATGGAACTAAAACTCACTGAACAACTCAGTGTTCAAAGTCTGTGCCAAAGAAAGTCTGTATTAAAACAAGCTTGGGTAAGTTATTTCGAGGAGCAGTGCATTTTGTTAAAGTTTCCATTCTACTGTTGAGATAGAAGTGCAGTTCTATTTGCCTTCATTTTTTCCAACCGTTTTACTAAGTGGCTGTTGGTCATTTCCATTTCTTCTATCCTGTCCAATGCTGTTCTTAACTAAAAGAGAAAAGACAAAATGCATATTTAATACAGGACTTTGTTTTGTATGAACCTCTAGAACGGAATTTTAATTAAACCAATGCTGGCTCCTAAAGTTTCTAAATCAGAGATGGGGAATGTATGTCCTCTAAGATGTTGGACTTCATCTCCCCCTCATCCATCATTTTTGCCTATACTAGTGGAAACTGTAGTTCAAACACCTGGAGGACTACATCTAACCCATTTTGGTTCTAAGCATACCACACAAGAAATGTTTACTGTGCATATTGAAAACTTGTTTACACAGACAAGGTCCAGAAATCAGCTGAAATAACCCCTGTCTACAGATGCTCAAGCCATTTCAGCCTTGCAAGTTTCACATTAGGTAACCTGAGGCCAAACAGGATATTTATTTAAATCTAGACCTGCAGAAGCTGCCAGTTGAAGATTACATTCTAAGAACAAAGTCACATGCAGATAAACTAGAGGCACAGGTAATGTTCTGCATTTATCATCTTGAAGCAATTCTTAATCCCTTTTTCTCCAAGGCAAAGTCAGTTCCAGTATTCAGCCCAAACAGTACACATTGCTATTAAAGCTGGCACATTCACCCATAACTTTCTACACTAATTATGGCAGGTGCAGATTTAAACATACCGATCAGCCATTTCATGCACTGTTTGTCTCAGTGTCTGCTCTTCCTTTACTGCTTTGCTTACTACTAGAACTACTTACTACTAAAATCCACCAACCAGAACCAGATGCAAAAAAGTGGCACAAGCAGATAATGCTAAGAATTAAGGGACAATGTGTCTTTGTCCCAGCTTGTGCATCATGGCAGGAAATTGTGGATTATTTAATCTACAATCCATAGGAATGCAGAATGCCTTGCAAGTCCCTTTCAGATTCTATGAACAACCTTGATTGGTATGACTGGAATTTGTTGGCATTACTTAGACCAACTGGTTGTTTCGAGGATAAACAGCCCCACAATTAACTCATAGTTTGTTGTTTGGATAGCTGTTGTTAGCCTCATTTGTCTGGGTTGTTACAGCACATGGACAATTTCTGATGACACCAATCAAAGGCTGCTTACAGAAATTGGCTTTCAGACATTCCCATGGTAACAGCCCACATCTGGTCAAATCACAGATTAATTAACCCACAATATGCTATCAAATGCCACATCAAATCTGATATACGTATGCATCCAAGAATTTGTGATTAGTACTGAAAGTTCACAACTTGCTGTTCTTGTTATGCAGCTGGGAATCAGAAATCATTACAAACCTATCACAAATCACCAGTGATCTAACAATGCAATTCCTATATAATTTATGGTCATTTTTTCACTAAAAAGCTACCCTGCTTTGGCAACCAGTTTACTTTGACTTTTGGTTCACCATCTGAAAATCCCTAAAATAAACCATCTTGAACTTCTTGCTGTGAAACATTTGAATTAGAGGGTCTAGCAGTTACCACCTGACCTTACCACATGTAATGGTAGATTTTTAACAACACTGTTGGCAAATTTCCTCCCACAAAGTGTTCTGGAACACCTCCAAAACAGCCAGTGCATGGTCTCTTCTGTTGACATTAAAGTTAAAATTGGATAGCAAGAGATTCAAGTTGGATGGGTTAGTCTGCCTAGAGCCAGGTGTGCCAATTATGTAGTGCCTGGGTGTCAGGCCAAGTCTGGAGATGCCATCCCCACCCCACAAGTTTCATGGTGGAGAGGGGAAACCTCCCAGCTTGTCACTCCTGGAAGCTCTTCCATGCCTTGTTGGCACCGGGATCACTGAGGCTAGTTTACTCTTTCCTCAAGGAAAGCCAAAAAACTGTTCTAATTCCTAAGCAGGTGGTGGGGAAGTGAACTACAAGAGCAGACAGAACGGCCATCCCTGCATGTTGTCTCCCTGGAGCTTTTAAAATCAGAGAACAGCTCAAAAGCTGGCACCCCTCTGTGCACACAGTTGTCTAGTCACAGTTGTCAGACTAAGATTTTTCTCTACTTTAAGCCACACTTTGCCTTTAAATATATTAAATTCTCATTAACATTTG
This sequence comes from Varanus komodoensis, assembly GCF_004798865.1. NCBI lineage: Eukaryota > Metazoa > Chordata > Lepidosauria > Squamata > Varanidae > Varanus > Varanus komodoensis. The sequence continues at coordinate 17,212,115 of NW_025335269.1, read as the reverse complement.
TATTCTTACAGTTTGTTCACACTGAAAGAAAAAAAGAGGCAATTACCTCTCGCTGGAGTTTTCTCTTCTCTGCTTTGAGTTCATCTTCTACTTTTTCTGCATTCTCTGCAGCCGTTTTATACCTTACCACCTGTCCTTCAAGTCTTACAACCTAAAAGACCAAACAGGTTTAAAGCAGTGATTCCCTTATTTCCCTATATGAAAACATGACTCATAAAGGAGCACAAAAAGGAGCACATGGAAATTGTTACCCTCAGTTTCCTCTGCAGGCAGCCAACTCACAGGACATAAATTCAGTTGAAGTAAACAGTATGCGCCGATGCGGCATAATTGCTTAGAACTTCAAAGGGTACCAAGAACCCTGAGTAAGCTGCAAGGGTATTCACCACCACCAAGCAATGTAAAACTCAGCATTCTGTAATTTGTATTGGCACCTTGCACTTCCACTCTTTGCAAGCACTGTTCCTAAACTTTGAACATGAAGTAGTGATCTACTCATTCTTTTAAGTGTGGAATGTAGATTTATCTATTTGGTTCCAGTTCGTGCAAAGTTCATCTCCAGCTTGGGCTCACTCTTTCTGTTGCCTTGGAACCATATAGGCAGCTGCTGTGTGGAAGGCTGAATTGGCACAACAGTGCAGTGGAAAATTTCCAACCAATTACGATGATTTAGAGGACATTAAATTGTTTCTGCAGTTGACTATGGAAGAACATAATGCATCTGATAACTTGCAGTCCTCCAAATGGTTTAGATACAACTTCCATCATCCCATACTGCTGCCCAGGGATGACTGGAGTTGCAGGTTAAACTAACTGGAGGTCCAAGAAGTGCTCATTTTTATATTGTATTAATAAACATACATAATATATATGTATACCCAAATCTTAATGGTACTTACATTTTGTTCCAAAGTGGTTATATCTTGTTCAGCTTTTGAAAGTTTAAATTTGAATTCACTTATTTGTCTGTTGGCATCTCCTAGACACAAGAAAATCAAATATTCAAGGGCTGTACTGCTCTTACATTTAAAGCAAAATTTCACTAAAGGCTATAGTGGTAGCTCTATAAAAGGAGGAATGGAAATTCTAGGCTTACTTGTCAATTTCAGTTCTATATGAGGAGGAAAGCATACAGCTTGGGAATTACATCCTTTTGAGGTTTTTCCTCAGAAGTTTTAGTCAATGGTTTTATTGGAACTTAAAATACCGCAATCCCTGGATAACAGCCTTTTTCTCTTAAAAGATGCTAGCCAAAAAAGTAATAGCCATGAATTATAAAACAGCATTATTTGATTAAGAATAAAAGGCTGTTTTACTATGGTAATAGGTTTGTCCCTGATAATCAAAGTGTTAGCAAGTAGAAAGAAATTCCCTGAGAATACAAGAGTTAAATCTCTTTGAGAGTTTAGGTGACCTGTTCCAAGAAAAAAGAGGATCTTGCTGGGATGGGAATGATGTAAAAACCACCCAGTTTTTCCAGCAAAAATCCCCTCACAGCTTCTTATTTGACAGTTTACCATATGACAGTTGTCAAGTGAGAAACAAGCAACAAGTTAGCCTGTATGTAGCAATGGTACCTCTATGTTCATGGATGGTGCCTCCAATTCTTTGACATGATCTAGGGCACTGTAAACTTCCCTGCAAGCCTTTTTGGTTAATAAGCAAAGTACAATGACTGAATCATCTAAATCTACTGAATCATCCTGGCATAACATTGCAAAGTACACTGAAAAGAGCAACAGCTCATTCAAGAAATGGCTGTTCACCCGAAGTGTCCTTTTGAATGCAAAAAGAATCAGCTTCTTTCAAAAAAAAATGTGCGAAAGTATACATACGCTGCATTTCAATTAACTGCAAATCAGAACCATTTTCCAATACTGTTAAATCATTATTTGTGCCATCATTTCTAGAGGATTTCTGCCGTTCTTCTTCCAACTGAAATTTCAATTTTTTAATCTGAAATTAAAATAATGTAGTTAATACTGCTGTTGTAGTTCACTACTAAGTCTATTCCTACTTGTTAGGGTATACCATTGATACTTAAAACAACTTTACTTTTTCATAATCATGGACCTACTTGCCATTACCAGCTTCTCACAATAACCATTTTCAACATTACATAACTGCACAAAATTTGACCCAAGTTTATTAGGTGGTATTGCTATTCCAATTTGTTGCGAATATACATGTAGAGTGGATATATTCTTTAAATACAAAATAACAGTATCATAACTTTCCACAGTAATGAACAATTTCTAATATACAAGATTCAGCAGCAAAACCAGCTTTAGAGGCTCTCAAGTTTACCATGGCAATAGCCATTGTACAGAAGCAAAAGGGCCATTGATGCCAATTGTAAAATTATACCTCCTCCAAGATAAGTCTCAAGCAAAAAGATAACTCCCAGCACTCTGTTCCAGTGAGGCCAGTTTAAGACACCAAACAAAACTGTTTTGCATATCTGCACAGAGTCCATCATCCTTATAGTTGAGAATGAACAATACAACTCATTTTACAATATAGTTCCAAGTGAACCTTCTATTTTGTTGAACAGGAGCAGGGAATTATAATCATAGACAACATTAAAATAGTTCATTTTTTACCCAGGTTCTGTCTTGGCAGATAGTTTCTTGTTTAAGACCAGAGTTTGGGTTTATGACTTGGGCTATTCACAGCAGTCAAACAAGTTCAGATAAACTACCATGTGCTTCCAAGTGTGAAGCAAAGTCGCTCAGCTGGAAGGATCTCTGATGAAAAGAGAGCAACACCTAAGGCTTGTAAGATCTATTGAACATGGCTATGTATTGAGTTTTTCAGTGGATCTGAGAACAAAGCATTTGTTCTACCACTTCCAGGTACTGCTTCATTCCCAATATGTGTCTAATAAAATCTGATAAAAGATACATGTACAGTTGTTTACATAATAATTGCTTTAGAAACTGTTTTAGGGGAAGGGATTTACCTGAGACAACAGTTCTTCCTTTTCTCCTGCTAGTTTTCGTAGCCTAACATCTAAAAGAAACAAAGAATTCCATTAGAAAATGAAAATCCAGTTCCTTCTACTGTATGCACTTTTGTTGGTATGTACTGAGATAAAGAACACTTTTACAGCAATGGAATTTAATTTGAATATTCTTATTGAGAAACAGATGGACCCTTTCTGAGCACTGGCACAAAACAAAGACAAAGATTGTGTCTTGGAAGCATGCTTATTTGGAATCAGGAGACATCTTTTCAAATAAATATGGTTAAAGTTTGGCAGGGGAACAGGAAAATCACTACTGGACAACAACAAATGCACTTTCCAGAATTCAACTAAGACATTAGGAGAGCTGAATGCTATTTTTATTGACGGAAAAGCAAATGCCTATCAAATGAATAAATAAATGACCCAAAGTAAGTACAACGGATAACACCACTGCTAGTAGTGTAAGGCCTCTTGTCTGAGCATATGCAGCCGATAGCACAATGGTACAATACACATTGATCAGCCACCATCAAGTAGCTTATACATTTCTGCTGCTTGTACATATATTTTACACTGTTTTGGCACAGTTAACTATTACAGTAAGAGGGTGGGGATCTGCCAGCTGAGCTCCTTGGATACGTTCTCTCTGACCTAAGTCTGATTCATGCCAAGTTTTCATGTGAACATAGCAGGAAGCAAGTCTGCAAGACTGGCTTGCACACACACCATCTGTTGTGCAAGCAGAGTTCTGCCCCTGCACTCAAGACTTGCAAGCTTTGTGTACTTTGTGCAAGAATAATTCAGTGCAAAGAAGGGGTCCACTGGCATTCCCAAGTGTTCATGAACTTGTTCTTGGCTTGGTTCATTTCTTTTGCCATTTCTGAACATAGGAAAGAAGTCCAATGAGCACAAGAGAACTAGAGTCTGGCCATATTTTTACATTCTCCAAGTGCAATATCCTTTTTGACATGAAACATTTTCCACGGAACACATTGTTACACTTGTAATAACTATACAGTGCACCTATGTGTTTATACCTCTGAACTATGTATTTAAGCAACACAGGTTTTATACATCCAAATGGAATTTCAGCTCGCTCTATCTGTGCCACAGAGACATAGTATTTATTTTTATCTATGCACATTAGTTGGGTTGGCATATAAGGCTCAACTACTCCTGCATGCAAGCTCCCCCTTTCCCCTCTGCAATTCTCCAGCTGGGTTTGGAACATATTTCAGGGGACTCTACAGCAATGTCCATCTTGTTTCCTCCCCATAGCCCCTCCCTACTGCAATTGTTATCAATTCCCCAGATCTATCTTTATGGAGCCTCAAAAATGCATAACTGGGGTTGAATGTTTCAATTATTTTGTTGGTCTTTCACAAGTGTGCTCTTATGACTGTTTAATAGTACTGCCTGCTCAAATTCCTTGTCTCCTTCAGCTGTCAAAAGGAGCAGTGAAGTGGAGTAGGTAACATACAAAGGAACTGACAAGATGATGCTTCCTATTGGCTAAATTGCCCAGGTGAGGCATATTAGTTATTTTCAAGAGGGACCTCTGAGTATATGTCAGAAGCACCCTGACTGGGTGGAAGAAGCCAAAGGAATTCATGCACTAAAAGCATATGTGCATCTTGGCAATGTGACCCTTTGACTTCTGAATTTAGAACTGACACCTGTTCTCAGCATGCTCCACCATCTTAATGCTTCCCCAATTCTCCAGGTATCCCACCTTTCCCTACCCTACTTTTGTAGCTCCTTTTCAGAGCATGTATTTGCTGTGGTTACTGTGGTTCCCTTGCAGTCCTTTAAAAAACAAAATAAAAAACTCTCTGAGGTTGAATGGGAGTCCCATGGCAGAGGGAGGTATAAATCCCACAAGTCCCTGCATCCCATTCGCTCTGCCTTCTCCAAGCACTGTTCTGAATGTTAGGAATATTTGTAGAATGTTTTTGGACTAGGAAATACATGCAAATTCCATGGATGGGTAGTTACTGGAAGATAAATTTGCACACCTGCAGCCACAATGCAAACGGGGCAGCAGCAGTACTTACACAGCCCAAAATGGGACATCATCCAATCATAGTAACCTCAGCAGTTGAAAATTCTGAACAGGGAGAGGGAGTTAATATCTCCACTTTCTGGACTACAAAGGGATTGCTACTCTGGACTACCACCATGGATGCACTTACTTTCTCAGTATTTTCTCCCTACTTTCAGTACTTCTGTATTGCACTATTAGATCCACCCCCTCCCCCCCCCCCCCCCACTAGTATCCTTCCGTGGTCATTTGAAACTATACACCAATTAGCATCTAGGCAGCCTGGCCTTGTCAGTTTTCTTATATATTGCCTACTTCATTTTATGGCTTCCTTGACAGTTGAACCAAACAAGGACATTAACCAGGCAAGAATATATGAATCAGACAGCTGGAAGAAAACAAAGTACTACTAATAAAAATATCAACTCCAGTCATGCATTTTTGCTGGAAAATCTAGGAAACAAGTGACAATTCCTACCAAGTGCTGCTTCAGCATCACTGGAATGGCAGGCACACAAAATCACGTAAAGCCAGTAGCAGGAGTATTTTTGCCACTCTTGCTGAGTGGCTCTGTAGTCAATCCTGGCAGACCACACTGAAATTACTGTCCCAGGTTTGGCTGACGTGACAACACACAAAGGCTTGGACAATGTCTACATTGTCAGGGGGGCAGAAAGCAGTCCAGGCTCACACAATAGTACAACCTATCATTGCTATGCACCAAGGATGAATTGCTGCGCTATGCAAATCAGGTCACTGAAACCCACATTCAGCAACATTCTTTGGCAGGTTTTACCTAGTGGTCCTTCCCCTGCTGATTCTAAGACATGAGCAGCTTCTTGTGATACAACTGTTATTGCACCAACTACTGGTTCATGGTTGACATCACCATTTGGAGTGCCATCTGGGATTATAACTAATCCATGTTTCTGCAAAAGGGAAAGATTGACAGTATCTAAGAGAATGTTTAAGCTTACATAAACTTAACTGGCAAAATAAAAAGTAGTAGCAGCCCTGCTGCTTTCCAGGGTTTAGTAGAACAAAAGTAACTTGAAGTAACAAAAATTGCAACACTTCATTCCACTACCTATTGCTCCATTTCCCCCCTTCTATATTGGTAAGTGCTGCTACTACTAACATACCTCTCCTGTCTTCATTGTTTCCTTGAGGTCAGCCAGCTCATCTCTGAGCTCATCTCGCTCAATTCTAATGCAGTCAAAATACTCTTTTTGTCTCTCTAGGGCCTGGGTTCAGGCAAGTAGCACAAAGAAAACAGCACAGAAAAAGAACGTGTGAAAGGTGAGAGAGATATTTTGCAAATAAAAGAATACCAGTTGAACAAAAGGAGAAGCAAAAAGAAAGAGACCTGTGTTTGCTAGAGAAGTTCATGGGTGGCAAAACTATTTGTCGCTTATAACAGGCCTGGCAACCATTAAACCATCCAGCCCCTTGGACTCATTAAGTTACATGCTGAACTATAAATACAAACCTAGTATGTTATTACTATAGCAGTCTTAGGCTTTCTGCCCAGCACTTGAGCCAAGCTGAATGAGCACAACAATCCCACAATCACAGTTTCAAAAACATTGGGACTTTTCAAAGTGCTTGGTTATATACTATATTTATAACCCACATAAACTACATATTTAGTTTTGTCAAAGCCTAATTATACGTATTTGTCAGTATGTAAACCCTGTCCATTGTGCTATGGGACAATTCAGTGGAATTTTTATGGGTAAAAATCTGAGATTCAGGCATAGCAGTTTTATAAATTCCAACCTATTACATCATGATTTCCAATTTCAGTGAGAAATAAGTGCTAATATTTTAGGATAAATCCCACACACTCTGTTCACTGTATCTTACTGTATTTGGACCTGTTCAGAGACTAAATGTCCCCTTCAGAATACTGGAAGTGGACCTTCAGTCTGCAAGCGTCCTCTTCCTTTACAGCAGGGAAAAGTGAATGAGCAAATTAAAGATCAGTTACTTAATTATAAATATTTTTCCACATGTGTTTGAGTTCTTCCCCAGGACAAGCAAGGAGAAAAATAATGTTCTGAACAGGCTTTAATTCTATATCCCATTATCTTGCTATTATTTTATACTGCTAACAAGTTGTGGGATTTTCGGGTTATTCCTAACACCACGCATACCCTTCACAAATGTGTGAATGGGCAGCCAGTATAGGAAAATATTGTGCTGTTGCAGTCCCATGATTCCTTGGTACTATCTCCAGCATCCATACTAGAGGTTGTCAAAGCTAGAACATTAAGGTCGAGAAGGATGATGGTAGTACCTGCAGGTAAAGCTTACACACACAGCCTGCAGACATTGGGAATGAGGCTGATGAGTCTTACAGTGGCTTTGATGATGCCCTTTCATGGGATTTATGTCTGGAGGATTAAATTAATTACCATTAGGTCAGGTCTGACAAATTGGTTCTAATGGACCATAACTGTATTTTCTCCATGACTGAGAAGATATGAAGTTCCTAACTATGCTTAAACTTATTTTAAACTTTTATTTACTGCAAGAACAGTAAATGCTCCTAAGGATGGTACCCGACTGACATATACAGATACGATATTTTACAGTGTATTTTATTCTTAAGCATGCAACTAGTATCTAGAACGAGAGAAGAATCAAAATCCAAAGTACCAGTGCTAGTATTACCTGTAATACTGGAATTATTTCACTGCTAATATGTATCTACACCTTAGGGTTTAAATGTGTTGATGTGTAAAGTTTTAGGGTTGAGCTACACACCATATTAGTCCTAGTATCAACACTGGAACTAGCATCAATCTTAATGCCCATTTATATCAATCTGTTCCTAACCACTCTTCACCTCAGAATTCATCTCATACCCCAATTTTTTTATCTTTCCAATTAACAGTCTCCTGGAGGTCAAACACCTCTTTGGTTACAGATTCTATTTTCTGCTGCATGCGTTGGTTCTCCTGCAGTACACACAGGGAAAAAGAATGAGGATGAAAAAGGAAAGGAAATTACAAAAAGATAGAAAGAAATGATCAGGTAAAGCAATGAAAACAGAAGATGGTTTTCTGAATAAGACTATGGTTAAGATTCTTTCCTTTGCCTTAAAACCAGAACTATGAACAACAATGAATAACGAAGTCAAGATCTATATTCCAGTCAACTATACAATTGTTCTTCCATTACATTGCAGCTATAAACTTGGTTCAATATAGCAGCACAGCTGGCTTTATTTCAGCATATTACTTAAAGGTCTTTTACAATACTAACACACTTTATCAATTCATAGCTTCATATTCATATAAGTACATAAAAATAAATATGGTTGATTTACAAAAAGAAAGGGGTCTAAAAGCAGTCCCAGCATGCAGGGTTGAAATGCTTATTTGATACAGGGTACTGATGAGCAAAGCATGCTCTACTAAATGGGGACATGTTGCTTTGTATGTTATTGTGTCCCCACTTTTTTCTTGATCAGAACATTCTAATCTCCTGTATCATAACACTCTGTCAACCCATACCCAAGTATCAAAAAAGGCACAAGCTGTGGCCCTAGATGACAGGTCAAGCAACACGTTGGGGCTGTTTGAATTAATGTCCATAGGAAAACATGTTACGCACATGGAAACCTTTCATATTGAAAAGTTAGTTTTTAGTTTGACATTTTCCCACTGTGTGAACAAAAGCATACAGAAGGGATGGGGAAAGAAAGCACATCTCTTATAATGCATTTCAAAATGATAGATACGTGAGAATATATTGTGTAAGTTCATCTGGAAGCTGTAATAGAGTTTGAATTCAACTTGCTTGTCAAGTTTGAATATGTACCTCTATTAGTTCATCTCTTTGGCGAAGACCCTCCTTAAGCTCATCCACCTTATGCTGCAGCACAGTACACATGTGTTTCTGCCTTTCCAATTCCTGTATTAAGCAAACATTGATTTGGTTAAAAAAAAAAAAACCAAACAAATTCAAAACTGACAGTAAGCAACTGAAACTTTATTTTAAACATAGCATTACTTTAAACCATACAAACATTATGGGAATATTAGTATGCCTCTTAGGTATTAATTTTAATCCATTATCCTGGATTAATCGAACCAGGAATGCCAGGATGTGTTGAAGGCTAGTCCCAGGTTCAAGCGCTTCAGTCTGAGAGCAAATTCAGCCTGTGGTCATTCCAACTGATGTCATTCGGGTTCTTTGGCATTGAGGATCCATTCTGGCCTATTATAGCTAGCAACTATTGATCACCTTTTCTTCCCATCCCTGAAAGACAACTGTGGGAGCTATCTGCCCCCCACTCTGCGGACCACATTGCCCCCTCTAAAATTAAAATGTAAAATATATGAGATTCTGCTTTGTAGCACTAGCAATTTAGCTTGTTTCCAAACTACACTGGACCTTGCAACAATCGGTGAGGGCTGCAGAATGCTAAAACAGACAAAATCAGCTTGCAAACAAATTAAATAGGGCTACAGATGCAGTACTAATTTTCCCATTTCTGAACCATCCAAAAAGACAACCTAATAATTTATTTATCCTCTTGCTTAAAATATGCTAAGTCTTATATGGAAAAATACACAATTACAGATTTTTTAAATTACTTAGCCTATTATAATATACTCTCCATCTTAAAGATGATAATAAATAAAATGCAAATACCTTGGTTTTGTCTTCATTTTCTCTGTAGTATTCTGCTAACTGCTCTTCTCTTTCCTCAATTACATCCTTCAGAGTATCCACTTGATAGATCAAATTGTTTTTCTCATTATCTAGTTGGGCATTAGAAACCATTGCTTTCTTGTATTTTTCTTCAACTTCAGCAAGTGACTCCTAGATATGTATTTAAAGATTTTATCATTACATGTACTCCAAGAAAACAATCAGAATGAAGTCATACAAAATAGGAAAAACAGACCATTTCATATTTCATTAACTCAATTGTCTTTTCAAGTTAATATTTTAATACATTTGCAGTCAAACAAATTTTAACATGTAAAAATGTTACTTAAATAATATATTTTGTTTTTCCAGCAAATACAAACAATCCAAACAAGTTATTTACAGACACGGCTCCATGAGAAAACCTAAAGGAACATACTGCTAGAGAATAGTGAGTTGGCTGAGGTAGCTGAGTTAGTTACAGCAAAAACAATGAAGCGACTGATAGCATTTCAGATTAGTAACAAATGTATTATAGAGAATATTTTCATGCGCTAAAGCAGTCTTCCCCAACTTCGTACCCTTCAGAAGTTAGGACTTCAACTGTCATCATTCCTGACCATAGGCCATGATAGCTGATGAAAGTTGGAATCTAAAATACCTGGAAGGCAACAGTGTGGGGAAGTTTGGGCTGGATCTTAAGAAAAGCATAATCTTCTGCTTAGCTTTACTAAGGCTACATTGAAGAGTTGAGATTTCCCCTAAGTGCACTATGGTATATTTCTAAGAATAAACAGACACGTTAGCTAAAACTTCGTTTCAGCTTCCAGTAAGATAAATTTCTTAATATTAAGATAGCTTTAGAATCAGGGAGTAAAGTTACCCACGTATTTAATCACTTCAGGGTTTTCTTTCACTGAAAATGTACACTATTCCCTCTACTAGTAAGCTCAAGTGGATGGGTGCTTACAATTTTAGAAGTGACATGGGGCTATCCAAAGATAAGGTTCAGAATTCTACAGACTCAGTACAGCTCTAGTACAAAGCAAAAAGCACATACTTTTATGAATTTGAAAACCCAACCAAAAACTGTATGGCCTGAGAGGCCTACAATTACACAATATTGTAGCAGTCTAACCTGGGACAGTGTGCTACTGAAACCAGAGGCTTCATTATTTTTTATTTTTTATTATTTCTCATTTATTTTTTACACCCTGAAATTTCATGTTTTATTCCATTAGAAAAGCTTCAGAAGACTAAACACTAAATGATGAAGGAATCTGTCAGAGCTATCAAATTCATATTTAGGATTCCGAAGCAATCCAGAGCTATGACTGTTATTTACTTGCTTATTCATTTTTAAACATTGCTTTGGTTGTAACAAGCAAATATAACAGAATTGGTATAAATATGGACCAAAAGCAAACATATCAAAGTAATGATAAAGGAAAATTGAAATTAAAAATAAGATTCACTAACAGTATGCATGCAAACAGCCACTCAACTCACAAGTCAAATCAATGAAGGTAAAAGTACAACGGAGATTAAAGGGTAAATGGATTACTGTTAAGAATAGAGAGAAATGGGGTGCTGCCCATACTGACTAGAAATGAATTCATCTAGGAGATAAAGAAAAACATTAAAGTGCTACAGAATTTCCCGCCAAAAATTCTAGACTTAGCTAGAAGACTCTTCCCAAATGAAGGCACTGTGCAGCACCCCTATGTGTGTTGCACAGAGACCACTAAGAAAAGCAGATTGCTTACCTGTAACTGATGTTCTTTGAGTGGCCATCTGTGCAGTCACAAGTAGGGGTGCTGCGCCTGCACAGTGCCTTTGGCCAGAAGATTGATAGCTAACGGTTTTGGCGGGAAGCTCCACTCCCCCTCCCCACTATAGCTTATATAGAGCGGAGTGTCCGCCATTTCGTTCAGTCTTTGAAGACCGAATGTTCACCCCCATGTGGAAAAAAGGAGTCCCTACTAAAGATGATATTGGTACCGTGAATGAATAACAGTTCGGTACTGATGAAAATATTTCCACTCACCAACACCGAGCAGGGCCGGGGGGGGGGGTTGTGTGACTGCACAGATGGCCACTCGAAGAACATCAGTTACAGGTAAGCAACCTGCTTTTCTTCGTCGTGACCTCTGTGCATCACACATATGGGTAGATTAGCAAGCTTACACTTATTGGAGGAGGGGAGGTGTCCTTAGCAAAGAATAGATGAGAGAACGGCTCTGCCAAAGGAGCAGTCTTGCCTGGCACAAACATCCAGCTGATAATGCTTAGCGAATGTACATGGAGTTGCTCAAGTGGCAGCCCTACAGACATCATCAATTGGAACTCCCGACGCGAAGGCAGAAGAAGCAGTGACAGCTCTAGTAGAATTACCCCTTGGAATTGTAGGTAAGTCAATCCTAGCCAGCTGACAGGACAGAGTAATTGTATGAACTATCCACTTGGAGAGTCTCTGAGAAGTAACTGGAAGACCCTGATTTTGCTCAGAGTATTTGACAAAGAGCTTGTTGAAACGCCGAATAGACTCAGTCCTTGATCTGTAGCAGGCCTGGCAGCGCCGTACGTCAAGTATGTGCAAGGATCTCTCTAACGGATTCATCGGGGACAGAAAGAAGGCAGGTAAGACAATGTCTTGTCCCATGTGAAAGGAGGTGGCCACCTTGGGAAGAAAGGATGGATCCATTTGCAAGACAACTTTCTCTTTGTGGAAATTTAAATATGGAGGATCTACCCGCAGAGCGCAAAGCTCACTAGCTCTTTGAGCTGATGTTACTGCTAAAGGAACGCCATTTTCCAAGAAACAAGACGCAAGTCGATTGTTGCCAAGAGTTCAAAAGGAGCTCTTGTAAGCGCTTGTAAGACCACGGAAAGACTCCAGGTAGGCATCACTGGTCTGACTGTGGGGTTAAAGTTATAAAGTCCCTTAAGGAATCTCTTTATAAGCGGTTGAGAGAAAATGGGTGAACCTTGAACTGTGCCATGGTAAAAGGAAATTGCTGCCGTGTACACTTTTATAGAACACGGCTTCAGTCCAGAATGGTGAAGTTCTAATAGGAACTGAAGGATCTGATATATGGATGCTGCGTGTGGAAGAAACTAACGAGACTTGGCAAAGGTTTATAGTTGGTTCTTTTCTGGAGTTTATAGTTGGTTCTTGAGTGGAAGAGCCCGGACCTGTTAAAGGGCATTTCTTCTATCCTCCTCTTCATCTCCTCCGGAAAATTGCAGTTGTGCAGCCACGCATGTCTCCGGAGGGAGACGACACCAACCAAGGCCCTCGAGTCTGTGTCCACATGGTGTCGAGCAATGGACAACTGCTGGACCGCGACTTGCATGGGCTCCTTTATAAAAACTTTCACCAGATCGCCCTGGTTATCTGGAAGGGCTGAAATGACATTGTTGAGGCGCTGCATAATGAAATACTGGTACCTCGCCAGTGTCGCCTCATAATTCGATATTCTAAGCCGGAAACTGGAGGCAGCGCATACTTGTCGGGCCAGGGAATCGATCTTTCTTCCCTCTTTGTCTCTGGGCGCGGTATGACCTCTTGCCTCTCTGCCCTGGGAGGACTCCACCATGACCGAGTTCGGTTTAGGGTAGCGGAGGAGGAAGAGGATGTCCTCCTCCTGAACTTGGTACATGGATTTGTACCTCCATGAAGTTGGCTGGGGGTGGGCAGGCAGGTCCTTGGAGTCCTGCACTGAGCAGGGGTTTCGACCCAATGGCCTTCTTGATCCTTTCCAACTCTATTGTTCTATAATTCTATATACCACAATTCTCTGTGTTTGTATTAAGCAAGCCAAAATACATCACACCCTTTTGTATTTACTGTTTTATGTTTAAAATGAGAGATTAAATAAGCAAATATCCTCTATAAATAATTTTTGCTGGTCTATTTTAATTTTCCCAAAATCAGTTGTCTGGTCCCTACCATAGTATTTTTAATATAGAGTAGCTAATATAATATTCAAACTTTTTCTAGCCACATAGAAAATTTGCAACATGTTTGTATGATTTGAATATACAGAATATGCCAGTATTATAGAGGACATTTCACTGTCCTTTTGACACACATATTTAGCCTATTTAAGCATCAGAAAAATTTCATTAGCAGATGAATAAATTAAATATGACCAATTATCTGATGTGTAGGTTATGCACATGCTTTTTAAAAAAGCAAGCAGTGTTAGTAAAGCTCTGTTAGTGAAACTGGCAACAACTCCAACACCAACATATCACCATAGTGAATGCATGCTTGGGAGAAACCCTGATACCTTTAGTTCTTTAAGTCCCTGCATGTATCTCCCCTCTACATCTTGTATCTGGTCCTTAAGATCATAGATATCCTGTAGGACATAGGAATGAACCATTGCATAAGAACATGGCAAAGAACTCACTGTGTATTGTTGTGATTTTAAAACCCAAGACTTTACTGAACAAGTAAAATAGAGTTGTTTCCTTAATTTTATTTATTGATTTAATTCAATAATAGCTATATAGCTAAATTGGTAGGATAAATTAGTGCACACTGTTCATTAATTGAAATGTTTGTTAAGTAGTTCTCAAACCAAGTAAGTATGAATTAAAACAGGTTGCACTTTTAAACATAAAAGATCACATCTTGGATAAAATACTTGACACATATACACTGACTATTGTGTAACTCCACAGCTATAGTTAATTCTAAATTGCATACTATAGTGTCCCCAAACTATTAAGGAATGGTAAGCATTGCCTGATCAATACAGAAAAATGTATCTGTCTTTTTAACAAAAAATAATAAAAAAATTAAAAAGTAACAACTTACTCTCACACAATTTAAACATTCTTGTTTCTTAAATATGTAACTAGAACCCAAATAAATACAAACTGTCAAAAATACAGGAGCAATCCACTTAATTTACAGAATTCTTTTTCTTTTTTTCTGTATGCTCAATAAACATACAAAATATTTACATCTTAAATAATGGTTTAATCTTACGTGAAGCTAGAATATTACAACCTTTAAAACTGAACCTTAAGCTTGTTTAACTGAAAGTAAATCCAATAATTGCAATGTGGTCTACTTCATGTAAGCATTCACAAGATTAGGGGATTTATAATTCTGACCCATAAGCAATGAACTGCACAATCAGTTCAGCTGGCCTAAGAAAATTTGGACATGTTTTGAGGGTGGCACACCTCAGCCCCCAATGATATAAAACAAGCCTCTTGAAGCCAACATAAATGTCTGACATCCAAGTTGTTGGCTTTGCTTGAAGCAGGTCTTTAGACTTAGGCTTTGCAGCCCTTTAATCCTGTTTTTCTTTTCCAAACACAAATTTTCATTTTTATCCCACAAAATTTTGCTCACCCGCAATTCACTTAATGAGGTATCAGGATCCACCAAACTACTGGTATCGCCACTTCCTCGTCTAGATGAATTTCCACTCAAAGGAGTTGTTGAATTGCGAGATGCAGGCTAAAAAAAACCCCAAAACAAGCAAGCAAGCAAATTAAAATTTCTTTCTGATTTAATAGCTTTCCATGTGCATTATAACAGTCAATGTGTGGCTAATTTCAGAATATGATCACCACTGTAGCCCACTGCAGGCATTCAAAATACACATCTATGCAGGATGGATGCATGCTGCAGCCCTACTTCACTCACCTGTCACTGTCCCATGTTTAGGGCTAGCTTCCAAATACGTTCATCAAGTGTTTTCATGAAAATACATGACTAGAATTCCAATACTGTTAAATCCATATATCTCCTTTGTGACATTTTCAGTTTAGTAATGGCACCTATCACACAGGATTCTTAGAGCAGAAGCAAAAATGTACAGAACTTAGAAGCAGAGATGGCACAGGTTGCCATGGTATGATCAACATATTTTGCCAAATGCACAGTTAAGAAAATATAATGAAGAGAATCAATAATGCATAAAATGTTAAAGTACAAGAAGCTCTGCTAAGCACTTGTAAATATCCTAACATGCATATCTGAATTGGAAGCAATATGCAAATTTTTCATATGCTTTACAATTGCACATAATCTGAGACTCAATCTGTTTAAAAGCTCCTTATGTATTTCTGAAACAATAAAAAACTCTTACCCTTATATATAAATCAGAATACGGTTTGTCACTCTTCTCATCCAGCTGAAAAAAATAAGACAAAATGAATTACTACTTTAAATTACAAATCTGAATTACCATTTTTTAATCCAGTTAGCTAAGTCAGAACATTTGCTGAACCAAGTTTCCTCTTCAATGTCTTCCCATGAGAACAGAGAGCTTACTTTTAAATCAGCTCAGTAAATACCATTTAAAGCAGCAGTCTCACAAATCATATATGCTTAAATTGCAATATACTGATTCTAAGGTTGGCCTTCTGTCAATCTAATTATCACGAAATGTCACAACACAAACTAATGCAGTCATCTAATATTCAGTTACTAGTTAAAATATGTGATTTCATTGATAACTTGGTATAGACATTTTATCAGGGAGCATAATGTTTTGTACATGTACAGATTCATCATAATCTGTAGCTAAATATCCATGATGTCTTTTTCACAGGCATGGCTCATAGAGATACCAGCATCATAAGGTTTATGACAAAATGTTTGGGGAGCGGTCTGACAAAATCTGAAAATGTTGGATTGCAAAGTATATTTTCAGAGGTTGACTGCTTGATAAATAACATAAGAGGGCTTCCCTTGTCCTAACTTTTACTAGCTGCCTAGTAAATTAAGATTCAATAACTCAGACAAATACTTCTAGAGAAGTATCTTTGTGAAAAACTGTGTGAGGGTTACAATGTGAACAAGTTACACTGCTGCATATTTTAATGTACCACACTGTATAATACTGCAAAATGTAAATGTTCTTTGAAGCATTCAAATAACAGTCCACATGTGTGAACTAAATTAAGGGGCATCAGCTTGATAGCTTCTTTGTAACTTTCTCTGGGAAAGAGTTATCACAAAGACATTCATTCCATGCACGTTGTTGTTATACGCTTTCAAGTCATTTCCAACTTATGACAACCCTATGAATGAATGTGCTCCAGATGTCCTGTCCTTCACAACTCTGCTCAACTCTCAGGACAAAAAAGTTCTATATGAAACATTTATGGGAAGAAATCACTTGTTCACAACACACAAGTGTTTGATCAACTTCAGGACTGATGCAATAGTACATGTTATATCACAAATAACAAAGAGCTTTATCAGCATCTAGATCAAGAACAGAACCAAACTTATGTCTGTCGAGTTTTCTTCTTTAATCCCGTTCTAAACTGAAAGATCAGACAAGCTGACAAAGTAGTTGGTCAAATCTACGCAAAGACATACTTCAGGAATTCTACAGTTGCAATGTGCAAATTCTAAAGGAACGCCTCCTTCCATATTTGCCCTCCCACCCCGAAATCGGCAGCAGAGGTCCTCCTCCGGGAACCCTCCAGGAAAGATATTAGGAGGCAAAGTACCCGGAGGAGGGCTTTCTCTGCGGTGGCACCCCACCTATGAAATGTGCTCCCCAGAGAGGTCCGTCTGGCGCCGTCGTTATATGCTTTTCGGTGCCAGGTTAAGACCTTTTTATTTAGCAATATTTTAATAAGTTTTAATATCATGCCTTATATGTTTTTCTTGAAGCCAATGTGGGTCGATAATTTTATCTGTTATATTTTATTGTATTATCTATGTGAGCCGTCCTGAGGCTTTCGCGACCGGACGGCATATAAATACTTTAACAAATAAATAAATAAAGTTATAATTCTCAACTGAAGACTAAATAGCCATACACAAACACCTTCATATAGTAGCACATTATTTGGAATGCTGGTGTCACTTTTTCTTGCGAGCTGCATTGTACCATTATGTAGTTCAAAGAGACTGCATCATTGTATAATTTCTTTGAGTTCTCTCACAATATAGTGAATGTGAGATGAATGGAACTTAGCAAGCACTGGAATTTCTAGAAAATGATTTTGCACAGATCTATGTTTCTTAAACAAAACTTCTGTGACAATTCTGAAGTGAGCCTCTATCACAGCTGGAAAAGATCTGAAACATTTTATATATTAAAAACACTGCACATCTGAGATATGCTGTTTCCTAAAATGAAGACAATGAATTGCCATGAAATATATATGTGGATCAAGACATAAGAGCCAACCAGCAATGGAATTGTTACAGAAACATTATCAATTTCTGGGCAGATCTGTAAATGTCTACCTCAAATGTCAGAAAGAATTCTGAATTCATTCCACAAACATTCTTAAGCATATGTTCAAATTGTGTCAGAAATGTTACCTAGCTATCAAGTTTTACTGGCAGAGTGCATGCCTATGACATTTCCTTAGGCACTTCTGGAAACGCTGAATCAAGGCACACCAGAACACAATGTATATTTATCTAGATCTAACATCCTCCAATAGATTTTTGGTATCTATAACAACAGCTTATCCATTTTACTTCAGCTTTTATACCTACAGTCAGATTATTAACAATTCGCAAAGCACTTATTCAAGTTTCAATTAATTGAATCTTGACTTGTTACAAAAATAATGAACATGCCAAGCATGAAAGTCCTATAAGCTACTTTAAATGGTTGACTTCACAACACCTCCAAAAATGTCAGGTTTTGCTTCAAAAAGAAAATAGCAAAGATACAGATTACTATGCATACATATATGCATAGTTGTCTTTGCTCTTTGAGCAACAACCTTAATGGCTCCCAAAAATACGTTCTTGAAGTGGCATTCCATGAAGCAAAAGTAGCTGCTGCCAGAATTTAAAAAAAAAAAAATCAACAAAATGCAGAATGCACATGTATCTATTAATCCTCGTCAGCTTATAACTGTGTTGGACCAGGGACAAGACTCTGGCCATGACTGCTGAACAATCTGTTATTATGCTGCCATACTATTTCATGAATCTAGCTGATCTAAATAATTCCTACTAAAAGTTCCCTTGTGCCATTCTAGTATACTAAGTTAAACCTGTCAGAGCACCTGGCTTCAGAATATCTGAGCTGTATCAACTTCTTCTGACAATAAGAGCGACATGAAACACACACACACACACACACACACACACACACACACACACGGAGGGAGGGAGGAGCTGGGATTTTTAATGGCAGAAACATGCCCTATCCGACTAGGCTACTGTAATACACTTAAAATGGTTACAACACTGACTTCAACCTTGAGTAGTAATATGAATTTGTTATTACCCGAAACTTTAAATCAGGGTTTGAAACATCAGAGCATGGGACAAACACAGGGCTAAAAGATCAAGCATATTATGTTCACAGAAGACCAATAACTAATATCCATTTTTTGTAAAGATAACCTCCATTCCTACAGAACCGCATTCAGAATTGTGTGTGTGTGTGTGTGTGTTATACTAATAAGCATTTGTCTATTACAAAGTTATAGTATGATTATAGTTGTAGTATAAATTTTAGCAATCTGAGGTCCAATAAAAATTAATTCACAAGTGTAGTACACTGCAGTTGAAATGTTCCATGTTTTTAAACTATGCTACTATAGTGAATATCACTTATTTCTGTGACTAACAGTATCACCCTATTTGTCACTGGAATTTGAACATACACAAGCAACCATCAATGCCATTTATACTCTAAATGATCATAAGATAAATAAGAAAACTTATAACCAAAAATTGTTTGAATGAAATTCTTACTTTTATGAAATAAAACATTCTGCAATAATATCAAGCTTGCAAAAAAACTCCTAAACCCATGAATTTTCAGGGTGCTGGAGGGTGTGCCATGAGAGAGAGAAGAAGCAGGTGGGATTCCTATGGGGCAGAAATTCTGCTTCTACCAGTTCAATTGCATGTGCCTAAACGAGGATCCAATTTCTTATATAGTTGGTAGCTGAGGCGTTTTTCGGGCATAAAATAGAAGAATTTAGCCATACAATTGGACATTTTAAATAAATATATTTTACAACATAACTCATATATACTACAAAATTACTTCTGTTACAAAATCCTGAAACTATATTGTATGCTAGGATACTTCTAATACTAGAAAACTGATAATCATTTGTAAACCAGCAGCAATATGGTATCAGCACAAAACCAAGCACACTCACACTGTTCATATCTGGAATGCTGACATCATCCAAGTCAGAAACAATGCTTCCCCTACGGTTGGAGCGACTAAAATAATCAGCTGCAGTTTCACTATGATCAGAAAAGTCAGTTGACTTCAATGACAAGACAACAGATAGAAAGAAAAACAGAATATTTTTTTTCAGAGGCATAAAATGAAATTTGGTCATTCATTTTATTTCCGTCCATAAGGTCTTTTCTAAGACCCTGGGATTTCATGCTGTGAAACATGTTAATTGTCATTAGCAAACCTCCTACACAACATGATAGGACTCAATGCAATCCATGTACAATTATGTTTCGCATGGGACTATCAACATATGCAAACATGATGTCAACTTTACGGAGGACTTCAATGGCATTGCCATATATCTGATGTTATTCTTCAATCTAATCAGCTTCATGGTTGTGAAGGATAAAGTAAGAAAGGTAGTACTAGCCCCTTAGATCCTTTATACAGAAGTAAACAAACACACACCACCCCAACACCATGATAAGTTTCCCCTTCTTTAATATCAAACTCCTGCACCTACATAGCCACCAAGTATGTGGCATAACTCTCTCTTATTCTTTATAAATGACCAGTATATGTCATTAAGCAAATTAACAATCAACAAATTCCTCTTCCTAGTAAGACTTCAAAACATTACCCTGAAAGGTTAAGAAGGCGAGTCTCATTGGGCAATAGGTATGAAGCCATAACACCTCCGATGGTCACATTCAATTGCATTGAAAGAACTGTTGAATATCATGCAAACCATTTTTTATCAATAAAATCAAGGGAAAGATGCGTAATGAGATACTCAGAATATCAAACTGTTCCCTAGGCTAATCTTGTTAATGCTTAGGATGGCTGTATCCAACTTGGTGTCTTCCAGATATTTAAGGTAACAACTCTCAGCATTCCTGATGATTGGCCATGCTGATTGGAGGCTGAAGGAAGTACACAAGACAGGGAAGACTACCCTTAGGCAATCCACTTATGTTTTAGCATATTTGTTCTTCAGACTCATCTCTCACTCCCCATGACCCATTATCAATTCACAAAATTCCCAAGTTGCCCCTCTTTCTTCCTTCTACTGTCCCATGTTCATCTATTTAATTGCTCCTTCCCAAGGATACATTTTAAATCCATGTATCATAAGACAAAATTTTGTTAGCAAACAATGTTGCATTTATATATTCCTCAAACCCTGTTTTTCAAATACTGCTCCTGCAATGGACTATAACCAGAGGTGATAAATGGAAGGTGCCTACTCACAACGTCACCTTTACTTCAGGAATTCTCTTCTTACCTACTTATTTTTACTAGCAATTTCTGTGCATGGAAAGGTATAAACACAAGTCATCAAATCCACCTTTCATGTCATATATTTGCTAAAATACTACCACTAACATTTTTTATTTGCCATTAAAGAATTCAAATATTTTATGAAAAACCCATTCTGAATTATGCTTTTCAACGATGTAGACAGGAATTTTAATATTTATACTATAAATCAGAACAGTTTGAACTTCTCTATAAACAATGTCACTGCTATATCGCAGGAAGACTAAGCAGGAAGAGAAAACAAACAGAAATTGAAAAGCATGTGGTAGAAGATCATGAGGAAGAAATTCAGTAAAAGAATGTGGATTCTGAAAGATATACATAATTGCAGCAGCAGTCACACAATTCACTAAGACAGGGGTCCTCAATCTTTTTCACCAGGGGGCCAGTTCAAAGCTGCCGGTGCTGGGCGCGGGCTGGAAAGGTGGTACCGGCAGTGCGTGTGGGCTGGTACAGGGGCGGGGGCAGTGGCGGTGCATGTGGGCATGCGCACTGAGGCGGGGTGGGGCACGTGGCAAGGGGAGGCAAGGCGAGGCTGGGGTGGGTGGGGGGCAAGGTGGGTGATGGCGGATCCAAATGGGCATGGCGGGCCAGATAAAGGGGCATGGTGGGCCATAGTTTGAGGACCCATGCACTAAGAATTCTGGCTTATTGGTAAGAAGTAGTGTGTTGGTGTCAGCTACTGGGTAATTTCTACTTGATTCTTCCTGCAGGCAGAAGTAACCAGGAATCTATCAGGCTGAAAAAGTTTAGCATTAGGTCTGAACACAGATCCTGTCTTATCACCCCTTTAAGAAATCCAGATTCACAAGCTAGTTTCAAATTCTAACTCATCAGGACAAGCCATTTTTTGTTTATATTTTATTTTGGGTAAAAAAAAGTTAATTCTGGATTGGATCTTGATATCTCCTTCCTTTGACAGTTCCTACATGGTTCCTTGAAAAAAGGTCATGTTCTGGCTCTCTAAAGATTGCAGTGGTTAGACCTATATTGACCTTCCTTAGCTCCTACCATATTTGATAACAAATGAAGCAAAAGGTAGCGTCACAACTCCATGGAAGGGTTTATGGATAAAAAAAATTACTTGGATCCTTTTCCATGTAGGTTTGGGGATGGAAATAGCATTGGTCATTAGGTGGATGACTTATGCCAGCAACTATACAAGGAGAGTATGTCCTCATTTTCCTGGACATCTCAGTAGCATTCAATACCATCAATCATATCATCTTTCTGGAATACTTGGCTTGCTGGGGACTTTGAAGTACTATATTGCAGGGATTCTAGTTCTATCTGGCTGACTGTTCCAAGAACGTGGTCTTGGATGACTTAGCCTCTTCCAACTATGTTCTCTGTGTTATGTCCTCATGCTTCTAGGAGGTATCAATGAGAGTCTGGGACTGAATTTCTTCAGTATGCTAATAATACCAAGTTCTCTCTTTTTAGATTGTTGCCAAGCAAACAATGGAAGTCCTGAAACACTGCCTGAGTGCAATGTGTGACTGTATATGGGTCAATAAACTAAGGCTCAATTCAAGCAAGACTGATATCCTGTTACACAGCAGAAAAGCCAACACAGGACTCGGTTTTACAGTCTGCTTCAGATGGGGTTGTACACACTAAGAAGGATCAGATATGCTGCTTGGGGATTTTCCAGAACTGTCAGTGATAAGGAGTGCCTTTCCCAGCTTTAGCAGGTTTACCTACTGTGATCTATGCTTTTAGTCACATCATGTTTAGATTATGGCAATATACTCTCTGTGCGTTCAAGGTGCTGGTTCACACCCATAATGCTCCAAACAGCTTGAACTCTCTCCTCTTGTACGAACCTGTCCGGAAACTATTGAAGACCCTGTACTGTCTCACACATCTTGAAAAAGTAAAGCTGATGGAAACTTGAGACAGGACCATTATGCAGTTTCACTAGAATTGTATAACTCCCTTTCTAGGGAAATAAGCTTGGCTCCTTCATTACAGACCTTTAGATAGATGGTATAAAGTTTTATTCTGTAATAAACATTTTCATAACAAAAAACTGAGTTTTCACATTTGAAATTGCAATATACAGTGTTTATGATTTACTGTAAGTTGGAGAAGTCAATTATTTTTATTGATAAATAAGGAATTCTTTCATTTCCTTAGATCCAACCCCTTGTATATAGGTATATTTGAGTATTCTTTCTTTTCTGTATACATGATTAAACCGATTATCGTTTCAATAGTGATTGTCTGCTCCTATTTGAACCAAATGATACTTTAATAAACATTTTCAGAACGAACAAACAAAAATTCATAAAAATATGTTATTCAGGGCAGGTGGGAAGGCTTTTCTATCAAGATAATAGAGTAACTCATACATGTATTTCTGGAGCTTCAAATCATAAGTAGCATTCAGTCCCACCTTTTGGACTAATAAAATAGAACAGAACTACTTCAAGCTAAAGTTGCATAGTGTTAGCACTGACATCTATTATTTGTCTCAGGACTGTAAAATGTTAGGTGTAAAGACTTGATAACATTAAAATATAGTACACACTTAACAACCATGCAACCCTGCTCACCACACTATCCCTCCGGCCTCGAACAGCACGATCAGAGGATGCAATGCTCCCTGATTCATCATCCGTAGACTATAAGATTCAAAGACAAGTAATTAAATAATTCAGCATTAAATAAACATTTGTTTGTATCCAGATTAAGTGCTGAATATTAAGTTATGTTGATGATCCATAGCCATGCTAACATGTGCAAGCCAAAGTTGCATGCGGAGAAAAAATATCTTCATGATGCCACTCTTCTTAGCAAAATGACCATCATGATGGATGGCCTATGTACAGAGGTACAAAGAATGAAGCAAAAGTGAAGTAGTGCGGCTGTACTCTGCACACATAGGTATATTACATTCTCAGAAGAATACCAGTTAGTGAGGGTTCAACTATGAAATATAAACTAAATTGCAGGTTTTTCTCCCAGTGTCCACAGGCATAGCACTTTTCAGCCTGTATTGTCAACTATCCTGGTCTGCCTCACAAATGGTTGATTCCTCTGCCTTCTGTCTTCTCTACCCGTGCACTGTCATCCCAATGTCCACATGCAGCTTTTGAATCTCCTTCCATATCACCTCCAGGAGCAGTGATCTTGGAGACAGCTATGCTTGGCCCTCCAGTCTGTTTGTGGCAGTTTACTTAGCAGTGCTTTGAAACTGCTGCCCCTTTGCTCCACTCTTACGGCCAGCATTCTCATCTTGTCAAAGGTACTACACACAAAAGGAGCGCACAGGTTGCACACAGACATCACCAACAGGGCACTTATTCTGAAAAAGCCATGTTTCCTGCTCTGTCTCCCACCCTTTGCTCCACTCCTATCTTCCTTGGGACTGTCCCCTACCACTCTGCCATAGCTGAGGGACAAGCATATTCTGAACAACCAGCCAAGAAAAATTCCCAGACAGAACTGCACACACTGATGCTACAGGGAGCAGGTATGCCACCTATGCCCATGTATAGCAAGGATGGGGCGAGGAGGTGGGTGTGGGTGGGTATGCTTGCATAGTGACATGTAGTATGGCAGCACAAGGGAGTGCTACTGTAGAGTAAAAGTGCTACCAGTGAGTAGGCAGTTGCTTCTTCTGAGCAGCAAAAAAACAAAACATAATACCAGGGAGAGAGTTTGTGGGCCAGATTAGTGTATAGGCCAATGAGGAAGAGGCAGGAGGTGCAGGCAGAAGTGGTGCACCCTGGGGTTGATTTTCAGCTGTGGGGACTGATAGGATTCCTTCCAACAATATGTGGAAAGATGGAGAAATGTGAAAACCACACATGCATGGAAACCACGTGATTGTCTGAACCCAGGACCCAAGGTGCAACCACACTGTGCAGTAACCATGCAGTATGATCTAGCATTATATGTGAATGCAGCTACTATCTCTCCCTCTGCTTTGCTTGTTATAAGAATTGCAACAAAGCATATGTGAAATGCCCTGAATTCTTAATAAAGGTTAATGAGCTACAAATAATTAGACAGATTAGTATGGGCCTATTTGTGTATACTTTTGTGTATACACACAAACACCCCTCCACATAAACCTTTACTAAAAGCTTTGGTTATTTCACACATCTTATCTCACTATTCCTTTCAACTATCCAGTAAGGAAGCATGTGACATCACCATATAGAAGATACCATGCTGAAAAATAAAGATTTCCTGCGGAATTCATGGTGAGCAGAAATTTGAACTGGATACTTCAGAGAGCCAGGGTGGAATGGTGGTTAGAGTGTTTGACAGGAGACCTGGGAGATTCACTCACCCATGAAACTCACTTCAGGCCAGTCACTCACTCTTAGTACAAACTATCTCACAGGGTTGTTATTATGAGGATAAAATGGAGCTATGTAAGCCACCATCGGTTCTTCATAAGAGGAAAAGAAACATGATATAAAAGCAATGTAATAACAGTAATAGCAATAATAATGCCTTGACCTTTTACAGTATTGCAGTTTCCTTCTGACTAATGAAAATGTTTAAACAGGATTTTCACTAAACAGTAACATGCACCAGGAAATACCTGATTATCACAGGGTGACAAGATCATGGTACGCAGTATCAGTTGATAAGCAGACTCATGTACAACATTAAAGCATTCAGATTACAAGTGACCTGCCCTTTCTGCAATAATGTCCAATCAAAATTTGAGTAACATTCGTGGATGCCAGAGACAAACAAACATGAAAAAAGACCAATTAAGATGGTCCTGACAGATTAAGATGTCACAAGAAATGACACAATTAAATATTTTGTCCATCATTATTTACTGTGTGGATATAGCATCCATCATGTATGATCAAAACACAAGAAGAAAGCCAAAACATCTCAGGAAATGGGACTCCCATATTCTTATCCAACATTCTTTATCTGGGTGTGGAAGTGAATGGCAGCACCTGAAAATACCAACTTTTGCTAACTGTTATTCTGCTCTCCTCGGTACTCCTGCAGTATCCTCCAGGATACTTCAGAAAGACCAAGACGGAAGAAAAGAGAAGGGGTCAGGAGGTGGGACATGCCCTCCTGCTGTGTCCTGACTTTCTGTCTGGCACAGGAAAATTTTACCTGCAGAACATGTATAAAATTCACAGGGAGGTTAATGTGTCATACGAACCCATCTAGTGACTTTCACAGCTGTGTCCAAACATTAATTTAAAGAGAGATTTCCCCTATACTACTGTCCAAATTTCTTGGTACAGTATTTCATTCTCATTCTACACTGAATAAACAAGTTTGCAGAGGCAAACCTTTTCCCTGATTTACAGATTCCTAGCCAAAGTTGCCTATTTTTCTGATTAACCTTTTACATCACCTTCTATAAAGTAAATTAGAAATTGACTACCCATGCATTTATCAGTAGAGTAATTCACACATGTGGATCAACATAAAAGCATTAGTCAAAAATGCAAAACTTTAAGACATGCATAAAGCCTCTCACCACTGGACTACTTCGTGATGAGCTTGCTCTTGAAGAATAATAACTGTATTCAGAAGGCTAAAAGCAAAGTCATAACAGAAATAGAAAGGGAAATATTTGGTTTCAGCTACTTGTAGCCACAAAAGTATATTGTGTAAAATGCAAAAGAAATCCCTGTAGACTTACAGTACGATAACCGTATGACTTATACAATCCATCCCCACATAATGATGCCTAAAGAACAAAGAAAACAGCATTTGTAATTACAGCACTGGAGAACAAGAGAGATCATCTATGTAGTATGCAAGCACATGCACAATCATTTGGCCAAAGGGACCCAATTTCATTAAAGTTTTTTTTTTTTTTTTTAAGGAAAATTTGATGGAAAGATGAAATGCAGGAGGTACTCTGCAAGCAATCACTTCAGGCCTGTGAAAAGTGTTCTGTATCTTCCCCAGAAGCTTTTTCAGTTGGGAGGAAAAGAAAAAGGGTATGTCACAGATAGAGGAAAGAAGGCATCAAAAATTAAAAGGGAAGATGGCCTATTTCCAGTTCTGACTGACTCAACAAGTTCTCCAATGGAATGTGATTCTCAAAGGGAAAAACTGCCTAGCCCTGGAAGAGAACCTCAAATGCCTTTTTATTAAGTGGTATTTTTATAATGGAAAATGTTATTAGACTGTTAAACCTGTAGGCATCACCTGTCTTTTTTTAATACAGTGCCTAGAATATTTAATACCAAATAGTAACTGCTATTCACTATGTTTATTGATATTTTATAGATGGAATTATTCTTTTCAGCTTCTATTATTCATACTATTTAAGGACTCTTACCAGCCAAAACATAACAAATTCTAAGCTTTGCAAATATAGAAATTATCTTTTAAAAATCTAATGCAAAAGTATTCACAAATAAAAAATGAAATTGTGTAATTTAATCCATATATTTTCAGCTTCAAAGAAGCAATATAATTCAGCTGAGCATCTTAAAACACCACAGTCTATACCTAAAGTATTCCTATTATATGATTTCCATCCCTTTGTTGAAAACCTCTAAAGATTTTGCAATTTCTACAAATAGGCCTTATCTTTCCAAAAGGTTTATGAACAAAACACAAACGTTCAAGCACTAGCAATTTGTTCATTTCCCATGCACTACTGTCATTAACTTTAAGCATGTCAGGTTTATAAGCAGGATTGCTATATAGATTTCATGCCAAAATACCCAATAGAGAGGAAAAGAATAATACAGTTTGAGCTTCTGGATTTTACTTTTATGGTTATTTTCTGACCTCCAGCTAGCAACATGAGGGCTGTAGTCCCTGTTGCAGCCAGGAGGTACTTGATTTGTTCAGATTCTTTTCTATTATTTGCAATTTATTATAGTTCTCTGAAAAGGAAGGAAGTAGAAATGATGTCTCATATTCCCTCATTTCTACGAGAAATATTGTTAAGTAGCATTTCAGCAGATTTATAAAATGGATCCTGACATGAGCACCAGCTCCACAAGGGTGGGTTAACAGAAGACTTTCCAATAGGAGCAGAGGTGACTGCTCTCGGTTATCACTCCAAAATCCTTCCATGATAGCCCCATTACAGAAGTAAAGTATGAAGTAGTAAAACCAAGTTGATAAGTGCAAACTTATTGTAAAAACACCATGAAAGATTTTTCAGCTGTATTGACTATATGAATCCCCATCAGGATACTTGACCTCCCACTGATGGCAGAGACTGACTGGCTTTGCATGACACAACAACCTACCAGGTGTAACTACAACTACTTCCCAAAGGCTGGCTTATTTTTTGGCAGCAAACCATTCTGACAATCCATAGCTTGTTCTGGTGTTTGTTCAATCCACAATGGTTGTCATGCTGCCCAACCAAGGAGAGGAATTTTGATGTGGGCTATGGGGACTGGGTAGCAATCTGCTCAGTAAGAGTGGCAAATCCCTGATAATCTGCAATCTAATCCAACACTACCAGTAACTGCCTCTCCAAGTGACATTTTGGAGCAACTATCACTGGTTCACTATTCTTTCTGGAAAAAATCTACCCCAGAGAAGTGTTCATAATTTAAAAAAATTATAGCCATTCTTTTGCAACCGGACTCCTACTGCTGTCCAAGTAAGTATAATCTTGTATGGTCATTTTCCTTCTCTGGCTCAGTAGTCAAAGGGAGTGGAGAAGTGAAATTAGGCAACAAGCCCAGACTGCACATAGGCTAATTTGTGCAGAGTTTCCAGGAGCTTTTCAACTGAAAAGTATAGTAAAAGGGAAAAAGCAGAAAAGAGTTGCACCAAAAGGGGAATGGGACAATATCATCCATTTAGCCATGTAATTCTCTCAATTTTATGACTTCTCAGTCCCCTTCTCAGATAAGCTTTGAGAAGCCTAAAGTAATTACTTCATGCCCTTCATTTTGTACTTTGTGATGAGGCTGTCTTCAGATCATTTTTGAGATGGCAAAGAACAATTGATATAAAGTCACAATTAGGAATGAAATATTCCATAAATCTGGAATGTTGTCCATGTTGTCCATGGGGTCGTGATGGGTCGGACACGACTTTGCGACTAACAACAGCAAAGAGTTAACTTTCCTGACAAATCCCAAAGAAATTAAAGGAGCTGCAAGAAAGCCTGTACAGTTTATGCATGAGCACCATAGAAGCCTCCCTCTATCACCCAAACCTTGCAATCACAGCCCAACAGAAGAGACAGTAATGTTCACCAAACACATAGAAAAACAGTAACTGCACAGATACTACCATGTCTATTTCATATGACAGAAATGCATGAGTGTCCATACTTTCATATACTCTTCATCATTAGATTCATACATACTTAAGCTAAGAGTTTTCTAAGCAAAACACAACAATGCTCCAAGCCACAGTACTCTCAAAATGCAAGGTTAAGGCAACCATGCAGATCTGCATACGAACCAAACTGGCACTTCTTATCAAACCAGTGTTAACATCTGGAGACACCTATAGAGAAGAGCATTGTTTTTAGATTTCTGGAACTTTCTAATAACTAAATATAGAGTATTGCATCACACTGTACTAACCCTGTAACTCTTAGTTGTTGCCAAAGGATCGCTGTATAGAGAAGATGACTATAACAAGAATAAGACATCATATTACATCTGATGCTGTACAAATGGAGCACATTGTTCATAATATATACACATACAAAACTAATGTTAGTATTGTCATAAAGTGAGTCCATAAAAACAATGCAAGTGACACAAAACTAGAACTAGGATATGACTCTAACATTGCTTCACTTAAAATTAGTTTATCATTTAAACACCTGTATTTTTTAACTGAACACATTTTAAGCATGAACAGCCATACAGAAAATTGTGGGCTGTATTGTTGTAACATACAGTCAGGCTCAAAACAAGTAATCACATCACAAAAAATTAAGCAGATGCAAAACTGAATTAGGTCTGACATTATTTCTATCCCATTATTTGATTTGCACAGCAGTAATAAATTATGTCTATCCATATTAAAAGAAAGCAATATGTATTCAGTAATTTCTGAATCCAGAGGGCAACACCAAAAAGCAATCAAAGCTTTATTTTGTAGTGATGTTAGCTTTCATTAGTCAAGTCTCCAGTAAGAAAAAAAGTAACTCAGCCAAAAAAGAAGCTGACAAACCCGAGGATGGTAGACAGAAAGTGGTTTGCTATGCCTAAGGCTGCTGTAATTTCGCTGGTCATGGTAAAATCCACTCTGTTAAAAAATATGTTACAAAATTATATAAAGCATTCAGATACAAACTTTCAAAGCACTCAAAGGATTGATCTCTCGTCCAGTATTAAGGACACATGGTCAATTATGATACTCTAAAACACTAAAATATCATGTAGAAAAGAGCAGGCAGCTGCTTACCCACCTATATGCTCTACATTACACAATGATTCTTAAAACTATAGATGCTTCTAGGGTCAGCTGCTTTAATAAATAAAAGATGCAGAACATTTTGTATTGACTTGTATTAATGATATTCATTTTACATGCTATACAAAGTATTTGACTGCACGTATTTGTTAAACCAGAAAAAAAAATTCATTATATTGCAAGACCTTTAAATAGTGGCACTTCCACCCATAGGTGTTAAATCCACTTTAAGTAATATAAAGTCAGTAAAGTAATATAAAGTTAAGTAATATATTTAAAATGTACACTAAACTGTTTAATGTGGGAGTTCTCATAAGACAGCAAAGCAACTTAAACCTGGTGCCAAGGAGTCACAAAATTTACTCAGTAACCATTATAAAAGCAGTTATCCTAAAAATCCACAAACCTAAGGGTTCTGAAATTGTGTACAAATGTTTTCTAGAAATCATGCTATTTAAACTATGTTGCAATAATTCAGTGAAGTACTTTCAGATGTTTACTTCATTTCAAGTACCTG
Organism: Varanus komodoensis; assembly: GCF_004798865.1. Taxonomy (NCBI): domain Eukaryota; kingdom Metazoa; phylum Chordata; class Lepidosauria; order Squamata; family Varanidae; genus Varanus; species Varanus komodoensis. Next base: position 17,181,084 of record NW_025335269.1, on the reverse strand, counting down.
ACCTTATATAGGCTGTTCTTCAATGGAATTTCAAGCACTCATTACTGAGTGGCTTAATAAAGTAGATTCCTATGCCTAGTAGAACAAATGCAACTAGCAAACAAAATGTTAAATTCTTGGGTTCAATATTAATGTCAACAATTCAAAGCAGTATCCTGGAAACAACCTAGGAAAGGGGCAACATATATAAAGAAAAATGACAAAATCTATAAGATAGCAAAATGAGAACTACTAGTTTCTCACAAGGGTTTTATTATGCCTAATGTCAATCACCCTGTTCACTTTTTACTGTTTCTGACTCTGCCACTTTAGCTGCCATTGCATAACACAAACAAAGCGTATGCAGAGTCATCAATGTTTTATTTGGATAGAAAAGGAACATTATGCATTATTCCCCCGAAATTCGTGGGGGTTATGTCCCTAAAGCCCCTGTGAATTATGAAAAATCACGAATTTGGTGCTGGCGATGGGCGCCAGACAGCAAGGCGGTGTGGGCAGGAGGTGCAGGCCAGGCTGGGGGGTAGGTGTGCACACGTGGCGAGGCAGGGACAGGGGCAGGCGCATGCAGAGATCTTTTTCTCCAAGCAAGTCCAAACTTGGAGGAGACAATCTCCTTGCAAGTAAGCTATCACACGGCAAGGTGCCGGCTTACTCACAAGGAGATCGGCTTGGACTCACTTGGAGAAAATTCCCATGAAAGACTGAAATTGCAAACGCTGAACTGCGACTTCACAGGGGTATACTGTATAGCTAATATATTAAATGTGTAGAAAAATATTGTTTATATAGAAGTTGTGAAGAAGTAAAACTATAGCAAACACCAAGAGAAATACTAACCAAAAGATCTTTATGAGAACTAGAAGACTTCTTCCCACCATAAGAATCCCCATAAGAATGACTCTGTTGAGTAAAAAGACTATTACAATAATCAAGGAGCAGTAGCATCCTCAGAAGCAATTCCAATGATCACTTTAGCAATACACCTTTTTATACACTTGACTACTGATTTACCCAAAGAAGCTACAAAAGAGAATTGAGCAAAACAATACATAGATTAGTCTTCTACAAGCTATAATATGCCCATTTTCCCCTCTGAGTATTACTGACTAGCACATAGTTCACATACATTTCACAATGTATTTACAGATTGTTCTGGATACAGGAAATATAGCTATCATTCTGTTTAATGATATCCAGAAATCATTTGATAAAGCTCATCTTTAACGTGTATATACAGAAATGTCTGCCATACCTCCCTTCACAGGTAATGACAATCCATACATTCAATACCTGATAGGCTTTCAGAGAAGAAAGCAGACATACAGCAGTCACACCCACTTTTACTCAGCAATCCATGATTGGATTTACTCAGCATCCACCTTTTTATTCAGACAATATTTTAACACTGTGTAATGTTTATAGATTTTAATTGTGCAGCCAGGGTGTTTCTGAGTTTTAATTGTTATTGTTATTTATATTGTATTTATATTGTATCTGTTAGCCGTCCCGAGGCTATATAGCAAAGGGACAGCATATAAAAACTTTAGATAGATAGATAGATAGATAGATAGATAGATAGATAGATAGATAGATAGGCAGGCTCCTGCATAGGATGGTGCATTCAAATCCAGACTGTTGGATTGTTTAGGGCTCCACAACCCAGCAGTTAATCCAAAAACAAACCAGGGTTAATAACTAGGTCATTCAGTCGCAAGCAGTGTGTCCAGTCTTTCACACTCATGCACAACAACCCATGCATTGTTTAACCTATGATCTGTGGAAAATGTGAACAAGGCCATGATGGCTAGCATCAAATTAAAGTATAGATCCTGAACTTCACATTGGATTAACAGCAAAAACAGTTGCTCCAGAAATGCAATAATTAGCACCCAAATCTTAGCACCTCCTACATAAAATAGCCTGCAACCTGAAGTGTAAGGAGTAGGGGAGCAGCGCTACAAAGGCGATACCACACATAGACACTGACTAGAAGACTCCCAATCAAGGATATTTCTTCAGTGAGACTTTCTAGTATTCCTGTCTCTTTCTTGACACAGGAAAAAAATCAACATCCTTTTATTTCTTGAAGCCACTTCTGCTAAAGGGTAACATAGAAGATATAGTTTGTAAATAAAGAAAAATGTATAGTCTTCTCACATTATAGGACAGGGAACACAGCAAAAAAGAAGTGGAAATTATGCCATGGTTACTTTTTCTTGTAGAAAATTCCACTTTTATATCTTAAATGAGTATGTTTATAATAAATAAATTTTATTTACATCACAAAAATCTTATAAATGAAACCTATGGAAAAATTAATAACAGAAAAGCAACCTCTTCGTTTCTTTCCATAACCTCTCTTGAATCTCATATCTTAAATTATATATCTGCAGATTAAACTTGCTTAATTTTTAAAAGCAAATAGTAATTATTAAAAAATAGAACGGGAGCCAAAGGTTAGTCAATACTTTAACAACTCCTTTGCAAATCAAGTACAACATTGAAATGTCATATGAGATAAATTCTGCAACTACATACAAAATGTGACTATTTTGCATAGCTGTTCTTCCCATTAAAAAAAGTTAGAACCCAATTTCAAAAGCAAAAACCATAGAAGCACACGTCATTCAATATAGCTAAAATTAGTGAATGAGACAAAGAAGAGCTTCTTTTTATTATATATATTATATAGTATGCACACACTAGGCTTTTTAAAGAATAGTTTGTTCATGGTGGCATTTGCCATAGGCCTTCAAAGATATTCCATATAAGTAAAATATAATTTCTCCCGGCCCTACCTCACTCTTTTAATATTTAGACTAACATTTGCCTGTCCACATTTCATGCAACCAACACTGGTCTTAGGGACTATGACTTTAGATGCCAAGAGCTTTATCATCTGTCTCTGTCTCTCTCTTCCCCCTTCCTATAGGCAAAGTTCTCACAGAACATGATAAATCCCTTAATCTTCCATGTTTAATTGTTAAAATATGTTGTCATTACTATTACTCATTAGTGCACACAAATGTGATGGGAACAAACCACAGCATGCTCATCTGGATTACGCACCACAAGATCTCTCCTCCTGGAAGTACTTGTTCTGCTCCTGTGTGTCCCACTGGCATCAATGGAGGGACTCTTAAGAACGGAATTGTAGAAGATTATGAACTTCAAAACTAAAGTTTGCAACATGAAAAGTTGCTTTATTTCTTTATTTTCTACTAAAATTTTAGATAATACTTTAGCTTTACTATTACTAAAAAAATTATGCTTTTGACTACCATTTTCGTAATTCTGATTTTCACCAAATTCATTAACACAATGAAATTCAATACTGAAATGCAGTTAGAATAAGCTCTTCCATTGGAACAGGAATGAAGAACTTAGACTTCAAATCTCATCAGCCTCAACAAGCATAGCCAATGGACAGGGATAACAAAATAGTAGCTTAACAACATCTCTACTTCCCTGGTTCTATTACCTTTTCAATCATTCTTCCTCTCCTGAATAAAAGAATAAGCAAATACACATTCTACTAGAAAAATCTTAAAATTTGAAAGTATTTAGATATTAAAGTAATATGTGTACAAAGACAATAATCTTATGACTTTCAAATATTTTTTCCTAAAGTTTATTCCCATTTTTTTCTTAAGGCATTTAAAGCTATTGAAGTTTTTACAACATTCTAGATCATTTTGTTTTGATTTAAAGGAAAATGCAAAGAAACACACTCAACATGAGTATAAAGTGAATACTTTATATACTGACCCTGTGACTACCAGTACTTCGAGTAGATGCCAAGCCATCAGATCCCTGATCACAAAATTAAATCAAAAATGAAATGACTTTAAAAAAAAAACAAAAACAGAAGGAAAAAAGAAAACTCTGATTTTAGAGGTTTGTACAAACCAGATATGACTGCCGGCTGGACCGGTGTGAATACCTAGCCTTCTCTGAATCATCCTAAGAAGGGAAACACCAAATACTGTTATTTAGGAAAGGGAGGAAAAAATAAGAATGGAAGCCCAGAACAGTAAAGCCAGTAGTTTTAACTTCCTGCCCCAACAGTATTCTGCTCCAGTAGAATTCACTGATCCAATTGTTCACAGAAGTCTCATTCTTCCTCCTTTTACCTTACAAAAGCCTACCTTGATTTTCAATATGTATCAGTTTACCTAAATACATTTCAGATTGCCCAATATAATATAAACAACCCTAATTCATTAGCATTAGGGTCACAATCTAAAAGTATGAGTTTTAATTGAAAAATTACATTTGCATCCATGTACGTACACTAAAAACTACTTTTGATGCAAGAAGCATCAAATTTTTGGCAACAAGCTACACTGATAATCAGTGACTTGGTCTGGTCTTTTGAACATTGATGGGTTGTTGTGCTGTTCAATCCTTGAAAGAAATTTCAAAAGCCAGCAGCAGCTAGCATGCAAAAGGGAAGCTGCTTGCACAGTGGCCTAGCAAGGCACTCATAACCAAGCAGCCTGCAACCAGTCTCTTTAGCATCAAGACAGCTGCCAGCTCCTCATCATACATGAGAGCAACAAAAATAAAAAAAAAAATAGCAAATGAAAAGAGGTTGTGATTAGGACAGAGAAGAAGACAACCCAGGTTCTGCTGCAAAAGACCGGGACACTGGCTGAAGAAAGAGGGAAAGAAAGATAGAAAAAGCCTCAGTGAGCCATCCTATCTATCAAGAGCACTGTGGTTTTACGTACTCCATAAACAATCCACACCATATGGCTGGTCTGTATGGTGTTCAGCACATTGTGTGAATCCATCACTAGCTTTCAACAATAAGTTAAAATACAAGAACATATCTGCAAAATGATTTACTAGAGGCTAGTGTTCAAATATTTTATACAATCAATAATTTCATTTGTTATGACTAGATGAAGCAGTAAGATGGGTTATCACATTCTTTGGAATAATTATGATACAATTGATGAAATTTATTTTTTAGCTTCAATAGCTAAAAAAAATTGAAATCAAATACAGACAGAGCACAGAGAAGATGGAAGGAGATTTAGAATTACAATTTAAAATTCTAATAGAGAAGATACAGTAGGAGAAACTAACCTATGGTGCATGCTATAATTACCAGTAGTAAGTTATTTCTTTTAGAAGAGTAATGATATAGGTTCAAAACCAAAGACTAAATGAAAAGGAGTCACTCATGCAACAATTTCTCCTTTTCTACAGCAAAAAGGGAGAATCATTGAAAACTGTGCCAAGGCACCTTGTGTGAACAGATTTTGAACAATTCCCTTTTCCTGCTCCAGTTGCCTGTACAAAAGTCCATGCTTTTCAGGAGGTTCTCTCAACTCTCAGCACAGGCTTTTCTGGGGATGGAAACAATCCGTGTACACAGTGTATTCGACTGGCAAAACCTTAATAACCAAATGCTAAAAATTTGGAAGGTTTGAAGATTCCTTGAATGAAGAAAGATTCCTTAGGGAAAGCACGAGATCTCATTGTCTTGGCTGAATGCACGGACATGATGTGATACAAGTGTTGGTTCCTTAAGTCTCCATTTAGTCAGAACAATAACATTTGAATGTAATTTGCCCAAGATTAAGCACTTTAAAATCCCATATATTCAAAGGGAGAGTTACTTAAAACAGATACTGCATAACTTTTACTTATGTTGCTGCATTAATGTAATTATGTTTTACATATTTTTAATGTAAAAAGCTTTAAATCAGAGACATGCTATTGCTGATATTGAAGATTATACAAGAGAATTAGTAAATGGAGCACTCCAATCAGGTTAGTTTTTCTAAGTGTAACACACCACACATCAGGCAATCCTTCCCTACCATCCACTTCTGGATATGTCCCCATTTTCTATCATAGGAACGTTGAGAAAGCTACAAAAAGGTAAAAATATTCTTATTTCACAAGACAATTCCAACAGGAACAGTTGCCACCCTTTAAAGATGTTGCTTGGAAAACCCTATTAAAATTAAACCGTATTAATATTAACCGTATTATCAAAATTATGTTCCAATTCACCATTTTATCTCCACAGATATATTCTATCAGCAAAGCCTACTGAGTGATATTCAGAAACCCAGTTTAAATGCAAGAGAGAAAAACTAGAGACACACTTATTGACAAGTATTTCAAATACAGTAATAATGATCCACACCATAGCACACTTTCAAAACTACAAACATTAGTATAAAATTGTAGCGTGCAAAACAATATTCCATGTAAAAGCAATGTTGCCTACACTTTTAAAAAAACATTTGGACCCAATGAGGACTTCACTTGGTATACCACAACACTACCATATACACTCTTAGAAGAGTGGTAGGGAAAAGGAATACAAAAGTAACATATTAAACTTTCTCAAAAGGTATCTTTAGTAGTAAAATCTCCTACTAAAAGCTTTCACATGGTGCATTTCATGTTGAAATTAGTCTAACAAATGTGGGCTCTGATAGAAGCCATCTCTTAGTACTTGCCTTGATATTATTCAAAATCCAAGGGAAATATGTCAATGATATTTCAGTATTTTAAACCTGAAGCTCGGACAAATATGCAATGCATTTGGCACTCTGAAAATACACACACACACACCGGGGGGGGGGGGGGGAGCACCGTTGATCTCCATACACCACTTTCTCTTTCAAACTTAGCACTAGAAAGCCTGGTAATGGTACACTAGATGTCAGCTAATTGTAAAATACTGCAATGTTTATTCTCAAGTATGTTAAGAAGTTGAAAGCTAAAACACAGTTTTGTACATTTAGGTAATGAGTGTAATGTGACAAAGGACTACACAACTAAAAATCAAGCATTGAATCTGTCCCATTTTTGCCAATTCCGTTCTCTAATACTGCAACTTCTCTCTCTTGTACCACTTCCCAGGCCTTTTCTGAGGCCCTTCCAACCCTCAAGAGAGGGACAGGAGTTGCAGGAAAGTACAGTGAGAAAGAAGGGGCAAGAATGTTACTACACAAGTTGCACAGACTCTTGCTATAAGACAGTCTGTTTTTACCTTAACTTGTCTACAATAACAGCACTCCAAAAGAAAAGAAAGAAAACTTTTCAGGTTTTTGTATGGAAAACAGAAGAGATCCTATTTTTTTGAAATAGTTAACACTTAGAACTGCCTGCTCAGGTTTGTTCCAAGTGCTAAAACTCGTGTGCAATTGTTGCTGATATCCTTGGCACACTGGAAACTATGTTTTGTACAAAATCAAGAACTATTCAACTACATTTCAACAGGCCATTTGGTTAGCACATATACCACATATTTTGTTTTTCACTGCAAAGACAGCACAACCTGAATAATGAAGCTAAACTATGCCTGAAGAATATTGCAGCACCTGGAAAAACATCTCACTAACTTTCAAAGTAGTGGTTAGAAGCATATAATAATGTCACAATATGAATTTTGTTCTAAGTGTAACTGCTCTAGTACCTCCTTTTGTTGTCGTTCCAGCTCCCTCATGCGTATGTCCCTTGCTTCTGCTCGGGCTGCACGTTTAGCTGCAAGCCGTGCTTCTGCCTGTTAAATTGAAAGAATTCCTTTAAGTATATTCACAAATGCCCAAATTTCAGATTCAATAATACTTTTAGTAAAAGTGAATGAACTATTTTTAAATGAGTAACAACAGATTTTACCATAAAATATTTAATTTTGTAATCAAGAAGTCTAGCCAAAATACAATTGAGAAGTCAACTTTTCAACAACAAAAAGCATTACAAGAAGCATGTTTAACTTCCTCTCCATTGCTAACCTAAAGCATTTATTTACTTTCTTCTATACAAGTAAATAAGTGTTAACATCTTTGGCTACAATGTTGCAGTGGTAGCAAACCAGTATTTGGTGGCCTAGATATCATACAATCTGGAGCGCGGAGACAAAAACCCGTATTTTCTGATGCTTTGCCACACCCACCCTGCAATTCAGGAGCCACTGTGAGGAAGTCTGCAGAAATCAGACTTGGCCCAACAACTTCCTCTGCCTCAGTCAATTACGTAAGTGATTGGTGGATGAAGACTCCATCTAGCAGAAGAGACTGTAATTCTTCCTCTTTCACCAACCTTGATAGAACTTTAGCTCATAATAATATACCATTTTCCTAAAATGAAGCTAGGCAATAATGTGTGACATGCAAATGTGGCTCAATTCAAAGTGTTGCTTTTGCAGGAAGTGTATCTTTGCTGGTCCTCATCTGGTAAAGTTGGTAAAGAAGCACCATGAGAAGTGTGAGTACTTAGTGCCTTCTCGTACAAGTATGAGTACCACAGGTTTGCATCAACCTCAATGTACCCATACAACAGTTAATATATGAATTGGAACTTTAAAGGCTGGGATCATATAATTGTATAGTTCCCACAAAGTATTAATTTTATAATCAGAGTTTGGACTGTTTCGGGATTTTTAAGTTTTAAAAGGTCCAATTACTCCCAAAATAAGTTAACAACAATGAAGCAACATTCGAGGAAAGATAAACTCCTATGGGAGCAGTGGAGTGGAGAAAAGACATGATCCCAAAAATAAATGTGTCCAAATGACCATATGACAAATGTTCCTGTGAGCACAAAAAGATTGATTATCCACACTCTAATCTGTTTCTGCAGGATTAACAAAAACATCAACCTCACCACCACCCCACCCATACGTACATAGCATCCTATCATGGTCAACAAAATGTGCAGTCCTTTATAAGGAAGTTGCCTATTCCTATTTTAAACCTTCAGAATGAATAGGCATAAGGACTAGATCTAACTCCTGTGAGCACTAGATGTAAAGGAGAGTTATATGGGAATACATTAAATAGCCATAAATTAAATATATCACCAATGTAAGCAAAACATTTAGAGAGTTGATTAACCTGAAGGACACTGAAAAGACAATAGATAGCAACAACTGATTTTATTGAAATAAGCTATACAATCCTGCAATAGCAGGAGTTTGGACTTGATGGCCTTCACGGCCCCTTATTCTATGATTCTATGAATAATCTCAAATAGGAAAACATTTGTAAGTGTATAGTCCAAAGTAAATATTTGTAAAAGCAACAGAGTAAAAAGGTAACCAAAGTTCCAATGTGTTTAAGGGTGCAATTAAATACATACTTAGGCTGGGGGATGCTGGAATCTTTAAACGTTTTTGTCTAACATGCATAGAACTGCACCCTAAATGCAAGAAAATGAAAAGCCCTGATGTAGGGGATAACGACCTACTTAACCCTCTTCTACAAACTAAGATTTGTTTAGTCTATGTCTTCTTAAATCCCAATACAAGATTAGAAACTATATTGTTTTCAGTTTCAAGAATTGTGTTTCAAGAAGTCAAATTCAATAAGGAAATAAGTGCATCTTTTTCTTACAATGAAAGAGAATGTTGTTGCATGGACTGTTAAAGATGTGAACTAAATTGTTGGGGGCAATTGTCTGTTTCCATTCAGCTCACATAAAAATATAATAACAAGCAACCAGCTTCCAGTTAACCCAATTAAAGACTTCGGGTTCAACTGAACCCAGTGAAAAGATGGGAACACACAGAAAAAGAGAAAATGATAAAAGGAACACTGCAAGAGTGGTGGATCCTTAATATGTGCTCTGATACTGGCTATGTTTCTCCACACCCAAATAGCTGCCCTGGTGTGGATGGCTGCTATTATATCAGCAAACGTCTCCTTGTTTTCAGTTAAGATACCAATAAGATGAGATACATTGCATGAAAAATATAGTAAGAATGTTTCAAACATTTTCAACCTTAACACAAGCTTCTCTGATTTTCAAATGTTTAAAATTAGTAAGAACCATGTAATGCTACCTTGAAAATCAAACACAACAAATTTTGCCTTTGTATTACATGGTAAATATAGTAAATATATCTGTATGCACTTTTCTGTTTTAAAAGCTGCTTTTACACAAATTTAACCTAAAAATTATTATTGTAATTTAACTGGTATGTCTATGTGTCCATGTACCAACCTCTCTAGCAATATGCCCCAAAGCTTCATCCTCTGCAGAAAATCTGTCTTTCACTGGAGTTCTTTTCCTTCCTGATCCAGGAGTCCCCATATTTAAATATGCTTTCAGCAGTTTTCTCACTAGTTTTGATTAGATCCAAGTGCCCAGATCTGAAATAAAGAGATAAGATTATTAATTACCATTTTAGCCTTTTAATATCCTAATGCTATTAAGCTGCTGGGTGTGAATCTACAATTTTGCAATTTCTCATAAAGCATAATTCTTTATGTTTATTGACACCTATCAATTTAATATTGGAAGAGCCAAGCCCACTGAAAAACAACTTCAGCCAAGAACTTAAGAAACCACACATGAATCTTCGTAAGAATTTGCCTTGTCTAGACAGACATACATACATTGGGATTATAACCTGGAATTCTCAACACTGTGCAAAGAAACTTCATCAATATAATTTCAAGCTGAGTATAAGTTTCATATGCACAAAGCAGAGAAGCACACAGTTTTCGCAAGATAACCTTGGCCTGAAAAACTCTGATGGAGGGAGGGAAAGTATTGACCTTCTTTTGTATTAAAAAAAAAGATGTAGGAGCACCTTAATACTGCCTAGCAACAGTAATACATGTTCTAATAACCTCCCACTTGGATTACTGTAATGCGCTCTATGTGGGGCTGCCCTTGAAAACGGTCTGGATACTTCAGCTGGTACAAAATAGACTGCCAGACTGCTGACGAGGACTGGCCATTATTCTGATATGATGCCAGTCCTCTTATCAGCTCCACTGGCTTCCAGTTAAAGACCGGGTCCAATTCAAGGTGCTTGTTTTGACCTATAAAGCCCTAAACAGTTTGGGACCAGGATATCTGAAGGAATGCCTCCTTCCTTATATGCCCTCACGCCCCTTAAGATCTGAGGGAGAAGCCTCTCTCAAAGAGGCCAAAAGGACATCAACTTGGAGTAGGGCTTTCTCTGTGGTGGAACCCAGACTCTGGCACACGTTCCCCAGAGAGGTACACCTGGCACTGAGCTTATACTCTTTTCGGCACCAGGTCAAAACCTTTTCATTTTAGTGCTATTTTAAAAGTTAATAGTTTTAATGATTCCAGTCACTTTTGCTTTGTCTATTTTGATTTAATTTGTTTAATTTGATGTTTATTTATTGTTTTATACAGTATCACCATTTTAATCTGTGGATGTTACTAGACGCTTTTAAATTGTTTTTAAATTGCTGTAAGCCGTCCTGAGATATTTATATAAAGGACAGCATACAAAAGCTTTAAATAAATAAATAAATTTCCTTTGGGCAATTTTGATAGCTAAAAAGATTCAATCCCAGTGAATTTAATGGAAAGCATTTAAAAACAATCATTCAAATTTCTGAAGATATTATGGACAGATAATATTACAAATCAAACTTTCCACCTTTCAATTGCAACTTATGATCTATTTTATTCAATGAATGCAGAAATATGATTTCATTGGAAACACAAGTCCTTTAGCCATACAATTTAAAAAAAAAACACTTTCAAAATGCTTTTAGACAGCCTAAACCAGGTATCATTTTGAACTGTAGTAGTGCTTGCTTTACTGGTGAAAGTATTTTAACTGTAGTGGTCAGTGATAAGATTGCAATTTAATATTGCATTTAATAGTGTGTGAAATTAAGAAATTAACCCTTATAAATAGAGTGACACAGAGAATGGAATTAACACTTCAACAGAAAACTTAAAGGCAAGGGTCTCTTTTCTCCTGTGTTTGTCTGTCCTATATTTAGAAAGTTAAATAGTTAACAACTGAAGAACTACATCTGTACAAATCAGCTTTTTCAGAATATAGTGTTTCTTGTAGCCTAAATAAAATAACCAAGTTGCCACTTTCTCCACCTTCAATATTGCTACAACCAGTGACAGACACTGTGGGTATCTCAGCATGCTATGTCATCGCACACAGTTTCTGGCATCTACTTTCAGGAGTGAATGAACAGGGCAAGCATTCTTCCTAGAAAACAAGAAGTTACCATACATCAAACTCCAGGTTGTATGATCCAAAAATTAGGATCAATCTTTGCAGGATCATGGAAACCAGTTTATTCAGATACTGAGGCAAATTATACTGTGTCTGAAATCAGGATAGCACAGCACACGATTATCACTTGCAAAAGCTCAGGATGGTGCACACAAGCCCAAAGGCAGTTTCATGTTTATGCACATCTAAACACAGATGTTGTCTAGAAAAGAAATCAAACATTCCCTCATTCCAATCTGGGATTACTTTGACTTCAGCCTTCAAATATGCTTGATTTGTGGAGATTCACTAGTCCCTTACAAGCAGTGAGATACTATCAAGCATGATCTCAGCTTCATCTATTCTAATGCCTGGGCCAGGGCCAACAGAATACATATCAAATATATGTGACATATTGTATCTTAATTAAGAAAGTACTATAAATACACAAGACATATCTTCAGTGTTTAAGCCCCCAAGATCTTTAAAATCCGCCTAGACAGGAATAATGTGATAGTTGCAGAGTTTTTCCCCCAAAGAAAAAGTTAAAATGACAGAGGCACCCTTACAGTCTGACAAAAATTTCACATCTTTGGTTATTTTATATTTTCATGTAGCATAAAACTTTTCTACTTCTGCCCATCTTGCATACTACAGTCTATCAAATTAAGGGCAGTGTAGAGTAATGGTTAGGATGCTGGGCTGGGACTTAGGAGATCTAGTTCTAGTCACCACCTAGCCAGGAAGCTCACTGAATGCTTCAGGCCAGTCACTGATTCTCAGTTTAACCTACCTCACAGGGCTGTTCTTAAGAGGATAAACAAAAGAAGAGTATGAGGATTATGTAAGCTATTTTACATTCTTTGCAGGAAAATATGGAATACACATACAATAAACAAAACAAAAATAAAATTAATGAACTTTCCTACTGCCTAGCCATAGCTATTATGCAAACTAACTACCACCATATATACTGCATTCAAGGAGACTTGCATATAAGACAAGGCACTACTTTGGGCTTTTTTTCTGACATTTGGCATATACTGGGCATATAAGATGACTCCCAATATTTGCTTCGCTATTTTCTGTTCAAGGGTCCCAGTATATATATCTCAAGCAAAAAGAAGCAAATGTCTCTAGAAAAAACATGCATATCTCTCAGTATTCATGCCCACTGAAGAGACAAAACACATGAGTAAGGCTGGCTAGTGCTGAGACAAAGAGCATGACACCCCAGGAGAGTTCTTTGAGGAATTTGCAGTTTTTCCGCTCTTGCAGAGGTCCTGAGTTTTCAGGCAGTCCTAGGGGACTTAGAACTGAACCCCCATGGATTCAAAGATCATATGATTTTTTTTTTTCATCTGGTGTATGAGACATCTTCCCAATTTTTGACATTCTATTTCCGGTTTTAAGTGAGATTTATGTCAGTAAAAGCACATCTGTGAACCATACAGAAAGCACAGATATGGGCTATTGTAGTGGCATATAAATTTAGAAAATAAATAACTATGCAGTATTTTGCACTGCATAATGTATTTTAGGGTACACAGAGTTAATCATACCAAGTTCAGTTTCTTGAGCTTCTCCTGTAATCACAGCACAATAAACAGAACAGCATATTATTACTTTAGGTATCCAGAGTAGAAAGAATCAGGATGAAAATTAAATCTTCCTCTTGAAGCAATGATAGAAATTGTTCTACAACTGTAAACTCCCACAGCTTTCAAAAAATCTTTCTGACTCAAATTCTCCCCTTCAAGGAACACAGAAGATCTTGAATTGAATCCAGATTTAGGCAAATCTGGTAGAAGTATCTTCTTCACACTATCCCCTTGAGCCCTCTGAAAATAGTACACAGAAGGTTGGGGAACCCTGAGGAATAGACTATCTGTGGTGCAGAGGATCCACCAAAATCTGGCAGTCAGCTCCTGTGATTTCAGCCCTTCAGTCCATTAAAGACAAATTCCTGATCAAATCAATTGATGATAGAAACAACCTATGTTTTCCACCATTAAGATGTCAGTTTCAAATTATCTCACTCAAACCTCACTATTTTTCTCATCATTTAACACCACTACTTATTTCATTATGCATTGGCATAAGGTATTTCATTAGACAACAGTGCAGTCTACAACATATTGAAGTTATTGAGACTAGCTGTGGAACTGTTCATTTCTAGAAAAGTAGCATTAGTACTACTCTCAATGAATCTAAAACATGTAGTGACAAAGTGACATCATTCATTACTGAATAGCAATATGAGCCGAACAGCAATTCTTATATGCCAGAATTCACATGCATACTCATAAAGTTAACTCTTTGGTTCTATCATAAGGCTGCTTACACTGTCTATCAAATATCAAGTAGTGAAAACATGTCATAAAAAGACATGAAAATGTATCTTACCAAATTGTGCAGCTGTTAGCAAGATTGGAATTTAAGTTTTAAATTCTAGCACAAGCATTGTTATCTAATGAAATTAACATAGGAGTTCACACTGCTAATTTTATTAACATTGCGTGTACCAGTTATTGACCTGTTGAGCAGATGTTCAAATTTCATACAATGTGATGGACTTCAGCTGGGGTACGAGAGAAAGACAGACAGATTTCTTTATCACTGATAACCATATAGACTACACCTAAGCTACAGCATAAGAAAATTGAAGAAAGGGGCAACAGTAGACAGTCTCTTCATAAAAATTCTTTAGAAAATTTAAAACAATCTAGTTTGCTTTACATGTACAAAACATGTTGAGCAGCATTCTGTAAACCATATATATGCACTTGAAAGCATGCATATTTATTTCTGAGTTAAGTGTTTTTGGAATCAAATTCTAGGAAAAAGTATGTCCTTCCTTAGTTTCCCAGCGCAATCAAAGGCAACAGACTTTTCCCATCTCCTGAAAAAGTTATTGAGCATCACAGCTTGTCCCAGTTACAAAACATCAAGTCTGAACATCTTTTCTTAACCTGATCACAAATTAACACTTAGCGCACATTATCCTTCTTTCCATCTCCACATCAACATCAGCCAGTCATTCACTACATGCTTAAGTTTTGTATTTGTAGAACAAGGCTTTATTTTTAAGCAGTCTATTAAACATTCCAGTCTCTTATCCATTCTGACTGTGGGTGTAACTGGGGATTAAAGATTGTCCAGAAACAATTTCCATTAAGTGATTTGGACATAACACTCACACAGAATATTTAGACAAAGTGTAAAGGGGTAAGTAATATGCTTTAAGTAAGACTGACATGTACTGCAATCCTCAGCACATTTAAAATGCTCTATTGGATTGGTTCCAGATGAGCAGAGAAACCTAACCCCTTTTAACAGCTCTCTAATAGGGGTTAGGATGGGGCAGAGATCTTCACTGTCAGAGAAGAGCTTTGTCTGTTTGTTTTTGGGTTTTTTTTGCCCCAGAGGCCTAAATTATAGCAAGAAAAAACTTGAAGGGTTTTTTTTCCATGGGCATTAATAGGGCATTTTGAGGATGCAGTAGTTAGCTGGCCAGGACAAGCTAACTAGAGGCTTTGAAAGTCAGATAATCTGCCACTTCACTCCTCTCTCCTAGCCCCACTTAGGAAAGTCCAAGTTAGTTGCCCTCAATTCCCATTAAAACCAATTACACATAAGTAATGACAGTTCACAATGTTTTTAATGTCAACATGCACAGGCTCGCATTCTTAGCGAGTGTAATTTACACTATGAACTTACTGGAGGCCAGGATCTACTTTTTGTCCTATGGAACTTTGTAAAGCACTTGTCTACCTACGGCAGTAGAATAATAAACGAGAAGTGTTCTTCTTCCTTCCCAACGTTTACGGAGCTTACTTGCAAGAGACTATCCTCAGGATGGCAGCCCCTAAGATAACAGGTCTTCTCACATGGAAGCATTACCATTTTGCGACCTTCGATACACGCCGGGTAATTTTGTCCACGGTGACACACTATCCGTGGGAGTTTCTCCCTCGTACCCAACGCCAAAGGCAGCTGAAGCCGAGGAACACCAGGCATCCCCCGTCAGCCGATCGCCTCAGCGAGATCACTCCACAGAGCAGTCCCGCAGCCCCAGTCCCCAGGCATTGTGCCTGGTCAGAGACATCCGGAGCTTCCTGTGCGACCGGCCTGGCCTTTCCTACGCGTCCGGGGGCACCAGTATCGCTTTCCACGCCTATCACCGACCTCGGCGAGGTGAAGGGTCGCCGGCCAGCCCTCTGGCAGGAGCCCCCGGCCGCCTTCCCAAGCCACCAATTCTGGTCTGCCCCCCCCCCCCCCACACCCCAATGGCTCGCTCACCAGAGGCCAGCTCCGTCCGGGCAAAGAGAAAGGCGTTCAGGGGAACGAGGAGGCTCCGGGAACGTTAGCAGGGCGGGGCGGTCGAGGGCCCAGCAAGCCAAGGAGGCGGGGATGCTGATGAGGAGGAGGATGGAGCCGCTCCCGCAAGCCGAGGCTCTTCCCAGAGATTTCCCGAAGGGAAAATGGGAGGCTTCCCCGCCCGTCGCCGCTGCCGGCTGCCGCGTATTCTCTCGCGCCGGCGGCTGAGTTCGAGCCCTTCTCGGGCTACCGCCGCGCGCCGCACCTCCTATTACCCGCCCTTCTAGGTCACGGCGTGGCCATCGACGCTGCCGCCGCGCGCTCAGAGTGCTAGCAGCGAGCCGACCGTTTGCCTGACGGGAGGAAAGATACCTTCTCCAGACACACAAGCTGCAGCGCGCATGCGCCACTCCTTGACTCGTGGAGGTGGAGCCCCACGGGCGGCGGCCGTAAAGAAAGTGCGCATGCGTGGACGGGGGGGGCAAAGTTGTGGGTTGGAGGGATAAGGTGTTGCAGGAGGCCCCGCGAGGTTTTGTTGGGGCGGGAATCTAAATCGTGCTGGCCCGACAGGATATATCGCAAGCATGTCGAAGTCTTAATGGAGCCCAATTAGTGTAGGAATATAGTATATAGGAACATATTTCAAATGCATGGGCACATACTGACTGAGTCACATAAAAGGAAAGACGTCTAGGATGGGCGCTTTCGTTCACTCACCTTCAGGGCGCAGTCATGTTGTGGGGGATGGGGTTGACAGCCCTGCAAATTACAGAATTCCCCAGCCAAGCATTGCTCTATAGGGAATGCTAATAGTGGTAGGATTCCCCTCCACCGCCCGACTAAACATGCACAGAATTACTCCACCGTTCATTTTGTAAAAGGGACTTTACCGATGTATTTCTCTGTATAGCTGACATGGCGGGGGGTGGGGGGAGAGAGAACTGTGAAAAATGGTCTTCCAAGATGTGTGGAATAGCAGAGCAGTAATTTCTTTTCACACTTAAGGTTAACATTTGATTTTGACAGAAACGTCATTCTTACTGTGGCTACACAGTACATCTGATTTTCCGTTGTTAGAGTTCCACATTAATAACATGGACAGGTGGCACAAGAGTCTCCTATGAGAACATAGTTGTGATAAAAATTATGCATGGTGTGGAGAAAGACAATAGGGATACGTTTTTCACTTGCACCATGTTAGAATTTTGAGTCAGTCCTGCCATGAAGGGGTGTTGACAGAAGGTTCCAGTCACGCAATAGGAAATTCTTCATATACAGCATTGAAATTCATGGATTTCACATCCACAGGATATGTTCATTAACTGAAATGGCTTTAAGCCAACAACCTCCAGATGGGTTTCTACCTCATCATCCTGTCTTAAACATGGATATTATATTCCATTTGTAACCCATATATTCCTACTGCTACTTCAAACTTGCTGCTACTTATTAACATTATTACATTGCATGTATATCCTACCCTTTTCCCTCTTGTGAGGAACCCCAGGTAGTTCACATAGCTGCAACAACAACCTTGTGAAATAGGTTAGTCTGAGAGTGAGTGACTAGCCCAAAGTCACAGAATAATCCGTTAAGGAAAGAAAGGGAGAACAGCCACACAATGTCTTTTGATTGGCAATCCTAGCAACCTTCTGTTGGGATGCTCCTCAGGTTTATCAATGGCTACAAGTCAAAATGTCTGTGTGCTACCTACAGGATCACAGGCAAGAAAAATCTCTCTGCCAGCAAGAATATCACAAAGTCTGCACTAAATAAGCCACTCTGGAGATGCAAAGATAACAGTAGATTCTCCTACTGAAAAAAGGCCCTGTCTTAAGCTACTGCACATTTCACCTCAAAGAAAGCTCCTTCTAAAGAAAATCTAAAGGACTGGGAACTTCCTGTTCTTGTGGACATTGTAAAGCAGCATAAAGGAAAACAGAGCCCTGTAGCACACTAGAACACAACTACTATGGAGAAGAGCAATAGTCTGCCAACATCATTTTCTAGAATTTGCTGTCCTGATTGGTACAGAACTGTTAAAGAGCAGTGTCCCCAGTCTGTCTCCATCCAGCCACTCCAGAAGGATACCATGGTCAGTGATATCAAAAACCACAGAAACATCCAGAAGAATGAGTGCAATCACATCCCCCATGTACTTTCCATGGTTTCTCATTTGTCTGAAAAAGAAACTTACATAGTATTAGCATTTGCATGCTCTCACCAGTAGAAACTGGGCCAGCAAATAGTATCACACAGCCAATATGTGTCTTTGCCAGAAACGTGATATTTAAAGCAAGTAGCATGTCAATGCATCATCCTCACAGTTTTTTTTTTAAATTCTCTGAAAGTGAATCAAGAACTATGAACACAGGATTACCCACTACACTCTTGACGACCTAAGAAATACCAGGACAAATTGCCAAGTCATATCGTTTACTCATCTGTATCAGCAGGAAGACTGAGTCAAAATAGCTGGACAGAGAAGCTAGTCTAGAAGTGTTTCTGTTTATAGAAGCATATCTATGTTTAACAGAGTGGTCTGATTATGAAAGTATTTGGTCCAGAGAGTATAAACCCAGAATCTTTCATGAAGGGTTCATATACCGTACCACCTTCTAAGAACTGAAACCATGAAAAGGCTAAATTAAGTCTTACAGTGTAATCTACACACATAAAGATTGATTCTATGTATGCTTGCTTGGAGCAAAGCTCCACCAAGTTGTTGTTATTATTGTTAATTTCATTTCTATACTGCCCAATAGCCAAAACTCTCTGGGCAATTCAGAACAGTTTATCAAACTACAATAATGAGTGCAATAAAAATGAAACACAATGTAAAATTCCAATCTACAGCATCTAAAACAGTTCAAACATCAAAAACAATTTAAATAAAAACTAGATCTGTCAAAACAATGAACATATCCCATCACATGATTAAATACCTGGGAGTAGAGGGCAGTTTTAATTGGACATATGACCAGTTGGAGTTGTGTCATAATTTGGGAGCCACCACTGATAAGATCCCCCTCCTTTGTTGCCTCTTCCCAGGCCTCCATTGCAGATGGCAATCAGAAGAAGGCCGCCTCAGGTACAGGTTGTAATGTCAGATTGATTGAGGGAAAGTCATTTTCTCAGGCTTTGAGTTTCTTGAAAAAAGTGGAATATAAATATAATAGATCTAAATAAATAAAATTTTGTGGCAGACAGTTATGTCTGAATTTGCTTCCTTTAGTAGGTATTAAGAACAGGATAGGAGCCAAGTTTTCAAACACAAGCCAGATTTCTAGATCACTGGCAGCTTCCTGAGCAAAAGTAACTGACCTACATTCTCATTATATCCGACCTTTTTCTTCTTGCAAGGCACTTTTCTTCTTCATTTTATCCTTACAATAGTGTGCATGGAGCATTTGTCAATATCAGGGAAAATGGGTAGCCACTATTTGTCACAAGTACCCAAGGCTCACTGAACTGATCACAGAGCAAACATGACTGCATATTGAGCTTCTGGTAAAAATTTTGCAATGTTACTTTTGATAAAAAGGTTTGCCCATTTGCGTATTAGGCAATATCACTGTTATGCCATGCTTGTAACACCACTAACATTTCTGTGGCAAGAGATTGTGATCTCACACACTCAAAATTAATGACTCATCTGTGGTTATGAAGCAACACGAATGCTACATCATGAGAGCAAATGTTCCTTTTCAAGCACACATTATAAAAGCAAAGTGACTTTGCCAGAGCTTCATTGTTCTCACATTTTGAACATATTTCAGAGAGCTGGAAAGACCAACTCAGCAAACTCTGCAACTTTGATGCGTCTTTGGAAAAATCCTTTCGTGTTACTTCTTCACACAAAAAAGAAGAGAATGGAAAGGGAAAAAAACCTACCCTTTTGCTTGGTTGACCACATATATCATAACTTTCTCCCTAGCCTATGTGTGTATTCCAGATCTCTGTGACTTGAGTTTGGAACATGAGAACTTCCACAACTAGATGGGACAGCACTTTTGTTGCTTTGCAGTGTGATCGAGAAGGAAAGGTTTTCAGTTATTTTTTTACATTTTTCTCCAGTGAAGTGGTAGGCCTTTATCCTTATGTTCCCTCTATATCATACATGGGATGTTTTTCTTGAATGCATCAAAACATTTTCCTCAGTGTAGAGCACACAATGCATGTGTGTGTGTGTGTGTGTGTGTGTGTGTGTGTGTGTTTATGTTCCTGGAAGCAATAAGAAAAACAATTCCTAATATAGTCTTATTATGGTATGTATTACAGATGCTCATTTTTAAATTCTCTGTAGCTATCTTAATCTTGGACTTAGACGAGCTAGAAATTTAATCAAACAAGAATCCTTTATTAAGAGAAATGTAAAAAGGTGTACAAAAAGGAAGCAATGTTGGAAATAGAAATCACAGTAAAAATGCTCATATGGTGACAAAGTCTGTGATCTTGATTCAAAGCTCTGCATGTGCAGAGATTCCCTGTGGTATGGATTATCCTCTTCTCATTCACAGAAGGAAAAAAAGGGAATATCCCTTGTACAAAAAGTGATTCACAGATACACTTAAACTTTCAGTTATTATGGAGATTCACTTCTGTTACATCCTGATCTATTATCTAGGGGAAAAACCCATAAACACTGCACAGGGCAGGGATCTATCTTTTTTGCAGTTATTTGCACAGGGGTTAATGGGCTCATTCTCAGAAAACAATAAACCAGCATTGAGAATTCTGCCCTAATGTTCATGAGCAATTGCTCCAACTTGGAGCCTTCCACCAGCAGAAGCAGCTACAGTAATCGCATCTGTTGGTCACTGCATGACTACAATGGTGGCCTAGATAGGCATTTGGTCTGATTCAACATAGCTTTTCCCATGTTCTCACCAGATTGGAGGGGGACCCCTTAGCCTTACACTCCAAACCAACTCCTGCCTTACTTCCAAACAACCCAGGAGTCAGAAATCAACTCCAAATCCTGCCTTCAGATTCTGGCTCATAAAGGGGAGAGACAAACCAGGCTTTCCAATTCAGGTATCACAGCAAGGATTCCATTCTTGGGTGATCGTTTAGTTACTGTAGCTACTACTGTTGACCACAGAAGCCAAATCGGAGTAATTAACAATAAGTCCATTCGTTGTACCGAAGACACTGAAGGTTCTTGTGGTACCTTGAAGACTAAGGATAGTATCCAGTGCTCCTTATGCTCTAATGGGATCATTACTAGCACTGTGGGAATCTAAAATTTTGTTTCAACCTGAAACAAGCAAGAAAAAAGCTCATTTCCCAAATGAGGTAGGTCAGCAGAGCTCCAAGGGCATGTTTTTGCTAAAATCTGGAGTTGCTTTAAAAAGTGCTGGCTCTCTGTTGTAGTAGTTACGTGTGGTAAAACAAGTAGAAATGCAGGGACAGTGCTGGATACTGCCCTAATGAACAATTACGGGCATTAACATTTGAGGATTAGCTGCATGATGCCTTATTTTGAGCAGCATGTAGAAAGACAAAAAATATTAGCAATGCAGTCAGAGGAAAATGAAATGCAAGAAATGCAGACTTTGATAATTGCTTTAAAGATAAATACATGTAAAATAATTATAGTGGCTTCGCAAAGCAGTGTTGATAACACACACATCCTGGCACCTGTAAACTACAGGTATTAACTTGAGAATGCCAGGATGTTTAGGCTATTTTGTGAGTGGTCACTGTAATTATACTTGGTGATTGTAACTGTGTTTGTTAGCCTTTAAGGTGCCTCTGAATTCTTTGTGTTTTTGTTGCTCCTCAGCAAATGGCTACAAAGAAAAACAAAGAAAGAATAAGATAAAAGGAATTATAAGCCAAGATCCAAAGAACTGTCCAAGTAGCTCCACATGGTGAGGCTTAAACAATGCAGTCCGCATACCTCGCCACAACTCATTTCTGAAATCAAGTCAGGTTTCAAAAACAGCTTGTAAAATTGCATGGGAAGTCCTACCACTCAAAGAAAAGAACGCTTTAAGAAAATTCCTCTGGGTGTGCCCAGTTATTGGGTGTGCCCAAATTATATCTTTTGGTTCCTAGCCAAAAGTATTTTCTATTTATACCTTTACAGGTGAAATATTATTCCTGGTTACAATTCACAGAAATTGATTTATTTCTGTCTTTAACAGCTGTGAGCTACAATAGATTAGCAGTGCCTATTATTCCTGAAGTGTCAGCAAATATTTCATTTCCTTCTCTTTCTTGTAGCTAGTCTGAACCTCCCTTGTTCCAACTTTCTATAAGCAATAAATAATAAATGCTTGCATATGCAGCATATATCTCTCAAAGAGTATATTAATAAAAATGAGATTTTTAAATGTACTAGCCAGTGTGACTTCCCATAGCCCTCTAAACTTGAGTATGGAAAGATCATGGAGGCAAGGTCCCCCATCCCTTCCCTGTACTCCAGAACACCCAGACATTTCCTGCTCCCAGGTTAGTCTTTTGACCTCAGAGCTGTAGCTGGCACAGAAAGGACCATGCAACCTGAAAGGGCAGAAGGAGGGAGCTCTGAAGTCCAACTCCCAGCTCTGACCTCTTCTATGGCCAGCAAGTCAGCATCTGCCATGCATACAATCACACTTATATTGTGCAATAAAGGGGGTCCAAAATCATCTTCCATTTGTAGCCTGTGTGTACGTGTATTTTCCCACTCTTCTATCTGTTTTCCCCTTTTCTAGAAAGAGAGAGAGAGAAAGAGAGAGAGAGAGAGAGAGAGAGAGAGAGCAGAAAAAGATGGAACATAAGAAGATGAAAGAGAAGAACAGTGCCTTTGATTGTTAGAGCTGGGATCCTCTCCATTTGGAAGCATCCTAATACATGAACAAACTGAAAGTTTGCACTTGTAGAAGGAAAGCTGCTTTGTCCCATGGTTAGGTTTTTGAAGAAGTTCTCAGAAAACATTTATGTAGGGCTTTTATCTTTTTATGTAATTACCCTTTGGGGAGAACCATGTTGCTTTCTGGTCCTCATTAGAATTGCCGGGCAGTTTCACTATCAACACAAACATTTTTTCCAGTAGCTTCTGTAAACCAATCGATGTTGCTGATGCACAGACAAAGCCCTTTGATACAATCAATCCTATATGCTTGCTGAAGTTACTGCCATTGTACAAAAGAAAAGGAAAAATACCACGCTCTTCTATTATTTCAGACACAATGGATACAGGAATCCATGTCATTTGTGCTAACAATAAAAAGATCAATGAGCTAGGTTTTGTGGTTTAAAAAAAATATTTCATTCTTTTAAAGAGTACTAAAAAGATGCAAGAAAGCAAATACTGACAACCTCTGAAGACTGTCCTACTATACTGTATTTCTCTTGACAGATGATTAATATAGATTGATAATTAAAGCTGTCTCCCATACATCTAATTTTTCAGGTTGCATGCAGGTGTCATCTGAGCATTTCCTGTGTAAGAAATCATAACTTTCTTTAGAATGTTGCATATTTTTAAAATATTAGAATATAGCTCACTTATTTAAATTGTCTGAATATATATACTTCCAATCATAAAGTTTGGGTCAGTGGGAGAAATGTAACCAAACAACCAACGGGTTCATCAAGTGGACCACAATGCAAAGGAAGGTCCATGGCAGGGTTTTGTCAGATGACCCTGCACTGCTAGTTATTTGCCACTTATGCTGAATAATCCTGGTACACTCTGAATTAATATCTAAACAAACCAAAAATAGTTTGGTAGCATGTTGGTCAAAACTAGGGTCCTGGTTTGTACTGCTCTGTTTACAATGTAGGATCATACACCAGAGTTTGTTCTTCACTTACAAATCTTGGCTTGTTTGGGAGCAACATCACAGATCCCAGGTTTGGATGACTCACTACCCAAACCAGTTTTGTTTCTTTCGTCCAGGGATGGGGCACCTCTAGCCCTGCGGTCATATTTAGCTCAAAAGGTTGGCCCATTCAGTCTGCAATGCCTTGGGTGAGGCTGTTCCCCTAAGTCTTTCTCCAAGCCCCACCCTTAGAGACTCATGGAAAACAGTGTCCCAAATGTTATCTCCAATCATTGACTGAAGATTACAGCAAGGGTTCTTCTGCTTGCCACTCTTGCTCCACATCAGGGTGAGCACTGTTTCATGTACTGCTTTGCTCAACCTAGCAGGAAAGTAGCTGTCCAGACCAAAGCTCCAGCAGCAGGAGTTTTTCCCCAGTGGGGTACCTTCACTGGGGTCCAGATGTCATCGGACCACAGCCCCACATCCCTTACATCCTCTGGCCCCTGGAAATCTGTGTGTGGATCA
Organism: Varanus komodoensis; assembly: GCF_004798865.1. Taxonomy (NCBI): domain Eukaryota; kingdom Metazoa; phylum Chordata; class Lepidosauria; order Squamata; family Varanidae; genus Varanus; species Varanus komodoensis. Next base: position 17,156,502 of record NW_025335269.1, on the reverse strand, counting down.
TGTCCCCCTCCATTATTGTTCACCACTCACATTAGTGGGTTGATTCAAGTAAGAGCAAATGGTGAGCAAACATTCCCTGGAATGCTTGCTTGCCAATCTGTGCAAATATGACCATTGCCTCCCGCCTCCATTTCACTCCTTGACTGCAACCACAAAAGACCCTGGTCAGTGCCTGAATGGGAAAATGCCTAGGAGCTGTGCATCCATCACCTTACATTCTGTGATGGAAGAAATGTGGGAGAGAAATAAACTATAGAAAGAAGTAAGCAACAAGAAAAGCAGAAAGAGTGTGTGTGTATGAGAGAGACAGCTGAAAGTGTCTGAAGTGAAGTGTGCATAAGTTATAAATTGGCTGGGAAGCCTGTTTGAAGAGGGTGTTTTGTATAGGTGGCATATATGCACAAGCAGGATATATGAACCTACAATATGTAAACCTGGTTGAACCTTGTTGTAAACTGTTTGGAGAGCCTCTAGCTAACTGGACAGTATATAAACATTTTAATAAATACAGTGGTACCTTGGCTCACGAACTTAATCTGTTCCACGATTCTAGTCGCGGCCCAAATTGGTCACAAGTCAAGTCAAATTTCCACATAAGGTTCAATGTAAATAAGATTACTCCGTTCTTTACCATAACTTTATGTTCTACATAAAGGATGGCATATAAAAGTTTTAAATAAATAAATATGCATGTTTATTTTAACCACTAAGATACAGTATGAGCCACATCCCCAGGCTGCGGGCCAAGTGGTGGCCACCTCGCCAAGCCTGGGGGCAAACATGGTGGGGAGAGGCGGGAGGTGCCCTGCTCAGCTGGCCATGGTTCCGTCCCTCGCCTCCCCTCCCCTTGGCCCATGGAAAGCAGCCCTTACATCCCTCCTCGCAGCCCCCTCCCAGCCAGGGGAGCTGTCTTGCGCCTGCCTCTCCGGCCTCCCACTCCTGCTTCCCCTCCTGGAGCTGGGCGAGTGCCTGCGAGGGGACCTTCCTCCGACTCAGAAGCGGGACAACAGTGAGGAGCTGGGAGGGCCTCCACGGAGGTGAGCGGGTCCTCATGACTCCCCCTTGTGGTGGGTGGGGAGAAAGTTATTGTTTGGAGTGTTTGTGTAGGAAAGATGGCCGTGATTGTGATCATCACCTGATGCAGAGATCGTGACCTGAGGCAAAATTTTTCTGAAATTTCTGTTTGTGACCCGATTTGGTTGCCAACTGAGGTGTTCGTGAGCTGAGGTACCAATGTAAATGAGAGAGAGAGAGAGATGAACTGGATGTCAGCTCTAAGGTAAGAATGGGATACATACCTTGTGCAGTTATTATAAAGATGGCATAGGTGCACAATAATATTCTTTTTTGGTCCTACCTACCTTGCCCTGTGTACCTTGCCTTCCTTCTCCTTGCTCAACCTTCTTCCCCTCTTGTCCACTTCCCAACCTCAGCACTTCCTTGCTCCAGCTCCTCCACTTGGTGGACTCTGCACTGTAATTGCCTCCACTTCCACCTGAGATAAGAGGTACATACTCATTGGTGAAGCAGGTACTTTGAGACTTTGGACTTCAGGCACACTCCTGTGCAAATGGAAACAGAAAGAAGTCCTACAACAAGGGCTCCTTTAGATTGCCAAATGCACTACCGTATTTTTCCATCTATAAGACACCCCCATGTATAGAACGCCTCCCACTTTTCTTTCCCAAACTTCAGAAATCAATATTTTAAATACTAAATAGAAGACATTTTTATTTAGTGATTAGGCAACGTTTACATACCAGTACTATGATATTATACATCACACTTAGCTCTGAGCAAATCACTCAGCTTCTATTGCATCACTGGTTTCTTCTTCATCACTTTTAGTTTCAAACATATCAGTTTTTTCAACTTCTGTTGCATGACTGCTGTCTGCTGAGTCACTGTCTATATATATGAGATCATCCTCATAAACTGGTGGCATTTTCTGTGCTAACTTTGTTCGTGTTCTCATGGCCTACCCTTCTCTCCTCATGAAACTTGAAGCACCATTTTGCCTTTCCTGTCAAATCAACAATCTTCACTTCGCTTGCAAACATTCTTGCCTGTCATTGAGTAAGCTTGGTTGACACACATAAGTCACTCTTGCGCTGCTCCAAAATCCAAGTCTTAAGCCTCTGCTCCAAGTTTGGCCATTTTGTTGGTTTTTCTCTCAAGGCCATCTTCTTTTTTGGCATCTTAAGGAGTTGTTCTTCCTGTTTTCTCCTCTGTCTGATCATGCACTCAGTGGGAAGAGGTCCAAACTGTCTCTCTGCAGCTCTATTTCCATAACTGATTACATCCAGTTTAAATTTTGCAGAGTAAGACATTTGCTTACTGGTACCAGTATCTATTTTTTTGTTTTGTGACATTTTTATGGACTCAGAACGCTCTGACATTACCACTCCCTGTTGCATCTGGGCACTGGCTACATGCTGTCCACAGCAGCAGCTGATGTCAATTACATAAGGCTCATGATTGGAGGAAACCTATTAGCTTGTCTCTGCAATCGGAAGTTTCGCTCGTGAGGTTAGTTTGAAGAGATAAGGTATCGGCAGTTTTGCACTCACGGTTCTCCTCTCTGCCCCCTGTGTATAAGAAGCCCCTCCATTTTTAGGTAAATATTTTTAAGAAAAAGTATCATCTTATACATGGAAAAATAAGGTTGTTTAGTTGTTAAGCACACAACTGAAACTTCTCTTTCTTCCTCCACAACAATCATTGCATACTTAACATTCCTGGGATATTACAACAACACTGTTTACCAACACTAATACTTTAAGCATGTGCACTTTTGCATTTTAAACTCAGTTAAATCATGGCATGATAGAGCTTGCCTGTTACCCTCATTACCCATGGCCACTCAGGGCCCAGTGCTCATTGTGCCCATCCCTGGGCTATGGGCCCTGGACTTTGGACTCATGATCCAGCCTGAGCTGTGCTAGGTCCACATATTTCTAAGCTATCTAGACTCACAACTTCTTAGAAAAATGAGCAGGTAAATTGAAAGAGCAATATATGTATACAGGTCAGGTGCATCAATGAATAACCAACAGCACAACCCAATGAATTTAACTCAAACATAAACTCTACTTTATTCAATGAGGTTTCCTCCCTGGCAAGGTTGCATGGGATTCCAGCCTAAAATCACAGTGCAATGAAGCTCTGAAACAAGGATATTAATTGGAGTTTACTTTCAGGGAAGTGTGCCTAGGATTACCACCTAAGTAGAGTGCAATTTTAAGATAATGTGCATATATTTCTGAATAAACTCCTCCTGTGAAGCTCAGAGTGCCATGCTCCTACCTGTGTGGCATCCTAAGTAACTTAAAGTTTATACTCAAAGAAGCCCTTTGGGAACTCATAAAAAAGAAATGCTCTCAAGGGATCAGCTTGCTTTTCTCAAACACTAATTTTCTAGTTCAGTTCATAATCTGCCTTGCATGTTGCTGCTTGCCTCTTTCATGAACTTCCCTTTCTTTCTCACACTCATAGCTGACATTCAGTTTAATCAGACTCCCTGAAGGAAGGGTGGTTGCTTCATTTGTTCATCAGGCGTAAGCAATGGGGACACAGAGTGTCATTGGAATACACCAAACTTAACATGATTCTTGAATCGTTTCCCTATTGTGCAGAACAGGATGAAAACACCACAAAATACCACAAAGGCCAAATATCTGTGTTTTGTTCATTCCCATGGTAAAGTCTGAATGTAGTATGTATTTAGTGGGCTGATAGGTAACATAACTCTATACTGCTAGTAGGGATGAGCAGTGAAACTCTCTAATATCATCAGCATCATATTCTGGATATCCTTTGGACCTCCTGCTAAACTAGTCATGATACTGAATTAATTACAGTTGAAGCCAGTGCTTGAGGTGTCCCGTGAATGACCACTGTTAATGTGATTGGTTGTTGTGCAACCATATCTTGTGGTGTACAGGATGTGGTTGGACTCCTCCTTGCTATTCATGGAGTTATTCTCAGCCTGCTTGGAAGCTTTAGTGGCTGTGTGTTTTGCATCTGTGGGGGCAGCTCTGGACATAATGTTAACACCAGTATAATGGAGGCACTGTTAGTGGCACCCAATGTTCCAATTTAGTGCATAAATTAAATTGCTTCCTTTGTGGAGGAAGATGCTCCTGATAACAGTGAAGAAACTTGTTCAGTTCCTGTCTACTTGGTCATTTAATTTCCATACTGCTTTCCCATATAATGTCCCTGAACTGGCTCACAACAGAAGATCAGCAGCACCAAACAAAGAATGCATAGGGATACATCAGTTGCAATAATGCACCGAGCTGACAGCACTGTGGCAATTGCTAAACTGGACCTTGCTGCTGCCAGTAAGGCAGTTCAGCCCAGTGGATAGAGGCATGGATCCCAGGGTGCTGGGTTGCAGTTCCATCTTCCATTTGCTGTCACTCTCCCATAGCATTGTGTTAGAAGATCATTGTTGCTAGTGCAAGTTTGCATGTGAAGGCTGATCATATTTGATCCTTTCATTCTTCACAATGTTATAAAACAGCCTTCCCCAGCCTTGCGGCTTCCATACATGCTTGGACTGCAACACCTAGAATTCCTGGTCAATGGCCCTGCCGGATGGGAATTCTGGGAGTTGCGGTCCAAATGCCTCTGAAGAGTACCAGTTTGCAGAAGGCTGTTATAAAATATTATCTGAGATGGAGTTGTTGACAAGGGGAAACATCTCATCTAAATCATCCCTTGGTTCCATTGCAACTCTTTCAAGAATGGGATAAAATGGGAATTTCTCCTGTGGGTGGAAGTATAAAAAACTACAGTCTCACATGGGTCTGTACTGTGACCAATACTTTTCAACTGACTTGAATGATCAGGAAGTAGGGGTGAACTATGAAGTGATCAGGTTTGCTGAAGGCAGTGAATGATTTAGGTGGGCAAAAACAAAGAGGGATTGTGAGGAGCTCCAAAGGTTTCAGTGCAGGCGAATGTAAATTGATGTATGTTGGTTAAATAAAAAAAATTCCTAACTTCAAGTATGAGCTGATGGGATCTGAACTAACAGTGACTAACAGAAATCTTGGTGTTCTGGTGAACTGGACAACCCAATGTCAACTTATGTCAACTTATTGCTGCACTGAAAAAGACAATCCCATGTTAGGCATCATTAGGAAAGGAATTGAGAATAAAACTGCCAGTACCATACTGATCCGTAATGAATCTAAAGTGCCAACATGCTTAAAATACTAGTTCTCATCACAGTTTCTAAAGAATATTGTAGAACTGGAAAAGGCTCAGAAAATGGCAAGTAAAATGACAGAAGGGCTTGTGCAACTCCCCTGGGGAAACAGCTGTACGATATAGCTTAGAAAAAGGGTCACTAAGGGCAGACGTAATACTATTATACAAAATTATGCCAGGTGTGGAGAAAGTGGACAAGGAGACACTTTTCTTCCTGTGTCATAAGACTAGAACCTAAGGTGATGTGATGAAGCTGATTGGTGGATGATTCAGGACGGATAAAAGGAACTACTTCTTCACACAGCACATAGTTGCTCTGTAGAAATCACTTCCATATGTAGTGATGGCCACCAATTTAATAGGGGATTGGGCAAATTAATGGAGGAGAAGGCTATCAGTGGCTGCTAGTTACAAAAATGACTTCACATGACTCTGGTTCACTGTTTCCAGGCAAAATTGAAAGTGCTTGTTATGACCTATAAATCGCTGTATGCTTGAGCCCAGGCTACTGAAAGACTGCCTTCTCAGATAAGAGGACACCCTTATCATTTAATGTTTCTTTTAATGCTGTGCTTTAATTAAAATGTTATTTTATTTTTAGCTGCCTTGAGCATAATTTTGGGGGTCCACAAATTAAAACAGGGTAGAAATGAATAGGGTAGAAATAAAATTAGTTAGGCTGTAATCCTCTTTTGCACTTGCATGTGAGTAAAACCCACTGAACACAGTGAGACCTGCTTCTGAGTAAACATACAAAAGATTTTGTTGTTAATAAAAGAAAGATAAACACTTGCTGGTCTTGTTCATGTAGTGCTGTTCTGTTATTTTAAGTACTTCTTATTGTATTAGTATTGTTACTCAGCCTAGAACCATTTGTATTAAAGGATGGGATAAAAAGCTGTAAGCAAGCAAATACATTTCAGAATTCTAGTGCTGTGAACATAATACAAAAGGACTAGGATTGCACAAAGGTAGGACTTGGATTTATTACAAGTGATGATGCAAGAATTTTGTTTCATTTTCACATCAAGTCTCTTTTCAGGCCTGACTGGTTGAAGATGAAATTAACTTCTGAGTTGTTAAACTGGCTCTTTCCCAGATAAGCAAGCTCTGCGCTTTCTGGTTCTGGCAGGAACAGGAGGAGGGTAGGAGAGTGAAAAGTTGGCAGGTATTTGAGTCAGCATAGGTTTGTATCTGAGGAACCTACCCCAACTTTATGATATTAATCACCAACAATAACTGCTGCCAAATTACTAGTGGAAGGGCTGTTGCACTGAGCAGTTGAGCAAGAAGCAGAAGTTTTTCAGGTGCAGCTTTTCATCCTATCAGTTGGATGGATGCTGTCAAACAGAAGCCCTGGATAAAAAGAAAGAAAATGGACACAGCAGGAAAACTTCTACAACAGTTACCAGAAAAGTAGCCGTCTTCATCAATTGCAGCAAAAACAAGATGCTCAGAACTAGTATTCTAAGTGCAGTGACACTATAGATCCGTTACAAGAGTCATCTTAAAGCTTACTAAATGTATTATGGCATAATCGGTTCATGCCATATCAAATCCATTTCTCTTAAGGTAGCTTGTGATGCTTTTCCTGACAAGAATAGGAATAATTGCCTACCCGTAAATGTTCCGCTGATGCCCTGACAGAACAAATTATCCAGCAACTCTGTGGCAGTTCAGAGGCAGGTCTTAAATGGTTATTATGTGCTGCAAGGCTAGTGTCTCGTTTCAAATGATAGGGGTTCTTTGTCCTGAATGTTGATTTTAAAACTACCAAGAAGGCATCTGGATTGCCAAACTCCTCCACAAACAGAAATAAGCGAGATGAAAGAGTTCTATCTGAGCATTTCTTTCATTTCCTAGCAGCAATATCATCAACAAAACCAACTGTTGTTGCTTTTTTTTTTAAATGATAAAAGATTACTAGTTTCCAGTCTTGATCAAACAAGCTATTCCAGAAAATCCAGCACCAACAATACTTCTTAAGCTGGAAATGGAAAGCCCACAATTTAGCTCAGTGGCTGAGCAAACACTTTGAATGCTTAAAGGGGTCTAAATGCAATCTGTTTCTTCCAAGGCTCAGAGATCACTTCTAAAGTCCCAGTACAAATCTTTAACATGTGCTCCCTCCCACACAGATGCCACGACCTCATCCCATGCACAGCATCTTGTGAATCATAAAAGAAAAATGTCTATTTTAATTCTGAAATTACATGTTCTATATTTTTGAAATTACACTATGGCCCACTGTGGGACTTTTCTAGTATGCCCAAAATAGACACACCCCTTTTGCTATTTTTGTTTAACACAACATCCACCCCTGAAGATGGTCCATGCTGGCTGTGGAAGATGGGAGTTGTAGTCAGTGATGGGCAAATCTGCAGATTTTAATTTCTCTTAGTCTTACATTTATTCTAAACTTAATCTCAAACTTTAAAAATTTCTCCAGTCTTAAGTTTGGTTTGTTCTGAAATTTGAGATTTTTTTTAAAGTTCATGAAAATTCATAAGCAGTTTTGTGTACATTTCTCCTAATCAAGGCATTTTGCACACATTTTTGCCAACTGCACATATCTTTTAGCAGGCAACAGTCCTAACAAATGCATTTTAAACAGTTATTTTCCCTAGTATATACATTTTATTCATGTTTTGTTGGGGATATTCTGCATTTTGTAGCACCACCAAATTTAAATTGCCATAGTGGTTTGAAAGGGCAGAATTAAATAGGTTTTCATTTAAATCTACACCAAACAATTTCTTCCCTATCCTACATATCTGGAATGGACCACTTCAGGAAGGCTGGATTGTAGACTTCCCTTGGGAGGCCAAAACACTTGAAGTTGGAATATAATTTATTTAGAAATGCACCAGTTAAATAGACATTGCAAGGTGCAGAACCAAGGGCAGGAGCATCTCCAGGTTAACACTCAGTTCAGTCACCTGCCCCCCAGTCCTAACAAAGTTCCACAGTCAAAATCAAATTTCCTTACAATATTCACTTTACAAGCAACACTACTTTCAGTACTAGGAACAGCTACTTGCTACCCATTCTGTCTTAGCAACCACCAGCCCCAAAAGAGGAGCCTCTTGTCATATTTTAAAGATATACCCTGATAATAGCATTCCATTCTCTGCGCTGTGCACTTCAGCACCCAATCCAAAGTCTCTGAGGGGAATTTGCTGGCCCTCCCTCAGGATCTCACTCTAGTGCTTATTAGAAGGCCATGCAAATAGTTGATAAAGCATCAACTAGTACCTTCATTACCAAGGATAGTCAACTGCTTGGAGGCTTTCCTTTCCAATCTAGATTTAGGCCTGGTTTGAGAAGGGAAACTCTCTTGGTTGATTAGTACCTTACTAATCCATAACCTCAAAAAGTGTAGCTTTGATAGCTTTGAATTTAATCTGGGCCTACAAAGCAGTTCTGGGGTACCCAGTGGGAGTCCTAGCAACCCTACAGAACAAATGGATGTTTGGAAGGCTTGAACTCTGCATGAGTCTTTCCACATTTCCAGTTTGCAGAAAGGCTTCTAGAAATATTGCCACCTCTTTGTCCTGCCAGTAGGTCACAAGTCTCACCATGTAGGTTGATGCAGAACAAGGAGCAAAAAGTGGCATGAAAATGCTGGATATTCTGCTTCAAGTCTTGTCATGTGCACTATGAGTAAGGAATGCAGGATGTGGAGGTAGCAGCACCATTGCGAGAACTCAGCCAAATAAACTGGGATGTAAACACCCCACCTCCCTTGCAAGTGTCAGCTCTATGATTTTAGCAGTAGACACACCTAGCTAGACCAGGACACCAGGGTGATGGAGGTAGGGTGAGAAAAAGTCCTCAGCAGCAAGTGTCAGATGGTGAGACAGATATCGCAAAACTAGAAGCTTGAATGGGTTCAGGAGCACAGCAAGGCTCAGACACAGGAAAGGGTATTCTAGAACCAGAGGCAGCACAGAATCCAGACCAGGCAAGAGTTAAATTTAGGTGAGAATCACATCAGGCACTAGCTAGAGGCAGTGTGTCCCTTTTTGGTTTTGGACCATACAGTGGCTTTTGATCACATTGCCTGTGGTATTCTTATGGAGCATCTTGTTGCTCTGAGGCTTGGAGGTACCATGTTATGGAGCATTTGGTCCTGTATATTTGGGCACACTCAGAAAGTGGTGCTCAGAGCTTATAGGTCAGAAGTATGTCCATTCTCTTATGGGATTCCACAGGGTTCTATTATTTCCCCCATGCTATGCAAGTTCTACAGGAAAATGCTGTGAGAAGGCACCCAGGGATTCTGAGATGGGTGTCAGAAGTATGCTGTGATACCCAACTTTCTCTTTGCTCAGCTTCTGCAAAGATACTTTGACTGGCCATTGGTTAACAAACTGAAATTTAATCTAGACGAGGCAGGAGTGAAACTGATTTAGGAAGTGAAACACAGCTATACTCCCTTGGAAGGACAAAGCTTACAGTTTGTGGTGTTCCACACTGACCCTGAACCCGAGTCTCTAAGTGGCTGCTTTGGCTAGGTGTGCCTTTGCCCCAGTTTAGTTGCTGTGCCTATTTATTCCTTCTTGACAAAGGCAGGTCTGCCCACAGTAACACATATTTCTGTTACATCCATATTAAATTACTGTAACTCGAGAAACATGGGCCACCCTTTAAGAGTAACACTAAACTGCAATTTGTATAAAATGCAACAGCCAGGATACTTTCTGATGCTCCCTGTTTGGATCAACCACTTCCGTTCAATCAGCAATGGTTTCCAGGTTCTTTTTGGATCCCATTCAAGGTTTTGTTACTAAAGCCCTATTAAGAAGCTGCTTTATATTGATCCATCTTAGGTAATGCTAACACTGACTGGCATCAACTCTCTGGGATTTTATGTACGATTCTTTCCTAGCTTTATCTGGAGATACAAGGGTTTGAATCTGGACTTCTCTGCATGTAAAGTATGGACCTTACCACCAAGCTACAATGCCTACCAAATCTTGATTGGCCTCAAGCAGACAATCTGCCCCCTCCCCTATCTGAAGCCTCACTCTGTGATCTACCACAAGACACGCTTCATGGTGGGAACATGAGACTTCCAGGAGCAGCACTCCAGCCTTGGAACCTTCCTCTAAGGGAAACTTGGTGGGCTTCATCTTTGATGGTGCTTAGTTGGGCAACCGAGACATTTCTGTTCCACCAGGCTTTTTAAGGATTTTCAAAATGTGTGTTAATTCTGTCCTTTAATCCTGCTTATTAAGCAATTATTCTTAAGCTTTTCTTGCTCTCCATTTTCACTGTATGAAGATATTCTTCATGATTGTAAGCCTCCTGGGATCTTGTTAAGGACCAGAAGGCTGTATATAAATAGTTTTATAAATTAACTTCAGTTTTCTCAAACATTGCTCTACACATATGAAGGCCAAGCCTTTTATCTGCTTTTGCAAAGGCTTACCTTGGTTTCTACTTTGCTTTTTATTTATTTAAATTGGGAGCTTTTATAATGTATTAGGCTGTTATTGTATTTTATGGTTTTAAGCTTTATCTTATAAACCCCTCAGAGAGCTTCAGCTAATGGGCAGCATACAGTCTATCAAAAAATAATGCGTTTTGCTGCATAATCCAATGACTTCATGGAAGGTGAGTAAAATTGGCACTACTAGCAGTAAGTATTTACATAGGGAATGACTCTCAACATATCTGGAATGTTACATGCAGGTAAAAAGTTAAAGTGTAACATTTTGCTCTCACAAATTACTTTTCATAACACATTTTCCTTTGATTTAAATTTCAATCACATATTGATTACAATTTAGCAGAGTAGCCTGGATTGTTAAATGAACTGGATTTGGCCAACAGTCCAGCAGCTGGCCACCCGTACTCCAATTTTGTATTATACTTTATTTCATATATGTGTATTGTATTTTAACTTCTGTGTGTATAGCATTTCAGTCTTTTTAATGGCTTGCAATTCACCCAGAGAATGTAGGTTATAGAAACAAAGTCTGAAGGGGTCTCCTGGGCCATCTAGTCTGACCCCAGCTGGCTTCACTTATGTAAGCCCCAACATGTGGTTGTCCAATCTTTCCTTGAACTGATTAAAAAACTGATTAACAGAACTGATTATCAGATTATTGAACTGATTAAAAAACAGATTGACAGAACTGATTATTGGACAGATTAAAAACACAATAGATTAATTAAATGTGCAATCCTACACATGTTACGACAGAGAAAAGTCCTACAACTTCCAGCCTTCCCCAACCACCAATGCTGGCAAGACAATACTGGGAGTTGTGGAACTGTCTCAACAGGCATAGGATTGTGCCCTAAATAAGATTACTCTCCAGTGGAATAGATTGAATAACTCAGCTTGTATAGAATGATAAAATCCCAAGTGCTTTGCAGAAGTAACCTTCATTAGGTAATATTGCTGGAGAAGTATATCAATTAGGTAATTTTGTTGATGTCACAAAGTGACCACATTGCCAAAATTTTGCTGCAGCTGAACTACAAATTATTCTTTTGCAGGGATCTCTGTATTTGATATTTTCTAACATGTGAGCCCATCTTCTATTGTGCTACTTTATCAATGTAACATTGGTGGAAACCAATTATATCTTTTCCCAGTGAGCAGGCACAAAGTAAACTAGTTTCCCACCCCCACCCTCTTGGGCTCTTCTTGTACTTACTGTGCCAGCAATGTGAGGAAGGAGAGAAGGAGAGGGAGAGGATGTGGCTGGCTGTACAGTGTTCCGGAGCTATTTTGGGCCTGTCAGTCATTCCGTGGGAGCTGTGGCAGGTTGGCATACATTACATCAGTTGGAAAACTGGTTGCTGGCCGCCAGGAAATGTAAGAGCTGAAAGCGTTGTAAGGGAGGCAGGCTCAAGCTACAGAGAGAGACGACTGGTAGAAAGTCAGAGTCAAGCTGCAATGCTAGCACCAATCTTGCTTCTTTCAGAGAGAAATTCTTCTAAACATTTCAGTGGTCATGGAAGTTGTCAGAATTGAGGGGAGATTACACACTGGGAAAATCAACCATCATGTAGACTTCTTTGATGCTACCTGAGAAAAAACTAATGCAAAAACCATTCAATAACTACACGTAGGACCTGCAATAAATAAATAAATAAACGTACGTAGCAGTCTGGAGTGTTTCTGTTCATTGTTGCAGTATGTTTTAGCCTTGCCCTCCTCCATGATACCTTCTTCCATTTTTCTTCCCACCCAAATTACCTGTCTCCTATCCAGTTAGCCTTCATGGTCACTGAGCTACAATCGGGTTGTTCTGCATATATCTGGTTTCCTAAATATTTTTCTGAACTTCCACAAAACGTGCATTTTTTGAAAGCCCCCGATACTTTACTCTTGGTATGGACAATGCTCCAGTTTCCGAAGTTCAGAAGAGAGGGAATGCTTTTACTAGATTTGGGGAAAGTACAAAGAATGGGAAGGAGTTCCTTACACTTGAATTTGCTAGTCGGAAATCCATCATGAATTTAGAACTATTTCCTACAACAAACAAGCAAACCATCACCCTCTGGTATTTTGGATTGTCCCCTCTCCACACCAGTACACACACTGCCTATCAAACAACTATAGTTCTACTAGAGAAACAACTTTCTCTAGTAGTACGGAGCAGTTATTTATATATGATGGCAGTTCATCAGAACAAATTAGCAGATGGAATTGACCACGGTCCTCAGAGAGAAAAATACTATGAACATTGGCATGTTCAGCTATTTGGTTTCTGTTGCTAACCTAGAGTTTGGATGAGGATCTATACGTCATGACAACAGAAATCCAGAATGTACCATTTAAGCTTATGCAAGCATTAATGACATTCACACCGAGTGTAATTTTTGCCCATCTGAGCACATCCGTGGTGCACAAGACATTCTGTGCTCCATGCAGCACTGTCTTGATAGGCCTTTCCCACCTCCACTCCTTGCTGCAAGCAAGGGAAGTGAGGAGGGTGTCTAGCTGTTGCTGAGGAGGAGGTCCGGAACCAGAAGGTGGAATCAGCACCACCTGAAAACAGCAGCATTGCTATTTATTTTGGACAGCAAAATGGCTAAGGTCAACTCTGAATGTGCAGTATAAATGGGAGAGCTAAGAATAACTCAACCTTAAAGTCTTTAAATAAGGTGCACTGTTCCAGTGCGTGCACATTTGGGCATTGCAGGAGAGAAGTGTACTCTTTTTAAAGAGATCAAGTGTTGCTCATCTTTACTACTGTGTTTATGAATGCTTATCTAAATGGCAAGGCTATTAGTGAATTAATGGAAAAAGGCTGATAATAAGTGGTTGACTTTAGAGTAAAATCATTATTGGGTAGATAGCAATCTATTTTTATTCTGCAAAGTCACTTGCATGGTTGAATAAGCATGAACTGAATGAAGAAAAGAGAGCACATCTAGCAGTGTACATGTATTTTTTGTATTTTTGTATTTAATGGTAATTTATTATGTACTATTGTATTTCAGTGTATTTTATCATGTTGTAAGCCGCCCCGAGGTTTCGGCAAGGGGCGGCATAGAAATGTAATAATAATAATAATAATAATAATAATAATAATAATAATAATAATACAGCATGCATTCCTTAATCCAGTATTGGTTAAACTTTCAGCAGCTGAGGCAACAGGAAGGTGGGAGCAAAATTCAAAATTAGAGCGCTTTGGTTATTGGGTAGAATAGAAATTAAATAAACTGATAAAATTGGGAGCATGTCTCATGCTTTTGCCCAGAATAGTTTACTTTTCAAAATTACCTGTAAGGGAAGATTCACTCTTGATGGGCCCCAGCTGGTGTGTTTTGGCCCTAAGCATGCCTGGTAAATGGAAGAGGGCAAGCCCCAAAAGAGTGACTCATCCAGAGACTTAAAGGCACCCTCCTTGGGGGGCAGGTGGTTCTCCTGCTTCTTTACATGAGGGTGAATGAAGTGTCCAATCACCCTGAGACAGAGCAGAAAAGCCTAACGGCAACCAAGGCTTACACAGCTATAGGTGATAGCAGCAGCTGCCCTATAGCTCCCTCATATGGTGAATCCCTGAAATACAGGTTTCTCTGACCAAGGAATGTTTCTCACTATCAGACTAGCTACTGGCACCTACAGGGCCTGGAGGGGTACAAGGGCCTTCCTGTTCCAGGCAAGCCTTGCTTGAGTGACACGGTCTTCCTGAGTGCAGGTGTGTTTTGGCAACCTTAGTTATTCTTTGCTCCTGCCTCCTGGTGTGCCCTTTTCAGTCCCAGTTTCTTCTTTGGGGCTAACAGTGGGAAGGTGCTATGAACCCACAAAATGTTTCAGTTATGAAGACTACAATTCTAAACACTTCCAAGGATGAAAAGCTGATTGCATACTAAGTAGGGATGCATTAGACTTGACTGCATATTAATTTACCATGGCATATGAGCAGGCTTTGGGGCAACTTTGGAATTGTATGTTATGTGCAATGGTGCTTAGTCCAAGGAAAATGTATTTAGCATGGCAGCTTCATCTAGTTGTTTCTTAAAGCCTATTATTTTGGTACTATTTTGGAGGTTAAGAAATTCTGTTGAGTAGAATCTAATCCTAAACATATTTACTTGAAAGCAAGTACTACTGATTGCGATCTATCTTATCTTCAGGTAAGTGTATATAGCATAACAGCCTATGTTCTACATAGGCTGTGACAGTATGCAAGCCTCTGAATTATAAAGAATTATTCTGATTATTAGAAAGGAGAGATGCTATGTCTCACCTATGCAATTTATTATTGACACAAATATTTAAGTCAGTTTCCTGCACCAAACTTCTTTCCTCACTAGCCTAGAATTTTTTTAAATTTTAAAAATTTCAACATCACTTAAACACAGCAAATGGCTATAAAGTCTGGTAACAATTTCTTATTCACAAACACTTATGGAGCAAAAACAGACCAAGCTGAGCTTTCTCACTTATTGTAGATGATATAATTATCTTATTACAGATAATTGTTTATATTTGTTTATATTATATTGTAAGCCATCCTGAGACAATTGGTTTGTACAGGATAAAATATTCTAAATAAATAAATTGACTAAAATTTATAAAATGTAAGATCTTAAATGACAGAGCATAACATCAATACAAGAACAATAAAACAATTGATAAAACACTGGCACACAGCTGGAAAAAACAGCCATTTTCCTCCTATCTGAAGAGAATTCTGTGGGGAAAAAAATCATTCAAATTCCTTTTAACAAGAGCTCAGTTTAATAATGAGATGTAACCTATTTCACATGTCTCAGTGCAATAGCACTGCAGAACCAGTTGTAGTTGGGAGAAGCTATTTTTAAAAAATTGATAGTTGCATTGAGCCAAAAAGAAGCTGTGTTCTTGCAGAAATGATAAATTGACCAGTAGTATCGCAAGCCCGAAATTTTCTCGCATGCATTATTCTCCTCTGACCTGCAGCTTGTTTTATTCCACTTGGCAAGCCAGTAGTGACTAATGAAAACTAAAATTAGAATGCTACCCCCGGGACAGAGAAGTATAAAATGAACTTAATATTTTCCATTAGGCTACAGCATGAGCATGAATCATCTGAACTGTGGATAGACTATGGGAAGCCCAGGAACTTAATCTTGACCCCAAGGGCTTGCTGTCTGAATGTTAGAATAACCCCAATTGAAAGGATTCCCAAACCGATTATAGCGCTAAGTCACTTTCTCCAGTCTAAGTTGTAACACAAAGTGCTTCTTAACCTTTTCTCACCAATACAAAGAACACCAGAGCCTTTTGGCAGAGTTTTCCCATTAAAAATATTATTCAGTTTAAGATTCTTCATCTGGGAATCCTTGTGGAACCTTCTCATGAACAGTGCATAAAATATAAAAGGTGTATGGAACACTTCCAATTATCTGTCACCCTAGGATGCTGGTGATTAGATTTATATCCAGAATATCCCTTATGTCAGTACGAGAGATTAAACTGGATAACCCAATAATTAGAGTCCTCAAACCTGCATCTCAGAGATGGACTATCGTTAATTGGAAGTCAAGCTGTCATGCTTGGTTACAGTTCAATTCTTGAGGCTTCTAGCCATGCGGAGATTCAGTAACAAGCACTTCCAACTTGACATGCTTTACATTTTCTTTTCCATCCTCCTTTAAGTGACATTGGGAGGAGTGTTACAAGGTATAATATACAGAACATCTTTGCAATTCTGTTTCTTTGCTGTGCCCAGTGAAGTGTAAATTGACTTGGTTTGCAATTGTGTATCTGGCATCTGGATGCTCAGTGCTTTGCTTTCAAAGATCTCCTTGCCCCATACTTTACCAAACTTACTTATTAGCCACTTCTAAGTGCACTTTAGCGGTGGCTGCATTCGGGAAGTATTTGGGTGCAGAGGTCAAAGACCCCACTCAACAAAATAAGCAGAACCATCCCCAAATGCGGGAGAGCTGCCTTACTACATTGTAAAGTGGGTGACGTAATTATATACAGCCATCTAAAGCCACCTCCCAGTATGATCATTCAGTCCCAAGTCAAAAATTACCTAGCTCTGCATCATCATATGTTGCCCTGGCCGGGGGCCAAATGTTTATTTATTTATTTGTATTTATTTAAAACAATTATATCCCATCCTTTTTGATGTACAGATCAGGATGGCTTACAGTGATTAAAATGACATACAAAATACAGTGATACAATAATTAAAACAATAGATAATAGACCAACATAGCAGCCACTTTCATAGCTAAAGAAAAGGAAGAAAAAGAAAAAATGCAACTGTGGAAATCTTAAACGCATCTAAAAAGCCTTAATTATTAAAATGATGGTTGAATAAAAAGGTCTTTGGGTGATGCCAAAATAAGCAATTTTAATGATTTCTAGAGAGTGATACTCTGTGATACTCCAGGTTTACTAAGAAGGAGATTATTTATTGCTGCAATAATATTCAAACATGCTAGCTAGACTTCCAAAACATTTAGCAGCAAGACTCTTACACTACACAGTGAGGGCTCCTTCAATCGGGTTCAGAAAAAACAGCAAAATCCCCCCTCAAAAAGACTCTGAACCAGAGATCAAAGAAAGTGGCTTAGCTTTTATAGATTGCTTAACTTATAGCATTGTAGCACTGTTCATAATTAAAATACATGGCTAGAAGAGTACTACTGTTTACATAGGTGCTAAGAAATAATGAAGTAGAGAGAGCTAGCAAGGAGGATTCCTGCCTGAATGTGGATGTTTCATCTCTGGCTGAACATGAGAGGTCAGGCGCATTGCTGCTCTTGCTCAAAATAATAGCCTGGTAAGGAACATTCAAGGGCATTGTGCATGGTCCTTGTGCCATCAGGAAAGGAAAACTCCCCAGTTCCATGAAAACAGACTATCACAGTCAGAGCAATGCTAATGAAATCTCTGTTGTACTATTGTGAGCAACTAGACTTTAATGCCAAGCAAAGCAAGCAGCTTAAAGGGCTAGAGACCGAGGCGTGGCTTTTTGGAGTTCAACCTATTACATCATCTGAGTACTTATAGAAACTTATATCACCAACATACCTTTGAAATCCACTAATTCAGTACGTTTCTGAATTAGTGACACATTGTTTGACTGTTTATTTTCCTCCATCATTTTCTTTGCTATCCTTTACATACTTGGTTATTGCATTCCGTCCTTTTCAACAATCTCACTGTCATCCTAGTTTAGAGGATTTTATACTCCACCTTTCAATCTAATGGTTCTCAAATTGCCTTGCAACAGGTTTGAGTATAAACAAAACAAAGGTCGCATATCTACGAGCACACGCCTCAGAGCCCTTAATCCTGTGGCCAACTCATGGAATAGAGATTCTGCAGAATTGCCTTTAGTTGTATGGTTAGGACAGTTGGAATGTAGGGTTTTTCTGGCTGCTTCTTTGGGCCAGTGGATAGCACCTTTAATATGATAAATGTGCTTCCTTCCTATGGGGCAGGAATGAAGTCTTCAAGACGGTTTGACCCCTTGGCTAATAACACAGCTCAGCATGTGCTTCCTTTCAGTTCTGCAGTCTCGGGGCAACTCCTTAATCTTTCCTATCTGACTGTAGACAGGATTGTAATTTTAATCTGAATATGGAGAGGGGAAAAATTTGCTAGGAAGGATTAAGATTTTTCACAAGAACTAAAGGCCCAACCTGCTGATATGTAGAATCATCAAGCTGGCTAGCAATGTGGTTGCTTTAGGTATGCTTCTATGAGGTTCGGAACAAGGGACCTGGGGTTGAGAACTCGTAAGCAGTATTTCAGGGCTTGCGCAGCTGCTCAGTTTATACATTACACATACCTCCTATGCTAGAGCAAACATATCAAAAGCCTTTCCCATTTATAAAAGGCAGAGGAACCAAACTTATATCTCATCTTCCAATAATCAGGAATCCAGGATTCACCTGTAAACTGCACTGATATTGTTAACTGTATTGTATTTCACTATGTTTCAAAACACACTACTGCAAGCATTAAATTATTAAAGTGAAAACTATTTCTGTTTAGTCAATCTTGTACATTTGGTTCTCACTCTTTAATCCTTGTTCTATAATAGATTTGCATTGACAACAATGGCACATTACAGACAATATTCCTCCCATGCACTGCCATCTAGTGGTTATTTCTGTTACCAGCACCCAGCACCACAGTCCTAACTTAGTAGTATTAAAACCAAAAATAATACACTTAGAAAGCCTGTTTGAATGCCACTAGATCAACAGTATAATTGCTATTATAGAAGTAAAGACTGGTACAAAACACCAAGATGAATCCTACCCCATCACGTTTTTTATGACAATTACTAGAAATAAAGGGGATTGAAGTATACTGGGAAATTGACAGTAACTCTCAATTTATCACTGGTTGGAAGCCATTCCATCAAACTACAACAAGTGAAAAAATGACAGCAAATCCTATAGGAGGCACTCCTTCACCATTGGTAGGAAGTCAGATTCTTTGGGGGCTCTCCTACCCATGATCTGTTTCAATTTCAGCCAGCTTTTATAAAATCTTTCTAGCTTAAAAAAACCCTGATACCCGAGTTTGCTTGTCTTCTTTCTCAATCTCTCTCTTTTTGCATTACGTTCATCTTGCTTTTTGTGGTATATATGCTACTTAGGGAACTTCTTTAGCAGAAAAGCTGAGTAAATGCTTTAAATAAATAGGCCCATATCACTATCACTAGACCTTAATGGTGTCAATGCCAGAGATCTTCATGCAAATAAGAAGTGGATGCCCTCCTTACAAAAAATATGTCCTTAATATCAGCTTTTGTATAAATTATCAACATTTGTATAAATTATCAGCTTTTGTATAGCCAATTTATTTGTTTAGGATTGGTAGGTTTTAATGTTTGTAAACCACCCAGAGAGCCCTCTGGGCTACTAGGGTGGTATATAAATGCAAATAATAAATAATAAAATAAATACCAAAAGACATGTTAAAAGAAAGAGGGTTTTCCTTATGATATTTGTGTTTAAAAATGTTTCTCTGGGATCTTTAGCTTATGAATACTTGTACTGAACTGGGTTTTAAGGACAAGCTGCATATACTTCTCACACATTTTAATTATGTATTTGAGAAACAGTACTGAAAGCTGTAGGAGTATAAGACCTTTCTATTTGACCAATATTTTAACATAAAGTAATTTTAATTGTATTAGATTTAATTTATTTTAAATAGGTTAGTTTTATGCTCAGTTGTGGAACAGTTAATTTATTTTATTTAGAATTTGAAATAATGTAAGTCATTCAGAGATGACATTGATGGATGACCTACAAATTTTCTAAATAAATAAATTGCTATTACTACTTACTACCAAGAAAAAGAGCTTGTGGGATTTGGTTAGTTTTAGGTTGTTGTTCAGTTGTGCCTGACTATAAGCGATCCCATGGGCCAATCGCGCCACACTTTCTGATCCTATGCTTCCTTTTTCAGCTGAATCATGCTCTGGCTCACATCCTCTTTGATGGAGTCTAACCATCTTGCTCTTTGGCAACCTGGTTTTCTCTTGCCCTGAGCATTCCAAGCACTGTATCTTTTTCTAATGAGCTTGATCACATAACAAGTCTCAGTTTTGTTATCTTGCTGACCAGGGATGTGTCTGGTTTAATATGCTCTAGCACATGCTTGTTCATCACCCGCGCTGTCCACGGAATGTGCAGAAGCCTCCACCAACATCACAGTTTGAATGAGTCAATTTTCCTCTTGTCTTTTTCATTGTCCAACTTTCACAACACTAGGTTGCAATAGAAAAAAATTGATCACTTGGACCAATCTGCACTCGGTTGCCAAGCTGATGGTTCTTGTTTTTCCACACTCGATTCATGCTTGTCATTGCCATACATCCTAGTGAAATTCGTCGCTTTATTTCTGGACTGAATTCACCGCTACGAGTAATCAGTGATTCCAGGAAAGTGTAGCTTTGGGTATCATACAACTTAACAGAGAAAGTGGTGAGTGCGCAAGAAGCTAATCTTTGCGAGCCAACCCTGGAATGAGTTCCATTAGATTGCATGGGATTAATTCCGAGTTAAGCCTGTACAAAGTCAGAGCAGAAAAGCTTTCAGTCATTTGAGGAAAAATGTATGCAAACGAAAGTCACAAAGAATCAACAGACTCGCCAACCCTGAACGAAGTTTGGACCTTGCCCCTCACCGTAGCCGCTCTGTCTTTCTTTGGTTCCACGTTGACTGCGCATGCGCACTGCCGCTGCTGGCTTACCTGCCGCTTTTGTAAGGGGGGTCTCCGGAAAGAGGGAGAGCGGCTGTTGGGGACGGGGAGAGGGCAGCAGGTGGCGTCAGCAGTCATTACACCCCCTCGTACTGCTTTAGGGGAACCTCTCGTGCGGTAACGGGAAGAACCCGCCCGCCCGCCTCTACCGAGGCCCAGAAGGGCAGAGAGTCCCTCGTTCGGCCGCCGCAGCCTCGTCCTCGGTTACGTCCCTCCGCCGCTGCTCTCGCCCAGTCGTCATGTTCAAGAAGCTGAAGCAGAAAATCAGCGAGGAGCAGGCTTCGCCGGCCTCACGGAGCCCCAGCGGTGGTTCCCCGAAACAACTCCAGGTACTCCGGGGCTCAGTCTCCGGGAAGTCCTCTCAGCGCCGAGGCGTCTCCTTGGGCGTCTTTGCGGTGGGCGGGTGTGAGAGGGGGTTTGGCTAGTCGAAGGAAAAGGCGGCGGGTCCTTTTTATGTGTGCAGGCGCGGGGGGTTTCGTGCACTGCGTGGTCCTGACGTAAAGATGTAAACATTTCCCGCCCCTCTTCAGCTCGGTGAGACTTCCACAGAGGTGATGGAGCGGAGCGGGGAGTCAGCTGCAAGTGCTCAGGCACAGGATGAGAGTAGATTAACGTGAAATAGTTCCTCTGTTTTCTCGCAGCTGCAGTCTGAGTGCATGTGTGTTTTGTCGTGAGGAAGTGCCACTGAGATCAGTAGCAAGTTCAAAACTGCAATCCTATAGGTGATCGTTCAGTTCCTCGAGGTTGGTGGGTCTGTTTCACCTAAAAGCATGCAGGATTGTAGGCTAAATAAACCTGGAAGTAAGGCGTGTGTGCATTATAATCCCATCTTAATAAAAAGTTCGAATACAACACATTTACTGGATTTTTCTGCTTGTGTGAGTGTGGCTATAATGATACGGTTTTTTCTTGATAGCTGTTTTGTGTAAAGAGTATGTTTCAATGTCTAATGCTTAAAAGTCAGGGTATGGAATGCTCATAGTCTCTTTTCATAAATATGGATAATTGTAGAGAATGTAATATAGTCCCTGGGGTTTTTAATGTATCCCTGGTGACAAAAGCAGTGAACATTTGAAAAAAAGAAGCAAGTTACTGCAGTCGGTTGTTGGGAATCTAGCAAGGTTTGAACAAGATGGCTAGGGCAGTGTAACTCTTACTGAGGAGCAAGATAGCAACCTTAACTTTTTGAGAATTTGCTGAAAGGCTTTAACATAGCTAGGTTCAAAGGGTTAGTCAGGCATACACTATACAAACTTACTTAAGTTGCTCTACTCTGAGCCTAATTAAGGCTGGAGAGTATAAAAGTGATCATGGTGTGAGACATTCTGCCACCTGCCAGTTTTTTTTCTTTCAATTGCATGGCAGAGATAGATCAACTCAAGGCAAATCATTATATTAACACTTGCTGTAAGTGATTCAACTTAAAGGGATGCACATTTTCTGTGATAGTAATTAAATTATGGAGGGAAAGGTATCGGCCCTTATTCCACAAGTATCTGTTCCTGATTCCCTCCCAGTCTTAACCAAATTATTCTTTCCTGTAGATTCCTAAAAAGCAGTATCTAAAGAGCTATTACAAGAAGTGAACTGCCCCCATTCCATTACTGTAATTTGATTCTCTAGCTCAGGAGTCCTCAAACTTTTTGAACAGAGGGCCAGTTGAAAGGTGCTGGAGATGGGCACGGGCCACCAAGGCGGTGCGGGCGGGGGGTGCAGGCCGGGCCAGGGAGGGCACACGCACGTGGTGAGGCAGGGACAGGAGTGCGTGGAGGTCGTTTTCTCCCAGTGAGACCAACATGATCTTGCAAAGAGATCATTTTGGATTCGCTGGGAAAAAACTATCTCCTTGCGAGCAAGCCACCGCTGGGTGCACATGGCAAGACACGCGAGCTTGCTCGCAAGGAGATCCTTTTCTTCGAGTGAGTCCAAAACGATCTTGCACGAGCAAGCCACTGCCTTGCCACATGCACACGTGGTGACTCCACAACCTCTGTGGTGGGCCGGATGAATGGGCATGGCGAGCTGGATCCGGCCTGCGGGCCATAGTTTGAGGACTCATGCTCTAGCTGCTAAAGGTCTAGGACTTTGGTGAACCTATGGCATGCGTGCCACAGCAGGCACACAGAGCCCTTTCTGTCGGCATGCGAGCCAAGTTGCCCGAGCATCACCCCAGCACCTGAGCATCAAATAATAGCGCACATAGGGGCCATGTGCATGCTCGGAAAGGAGTAGCAGCACCAGGCAATGTCATCACGTTCCGTGACTCATTAGCCACAGCTCGTCCAAGCTTTCGCATGGCTGGTCAGTGTACTGCCAAGAGGGGAGAGAGAGAGAGATTTGCTTGGACTGGCTGTGAGTCATTTTTTCTAAACTAAAACCTCAGTTTTCAGGTTGTATTGCAGTGTTGGCAGTTTGCGATAAATAAGTGGGTTTTGGGTTGCAGTTTGGGCACTCGGTCTCTTAAAGGTTCACCATCACTGGTCTAGGGTATTTTGGTGACTGGGCTTGTACTGGTCAAGCTTTTGTGTTCCATACTTTCTTTTCTGAGATGTAATGTGTACCTGCAGAAAAATGAGGTGGTAAAGTGAATGGATTGGATCAGATTATTTGATCAGATTCTATATCTAAAAATCATGGCAGAAAGAAGTTGATATAGCAGGAGGAGCTCAGAGGCTTTACCCAGCCCTTTGGCTACTGTGCTGGTTTTCTGTTGGCAGGTGGATTTTCATGTAGTGGAGCAATAAAAATAGAATATGATTGCCTGTTTTTTGGTCCACTTTACCAGCTCAGCAGTTTATCCTGCTGTATGCGTAGATCAGTTCTGATAAGGCTTTAGAAATGTGCTCAGAGTGGCACCTGAGGAAGGGCTTCCTAGCAAAGGTTTCAGTGTATGAGCTCCTATATATACTTTAGAATCTAGATGGTATCTCCCTAGTGTTGCTTGCAAGGAAGACCAAATTGATGTTTTGACAGGATGCATGATGACCAGTCCATACAACTAGATTGTTATTCACTATCTTCTTGAATAAACTCACTGATCAGTTTGTTTTGGCATTATTTTCTTCAGTTTTAAAGTGTTGTGATACCACTTAGCACAGCTGGAAAGGAAACATGAAAACAAGATACTGATGCTAAAATGGTTATTTAAACTAGTTTATTTAGTTCACAACTGGATCTCTTGATCTTGAAATGCTACAGAATTGACACCAACTCTGCTCTAAAATAATATATGGGAATATTTAAACATGGAAAACAATAAAATCCTGTTGTCACAACCATATTGATACCTATTGTTCAAAATGTCTTCAAGCTTCTGTTGATATACAAATATGTAATCATCAGAATCGGCATACATTATCAAGTACTGTCTCATCTAATGGGATTGGATATATTCAGTGCTGCCTATGTTTGTGCAAAACAACTGGCTTTTGTTCATTATTGTTATTTCCTTTGCAGGAACCCTCTACATCTTCACCGTCAACAACCAGAAGTAGAACATCTTCAACTTTAGAGCAAAATGATGAAGGCACTTTAACACCCAACAGAGAGGTGAGCTGAAAATTTATCTGTTGAAAAGGGGGAAGATGGCACCTCCGAATAATCATGAAAACAAGAAAAGGAGAACCAAGTATGGTAGAAATCAGTGAATAGAATTAAAATTGTATGTTAACTATATGCACCACATGGGAAAATGTCAGACAATTGTGAAGACATATAAATAATGCAAAACAATGGATCTTGAGAATCGTATTGAATGGCAGTTTGAAAGTTCCAGTTCCAAATCCTCAGGGTTGAAAATGCCAACATAGTCAGTTACTTTGAATATTAGCTTCTTTCACGACAACAAGCTTCAGATCTTATAAGTTTATAAAGCCCCCCTATACAGAAAACTTTAAAGATACTTCTTGAATCCCATTTGACAGGTGAACAAGTGTTTGCTGAATGATCTTTCTTTCTTGTATGGTTGCTTAATATCATATTGCAAGACTTAAAAAATAAATTTTCATGAAACAGTGCAAGAGATAATTAGACTGATGTAGTTAAACCAGTTTACTTGTCACATTGGGTTGAAGAAGTAGACCATGAAGGCTTTTTTTTACTGTTTTTTTTTAATTATAAGGAACCTGAAGCTTCTTAGCCTTAGTCAAGGTGATGTTGAAATATAAGGAATCATGTGTGAAATAGATTCAACTTGCATATTTTTCGTTGATTTTAATTGATCAGGTGACAAACTAGGTATTTTAAAAAAAAAAACTTTGGAGAAGCATATTAGAAAATCAACCCTCCCCCACAAAATCAATTAAATTAAAACTTGGATTTTTTAAAAAATACCAATAAAACTAAGTGTTGCTTCATTTAAGAAAACTTTAATCCTAAACTTTATTTGACAGACTCAATTACACAATCAAATACCCTGGATTAAAAGTTGCTTTTTTTTTAACTAAAAATGAAAAAGGTAGTGGAGATAAGTTAGTCTTTTGAGCTCAAACATGAGTGATAAACAGTAGGTAATTTTATTTTGCTGCAGTTATCAGTGTCTGTTTTATGGAGAAGCATTGTTTTGCATATTAACTGTTATTTTTGCGTTTGGAAAATCCTGAGCATATATCGTTCTATATTGGATTGTGGTCTTTCATTTTAATTAATTATTGCTGTGCTTTGTACATACTGGCCCTTTCAAATTCTCAGTCCTATATACATGCTGTAAAAGGGGAGCAAGTAGGTTACAAACCACCTCAACCATGGCTTATGGTAGGATTTAATGAGCACACTTGGCTTAGACAAGAAAATAAGGCATGGTCAAGTAAAAAATCCCGACAGCCCCTTGGCAAGAGTGGCAGAGAGTCTTGCAGCTCTCCCCAGGGGCTAGCAGGCAACTGCCTGTCTCAGGTACCCCAAAGTGCCAAAGCAGCACTTGTAGACAGCTGATAAAGGCATGCTTCCTGCCTTCTATTGGTGAGGCAGACTTCAAAATTTGGAGCAACTTCTGTGCAGGGAGGTAGTCTTGTCCCTTGAAATGGCAAGCCTCACCCTTCCGCACATCTCTGCTGGGGTTTTCTCGGTTTTTGCTGCTTCCTGTGGTGCTAGCCTTTTGGAGTAAACTATGAAACTTGATGGGACAGTTGGTGCTTCCTAGCACTCCCCCCAAAAATGCTGGTAATTCAGCTTAGAGGAAAGAGAATTGTGAGGATAAGATTGTGGATTATGTAGAAGATTATGTAAGCCTCCTTGAGTTTCTTGAAGGAAAAAAGGCAAGATATAAATATAAGCAATAAATCTATGGCTTCGGCAGTGTCCTGGGGGCTGCCTATTTAACAATGTCTGGAAGAGCCTCCAGATGGATTTTACCTACTTTGGTTCCTCTTGACAGCTACCAGAAAGTAACCTGTCAAGAGAACCAAAGGTACTCTGTGAAAAGGGGAGGGGATTTATACTGCTTCACATCAATATCTTCATCTCCCACACAACCCTTTTAGTTCTTAATAGGGGGCAGATTTTGCTATTGTTTCTGAGCCTGTAGGTGCTCAGGAGCAAAGTTTAGCAAGAGCAGCAAAGTGATTGATTGATTGATTGCTCTTGTGATAGAGTTCTGAGGTTGATTTCCATACCTGTTCTGAGGTTGGTTGTCTAGGTTTGGGCAATATGACAACTCATCATGGATACTGCAATCTCTAGAACAGCCCATAGGATATTGAGGTGGATGGTAAAATGGCAATCAAGACAAAACAACACTGCTACTGCAAATGATGGGGAAATTGATCAGGTTTCACATGACAAAACAATTCCAGCATGGGTAGCAACCCATGGTGGCTTGTTGTGTTGTGAGAACCCAGACAGCATGTGCATATGCTAAAAGGAATGTGGGGAGATGAAGGGAAACAGTTAAGCAGTGTTACTCTGTAGTATGAGCACTGCTTTCCATGATTACCTCTGTGGGAACTGCTGTTGTATGTTTGTGTCTAGAGTCCCTAGGTGAGGTGTCTGTAAGTATTCTAAAGCAGGGAGTTGAGCAGTGAACAACTAGCAGTTAACAAACTACTCAGCTCAACTCAAGAAGAATGTTTTCAGATCAGTTTCTTTGTGCAAGATACCCTTTTCTTATCAAAGTTCCCTCTTGGGTACTAAGTGTGTCCGAATTGAAACCAGAGAGCTGCATACAGCATGCACTGTCACCTGGGTTTTTGGATGCATCAAATGGTTAGCCAGATTCTAGCAAATCCTGTCTTACCTGCTGCCAGGTGGATCATTTTCCTACTTAAGATCTTACTTGTTAGCACGAGTGGCTATACAAATCAGAATAGGTTGGCTGAACTCATCATCCAAACCAAAGTAACAAGTTTTTACAATCCTGGATTGAATTAATAGCTAGAAAAGCTATGTGTTGGTGACTTTAAATGGATGTTACATTGGCTATGTATTATGTTTGCCTCCATTTAATCTCCTTTTGAAGGTTTTAATCCATAGTTAACCTCCACAGAGGGGTTAGTTTTGTTTGGGGTAAAAATACATTCATTTCAAATATTCTGCTAACCATTTAATCTACCCTCAGATTTAAATCTCCCCTTTTCTTGTCTTTTACATATATGACTTTTGGTATTACTATGTTTAAATTCCATGCATTCATTTTTATGAATATGTTTACCTGGAGCTATGGTTAGGGATCATGTGGTATTGTTATCTGCATTCATTTCTACTGTGTTCATATTAAAATAAAAATGAAATTTGATTTGTAGTTCTTGTGGCATTTGGAAACAAATGGAATCTCATTGTAAGAGATTTTAAAAATGCACATTGTGCTGACCACCTTACAGCATGTTTCTCATTGCAGGGCTTTTCTGTCAGATTACTCTAATGGCTGTTACCCAAAAATGTCCTTAGGTGTTCACAAGGGCTTGTGTGTCCTCAGATACTGTTTTTATACAGCAGTCTCAATTCAGCATCAAGTGTGTCGCTGCTGTTACCCCTCCACATTCCATGGAATTTCCTAGACAACAGTTTACATATGAGGCCACAAAGCAGTGTCATGCATAGTGCAAAACTAAAGGCAGCGCATGAACTGAATCCCAGTAAGGGGGAAAAAAACCAGAAGTAAGCCCATCCTTTTAACAATTTACACTACTAAAGCAAAAATAGTGTAGACTGTAGTTCACAAAGGTTTATACCATAATAAATGTATCAGTCTTTAAGGTGCCATAAGAATTTGTTGCTTTATAGCAGTATGCATGATTCTCATTCTCTCTCTCTCTCTCTCTCTCTCTCTCTCTCTCTCTCTCTCTCTCTCTGAGTTCACAGTTTGTTTCTATGTGTGTGTGCCCATATTTCTGTGATCTAAATTAAAATCTTGAAAGTATAATTTAGAATATAGATGTGTCATTCTATCATCCAGAGTTATGTGCTTGCCTTTAATATTAAGCACCGAATCTTGTACTGCTTATTCCAGATGTACTGCATTTAAAAAGTTGAATTTATAGGAACACTGCAGAAATCTGAATAATGATACATGGCAAATATAAGACACTTTAACTTTAGAATTTAATTTTCTGGTGTCTTTTAAAAACCTAATGGCTTTACTGAATTCAAGCTGGAGGATTTAATTCTCATATTATCTGTTAATTCCCTAAAGTGCTACAACAATAATTGTTCAGCAGATACTACTATGAACAGACAAGACACAATAATATGTTCATGCAATTCTAAAATAAGATATACTTCAGTTTCCTTTTTTCCCCTCTTGTGCCTGTGCATCCATTTTGACTCATTTGAGTGTTCTATTCAAACTACAGTGTGTTCTATTCATACATTTTTCATAGTAATTTTGCATATTTTTGCAGTTTTTGTAAGCTTTATGCAAAGCTTATTTGTGAGATATAATTGTAATATGCCTTTGTGTTCCTCCCGCTTTACTTCATTACTTTATTTTCCCATCTTCTTGCTTTTTGTATCGAATGACACAGCTGCTAGCTGAGATGATATCAGAGCCAGCTTTTCTTTCTGAGTATACTGTCTTTGCTTTGGATCCTACCAAACAACTTAAACCACAGAGTGAGAGTGTGGTGAGTCCCCCCTGCTCTGTATGGCATAAAGATAATTTGACTGGGGCAAAAGGATACAGTAATTTTAGAAGGCAACACCAGTGCTGCTTTTGGTTTATATTTCTAACTAAACTTACTGAGCAGCATATTGCTAACCCTGTGCTAAAACTCAGAGCATATTTTTGATTAACTCATGGTTGGAGTACTTGATAACACCAGCTTAATTTAACATAAAATTAACATTGCTTTGATGACACCTGTTTCAAACACTTACAGCAATGCTCATACTCTTGTAGTATAGCTGTGTCTTATTCTTCTAAAAAAGGTATGTCAAAATAAATTAAAAGCATAATAGCTCTACCAACTTGCTTTTTTCCTTTTAGTTGTACAGTTCTTCTTGAAAAGTTTTGTCTGATATTTGAGGGCATTGAGGATTTTTTTCAGGCAATTGCATTTCTGCAAAGCAGTTCTGATTAGAGAAAAGTGAAGGAACAATGACAACTGGAAGGAACTTGAACAGGAATACAAGGGGTAGCATAGACCCTTTCATACAGTGGTTCCTTCTCGTATGTAAAGGGAATTTTATTGCTAGAGGACTGAAAATAGAAAGCATTCTTGAGGCTTTAACAGTCCATTTAGATTCATATTTTCAGTTGTTGCTCCATCAGTCAAGTGAGACTAAAATAAGTAGTGATTGTTCAGGCCAACTTGCAATATGATTTTATGGTAACATTAACTTCAAACTGTTTTGAAGAGTGCAGTGTTAAGGTGTTTGGATATAGCATTTGTAGTGCTTTTTCTCTGTTAGAAGTAAAAGTGGTTGCGGAGCAGATGTATTATTGAGCTGGTGTTACGTAGTAGGTTTAATTTATAATAAGTTTTAAAAGAAAGTATTACAAAGTATGTAGGCTATGCACTATATTATTCTGGGACATCCAGTGACATTAATTCAATGAAAAGCTTGCAGAGAAACTTATTGAATTTATTGTATATAGTACACAAGAATCTGTTTTATACTTCCTTTGGGGCTAAATTGATTGCACAGCAGTGGAAGTTCCACACACTGAAATTGGATGGGAATGCAGATTGGGCAAAATTCTTTAGAATTTGCCCGCGTGTATGCATGTCGCAGGTTCAAATCTGCCCAACGGGGTGAGTTCCCATTGCTCCGTCCCAGCTCCTGCCCACCTTGCAGTTCGAAAGCATGCAAATGCAAGTAGATAAAAAGGTACCACTTCGGTGGGCAGGTAACAGCGTTCCGTGCACTTCGGTGTTTAGTCATGCCGGCCACATGACCACGGAGACTCTCTGGGGACAAACGCTGGCTCCCTCGGCTAGGAAACGGAGATGAGCACCTCCCCCTAGGGTCAGGCATGACTGGACTTAATGTCAAGGGGAAACCTTTACCTTTATGCATGTGTGTTGTGGGGCAAGTTTGTTTCTCATGTTAGAAATCTGAAAGAGGGAATAATAGTGTGTTAAAATCACTAATGCATTTTTTTTTCTGAAGTAAGCTCCATTGCCATTGATGGTGTTTGCTTTCAAGTAAGGATTGTTAAAATTGCAACCATTGTTTAATTTCAATTTTAATATTCTATTCTATTTTTATTTTATTTTATTAGATTTATATCCAACTTTTTCTTAGGCACTCAAAGCAGCTTACATCATTCTTCACCTACTCTAAATCTTCTCTCCACAACAAAAGCCCTGTGAGCTTTTGCTGAGAATCTGTGACTGGCCCAAAGCCACCCGATTGGCTCTATGGCTGAGCAGAGACTCTGCTGAGTCTGAGTTGTGGGTTCTTAACTACACCACAGTGACTCTCTTATAGTTTGTATGTGGAAAGTGAGTGCCTTGCCTTCAAGTAATCACAGGGTCCCTGATGGGGGAGATGAACTATTTTTCTTGATGGGTACATACTTAGCCAGTTTCCCAATAGGTTTACAAAAAGCTAAGACAGATTTATGCATGAATGATGGGATCCTCTTACAGAATCAAAGTCTTCAAACAAGAGAATAATATAGATTACATCACCAGTGAGTTGTTAAGTGGGTACGGAGTTAGTACTATTAATAGTATTCATATGGTAATGCATAATATATGGACTATGAGCACAATGTAGCAGAAAGGTCTCCTGCGCAAACTTTATGGAAATGTAATGGGTACTGAGAAAGAGCCAAGTAGAAATTTTGATCAGTTCCTGTTCTTTTCAGTGGGTTTCACAAGAAAGTGTCCTGCTGAATAGTGCATGATGATATAATATGCATTCTTATTATGCTTATATTAATTTACGGTATTTATTTTCAACATCATTATATACAAAGTAGCAATCTGTAATGATGTGGCATAATCATCCTGTCTGCTTGTAAAAGTTATTGAGGTACTGTGGTTTTCTTAAAATGTATTATTACTGATTTATTTGTTGATGTTTTAAGGAAGGTATACAGTCTTAATTAGTTTTACTTGCCAGTTGTTATACTGAAATACTTAAATTTGCAATTTCACTTAAAATCATACAAAGGACAGGTGTGTCTATTCTTTTTCAAAATTCATTGCAAGCACCTTTGACTCCTTTATTATCCCATGAAGTGTTAGATGAGGTCAAAGAAGTATAGTATTGAGGATCAAATTCTTTGTATTGTTCAATAAGGTTTGCATCATAGGAAATATGACTTAGGATCAGTAATTCAGAATTTTTTCTGAACCTAATTAGCAAGAGGATATTTTCTTCGTCACTCTCTAGAAATAATTTCTGAACCAGTTTGTTATGCTTTGTAAATATCCACTTCCCAGACAGGGCAGTAGAAACACAATTGGTGCAATTGCTTAACCATAATTAAGGAATTAGAAGGGCGTATCCTGATTATCCCTGATTTCATAATCTATTACAAAAACTGGACTTTAACCATAAGGAAGTTGTGTCATGCTACTGTAACTCTTGTAATTGCTTTGGATGAGAAAGAGAAATTTGAGATAAATAAATAAATAGAGAGAGTATAGTATTCTGTGATTCTATCACACTTAGGTATGGCTAAGTAAACTTAAGTATTATACTGAATATTGTTCAACTCACACGTAACTACACCCATTAATTAAACAATGGATGGGTTGTTATGTTTAAGTAGGAAAGTCAGATACTGAGAGTGATTCTAATCCTCAGTATATTTCTCCTGGTTCTTTCCTTTTTTTAACAACAGTTATGATATTTTTCAATTGTATATATGTTGGCAGGATCCAAAGTACTGCATGGCTAGGTTAACCTTTTCAAGAGAATATTGGACTGGTATTTTGCAAATAGCAATCCCTATGCTATCTATTAAATGATATTTGAACATGAGACATTTCAAATCTGATTGTGAGATGGCATAGCAGATCGTTGCCCAATGAAAACAGCAAGCTGAAAGCCTTGTTGGTATGCCCACCTTCTTGGATCTTGGTCAGTATATAGTGTGTGTATATAGAAAATGAGCTTCTATATATGTAGGACATAATTATATGCTTATGCTATGTTTTAGCGTGGTTATTATTCCTCAGTTTTCTATATCTGAGGAATCTTAGATAACTTTTAAAAAATCTCTAAACAGTTCATATTTGAGAGCAGCATTACTGATGGCTTCATTTTGAAAGATATTCTCACTTCAAAAGTACAAGTGCCAAAGAAATGTTTGAAATTGCATTGAAATGATGGAACTACTAAACTTCATTCAACTGTTTTTGAATGTTATCTTTTAACAGCAATATTATTGCTTATAAGCAAGCAATTTTGATTGTTTCTGAAGTTGAGATAGGGAGCTGTCAGTAATCCAAAGTTGCATTTCCAGTTTCCCTTTGCTGGAATAGAATATTCTAGGCAGGGATGTTTCTGTTCATGGAGGAGAACCAGATTTGTGATTTGTTAATTAGTTTTTGAGACTATTCTTCAGGAATAAATGTTGATTTCTATATTTTTCAAGAAATTAATAAATACCTTGCTCTATTTCACTTACTGTGCTAACCCATGTAAACACAGCTGCTTTATAGTTCTATATATTACAGAAGCCTGAATCATAATATGCTTGTTTCACTGTGCATGATAACATCTTACTTAATAAGCAGTTGAAAAGTAAAGGTACTAATGATTTACTAAAAATGAATTTGAAAAGTTATCATGGGGTTGTTTTGCATAATGCAAGTAGACTTCTGAGGGCATTGTATTGTTACTGTTTTGCTAATTTTTTATCTTTACCTTTTAGCATGTGTCTAAGAAAGTAACACCCAACACTAATAATAGTGAAAGTGAACCATCTTCACCGCAGGTATGTAGTAACCATCCTGCTTTATTGTCATTGTCTAATTTATAAATTATGACTGTGGTATCTTGCTGCTGAAGCACATACAAAACAAATATTTTAACATTTGATCTTCAAAAGTGTAGGAAACTTAAAGCTGCTCTAAGAAATACATTTTCGTCAACTTTAAAATATTTAATGTTTTCCTAGATATATCCAATGCTATACAAAATACACCATTTTACCACTTTTGGAAAATAAGTTTATAGGTAATTGGGTTTTTAAAACCTTGATTCATAAACGAATGTAGTACTTCATAGCAAATTCTTTACTTTCAGATGTATATTGGTCCAGATAGTATAATATTTTTCAAATACTGCAGTATATTTTGATATCTGTATATCTTGAAGTCTTGAAACTCAGTCCTTACATTGCTTGCTTATTTATTTATTTATTTATTTACTTACAGCCTAGTGATGTCCAGTCTTTTGCACAGAAGCTTCAGCTTCGAGTTCCTTCAATGGAATCATTGTTTCGAAGCCCCTTAAAAGAGTCACTGTTTCGCTCTTCTTCTAAAGAATCTTTAGTCCGGACTTCCTCAAGAGATTCACTGAACAAACTGGACTTTGAGAGTCCAACTTTTGATCCACCCTCTGATGTTGAAAGTGAAGCAGAAGAATTGCCTGGAAATGTGGACAGTCTCCCCAAGGAACAGCTATTGCAACGGTTGCGTAGGATGGAGAGAAGTTTAGGCAGCTACAGAGGAAAATATTCAGAGGTAAAAAAAAAAAATCAATTTTGTGGATAAAATGGGAATTAAGAGAGCTAACTGAATGAGAGAGAATAATTCCAGAGTGTTTCTGTCAGGAGGAGAATGGTTTTGGGATGTTATTTTACACAGTGACTTCTCTTGTCAAATTAACTCTTCTAGATTAATTGGGGTTGTTGTATCAACAGCAGCAGGTTGTTGTGGTGTTTAAATTTAGGCAGCCAGCTTCATCATGGCAACAGGAAAGCAGTGTGTGAGCCACCTTTGCCAAGCTTTCCAAGAGCTGCCCCAGTGATGCTCAAGTGATCATGGAATGATTGTCACTGGCTTGGTGTCCCCTTTGCCAACCATGAACTCACTGTGGCCTCCATTTTGTTTCCTTTCT
The DNA here is from genome assembly GCF_004798865.1 of Varanus komodoensis. Lineage (NCBI taxonomy): Eukaryota > Metazoa > Chordata > Lepidosauria > Squamata > Varanidae > Varanus > Varanus komodoensis. The sequence goes on along the minus strand of NW_025335269.1, from coordinate 17,122,124 downwards.
TGAGTTTGTGTTCCATGATTTCAGAGTTGACAGCCTTTAAAGTGCTTGAGTAGTTTGCCATCTTTTAATTTTTTTCTTTTGTACCCCAAATGCTCACAAATATTTTAAATTAAACATACATTCAGATCAGTGCAAGATGGATCATGCAAAGAGTACAAAATAAGTTCTCCACTAGTGATTGTAGTTGCTCTTATTAGCAGAGTAGACAGTTTAGGTTGCTCTGCAAATGCCCATGGGATGTGTACCAAGAGTGTGCAGGTAGACTAAGGGGAAAGCAAGCCATGCAGGCCCCAGTGCAAGTAAAGTGTTGCTTATTTTCAGGGTGGCCTAAGCATGTGTGAACTAGCCCTTAAAATAGTCTAATACAGTGATGGCGAACCTATGGCATGCGTGCCCAAAGGGGCATGGAGCGATCCGCTCCAGCAGCCATGCACATATTCAGAAAGATTAAGGGCTCCAGGCAACTAGCAGGTGAGGTGAGTGGCCAGGGATTTGCATGGACTGTGATTTTAGGGTGGCACAGTGGTTTAGACTGCTGTGCTGCTGGGCTGGTTGATCGAAAGGTCGCTGGTTCGAGTCTGCACAACCCGTTGTGATTTTAGCAGAAGGTAGGAAATACACTCAGATGCCTGAGGAAATATACTCAGGGCTGGCCAAAAGCTGGTGGTCAGTGGAACGTTGCCCTCTTGTGCTGGTGGTCAGCAAATTTAGGTTTTATTGCAGTGTTGGCACTTTGCGATACATAAGTGGATTCTGAGTTTCAGTTTGGGCACTCGGTCTCTTAAAGGTTCGCCATCACTGGTCTGGTAAGAGGTTTAGCACGTGAAAGTGTTACACCATTCAGTTATGGGCTGGATAGCTTCTCAATAGATCCTTTTCACTTCTGTGAAACAAAGCTAACACTTTGCAATCTGGGACACAGAGAAGAAGAGATTAGTGTGTCTCATCGCATACAGTGGTTTTACAGAAAAAGTTATCATGCACCCAAATGTATCCCTTCCGTATTTTAATTGCTTCTATTCAGTCCTGTGGGGAAGAGCAAAGGACTATTCTTGTGGTTAATAGTATGGTGAAGGTGAACGCTACAATTACTTGTATCACTGAATGACCTTCTGTCAATGATAACTGTTAAAGATGTTTAATGCAACTTGGGGAATAGACTGCAAAGTGATATATATATATATCCTTAGATGTCTCAGGTATTCTCTGCACATTCATTGCTTCTACCACCATATTATGTATCTGTATCACCAGTATAATTTACAGCCTAGTTACCATACATAACATCAATTTACTTACTGTCTTTGTCAGTTGTTGTTAAATGTGTTTGTACTAATGCTTTTAAAGTAGTATTTTTCCATGTACTGATGATTTGTAAAAACCACCAGTTCAAAGTGGAGGATGAGATTGCCAAAGGAATTCTGTGATAGCTGTCCTTTTGGATCAACTTTGAAAATAATCCTGTATTAATATTTATTATTTTATAATATTACAGGGTTAGATAATACATTGAATTCAAAAATGGGTGGTGGGGAAGATTTTCTTAGATAAGAAATAATTCAGTTAAATTACTTTGCATGAATAAGGTTAGATTTACAGTAGATTTACATACAGAGTTTGTCCTAATTGCCACCTGTGTTTTATATGTTTTAGCTAGTTACTGCCTATCAGGCTGTGCAAAGAGAAAAGAAAAAGTTACAGGTAAGAAACAGACTTAATTGCTTGAACATATTTCACAGTTCGGATGTACTGCTTTGCAGAAACTAATACTTCTGAAAAGAACCTAAGAGAAGCCATGCTGGATCAGACCAATGGCCCATCCAGTCCAGCACTCCATTCACCTGCCCACAGGATCCTTCAAGCAGAATGGGTATAAGAATTCCACCTGCCCAAGCCCCTCAGCAACTGGTGTACACAGGAATGTCAGCTCTGATAATAGTGATTACATTTGACCATCAAGGCTTAACAGCCATTGTTTGCCTTCACTTCTCGCTACTTCTGTGGCAGTGAATTTCACAGTAGGAACAAAGCTAGTAGCATGTATAAGTTAAAAATGATAGTACAGTGGTACCTTGGCTCACGAACTTAATCCGTTCCAGGACTCTGGTCTTGACCCAAAATGGTCGTGAGCCAAGTTAAATTTCCCCATAAGGTTCAATGTAAATAAGGTTAATCTGTTCTGAAACCGTTTCTTTTTTTAATCAGAAAAATGTGAAGCAAAGTGACAAAGAACAACAAAGATCGTGGCCATCTCCCCCTCCGCACCCCGAGCACAAGCATGGCCATCTCCCCAGCATGATCAAGATTGCACCTGTCATCCCTGCACGTGCCTGTCATACTGCCCCGCTGGGGGGGTGGGGGAGAGACGGGCACGAACGGGGTGCGCTGGGGGAGGGAGAGGCAGGCACGAATGGGGCGCGCTGGGAGGAAGGAGAGATGATCGCAATCTCAGCCATCTCCCCGCCGCCCCCAGGATGATCGTGGTCGTCTCCCCACTCGGGGGCGGGGAGATAGCCGTGATCGTGCTGGCTGGGGAGAGAGGAGATGGCTGAGACTGTGCCTGTCTTTCCTGCAGGAGTGCGCCCGTGATCACGCATATCTTCCCTGCACAAACACAACTGTGATCATGGCCATCTCCCCACTCTGGCGATGGGGCGGGGGGGGGGGGGAAGATGGCTGCGATCTTGGTCACCAGGCAATGCGGAGTTTGCGACCCCTGTCAAAATTTTCATGAAATTGTTGTTTGCGACTTGATTTGGTCATGAACCAAGGTGTTCGTGAACCGAGGTACCACTGTACAAAGTAGCTTGATTTGGAGGCTCTATGTACCACAGAAATTTTTTTGTATTTTGTTTTCATGTGTTGGATTTTTCAAAATTTTCATCATTTTTATTTTATTTTAGGGAATATTGAGCCAGAGTCAAGATAAAGCACTTCGCAGAATTGGTGAATTGCGAGAGGTAACTCTTAATTCCAGCTATATGTGTGATCTTCCAGCAAAACTCTGAGAATTTATAATATACATATGCATATTTGTATTTTCTAGTGAAAAATTCCATTAACAAAAGATACCACTATAGTAGGTGTCAAGGGAGACTGAGCTACACCACCAGCCACCTTGCTAGGGGGTCCAGTCTCTGTGCACCTTGAGGAAGCTGCCTCTTGGTCTGGGCACTGAATCCATTGAATAATCCAAACTAAAAGGGTAAAAAGTGTTTCTTTAAAAAGGAAGAACAAAAGAGTTAAAAGGGAAGGAGAAAGGAAATAATCTAAGGAAACAGGAACAACAAAAGAATAATCAGTACCATATCTTGACAAAAAATAATAAATACTAACCCTTCCCTATATCACCTAGGCAATGTACGAGGGGTGTTCAGTGTATTTTCGGTATTGGGTTGAATTGCTATTGATGTGGGTAATTTAATTATTTCATTAGCTAATGACACTATCTGAAGGGTTATACATGCAAAATTTCAAATAAGTGTGATTAGTTCCCTAGTAATCCTCGGTGAAAGACGACCATGATGACTGACGTGACAATGTTGAAGAAAATCGACCTCACTGTGATTAAGTTCCTTACAAAACAAGGAAAAAGTCAAAAAATCATTCACGAAGAGATGGTGGCCATTTACCAGGACTCTGCACCTTCATTATCTGCTGTTCAAAAGTGGCCAAGTGAATTTAAAAGGGGCAGAGAAAGCATTGAAGATGACCCTCACTTGGGAGAACTGGTTACTGCCACTACGAAAGAAAATGTGAAAAAAATTGAGCAACTTTTATTGGAAGATGCCCGAATAAAAATCCAAATGTTAGTGGAGATGACAAACCTATCCATTGGTACCATATGTACTATTTTTCATAACCATCTTAACCTTTCAAAGGTCTGTGCAAGATGCGTGCCGCAAATGCTCATGGCGCCACAGAAACAAGCACAAGTGCTGTAGAGAGTTTTAGAGCTCTGTGGTGAAGATTCATTGAGTATTTTCCACCGGATTGTTACTGGAGATGGAACTTGGGTTCCTCATTATGACCCTGAAAGTAAGCAGGAGTCCATGCAGTAGCATAAAAAAGGTGCTGACCCTCCGAAGAAATTCAGAGTTACTCCATCGGCCGGAAAAATCATGGCCACAGTGTTTTGGGACTCAAAGGGAATTTTATTGATCAACTACACGAAAAAAGGTGAAACCATAAACGCAGCATCTTACACAACCACTCTGGGTAATTTAAGAGAAGCAATTAAAGAAAAAAGGTGAGGAAAACTGACCGCAGGTGTGTTGCTTCTTCACAACAACGTGCCCGTTTACACGGTGCGTGTTTCGAAGGCTGTTGTGCGAGACTCTGGTTTCGAAGAAATAAACCACCCACCCTATAGCCTGGACCTGGCCCCCAGTGACTACTACCTATTCCCGAATTTAAAAAAAGATCTTCATGAAAAGCGATTTTCCGACGATGAAGAGCTCAAGGCGGCAATTAACACACATTTTTTAGACAAGGAGGAAGAGTATTTTTTACAGGGAATTGAAAAGTTAATTTCTAGATGTAATAAGTGTATTGAAGTTATGGGGGATTACATTGAAAAATAAAAATTATTTCAATGTATTATTCCTTTTTCTTCATGCTGATACCGAGAATACATTGAACGTCCCTCGTATCTCCTGAGAGTGGAGGTCCAGCCCAGAAAAACACCTCTGGTCAGTTCCCAGTTCAGAAGCAGACGAAAGCGCACCTCTGGTGCCTTTAATTTTAACTCCCTCTCTGACAACATGGTGACATCTAGCAACCAGTCCTAGGATCACCACCATCTCCTACTAGGGCTGTATCACAACTGCAGGTAGTCAGGCATCAAAAGGTCAAAGCAATAATGCCTGACCAGTTGTCCCTGGGATGGAACTAGCATCCTCCCAAGACCTGGAGTAGATCATTCAGCCTTTCCAGTTGTCTCTTCACCAGGGCCTAATCAAGAGAAAAAAACAACAGAGGTTGCTGACTTGGTTAACCATTGAGCTCTCATCCCTGGACTCCCTTCTCAGGAGGAAGGCAGGGCTTTTACACTTCTACATTTTAATTAGCAATAGCATTCCTTGATTTGAGATAATGCATTATTTTTTAACACTGGAAACTATCCACCATGCACTGTGCATATGTATATTCTACAGAAAGTAAATTTATTTCTTAGTAGAAGTGCTGGTTGAATAATTGCCATTTTCACATGCAACACATGCAGTGGAGCAGTAAAAATGCCCCAGTTCATTAACGTCAGACCATGCTGTGTCAAACCAACAAGGCTTGTAATAATGGAGGTCTGCTTGGCTTTACTGGAACTATGAGTGTGGTATGGCAGTCAAGAGTGCAGGACTGGCACTTAGGTGATCTGGGTTGTAGTCCCCGCTCAGCCGTGGAAGCAACTGGGTGACTTTGGGCCAGTCTCAGACTCTTAGCCCAACCTACCTCACAGGGTTGTAGCTGTGAGGGTAAGATTGAGAGCAGAAGGAAGAATTATGTTAGTCACTTTGACTTATTTGTAAGAAAAGAAAGGCAGGTTATAAATCAAATAAAGTGAACATGCATCCTGGCTGTCCCAGGACAAACTTTAAGCCCTCGTGCCTTATCTTGAATGCCAGAACAGGGTCATTGAATCAGCTGAAATCCTGGGCATTTTCTTGAAGCAATGGGGAAAGCACCTGCAACTGGGAAGAGGGATTTTGTATTGTCCATTCAAAGTTCCAAATTGCAGTGCTTTCCCACTTGTGTTGTAGCCTGTTGAGACAGATTTTATAATGTTCTGCAGCTTTTCTCTTACCTTTGGAAATGATTTAGGTGTGGGGTATAGGAGGCTGCAACAGGGAAGATGGGGAAGGAAAGATCTTGTGCAATTTTGGATGTCACGCCATGAAAGGTTCACAGACAAAGAGTACAGGAAATATTTTTTCCTCATCACTTCAGATATGTACATCGGGTTCATTTTCACATGTAAACAATCATTTTCTTTTTTCCCCAATACAGTTTTTATATTATGGGTCAATGGCAGGAGTAGGCAGTGCGGTGCCATTGGGCAGCAGCTTTCTTGGCATTTACCGTAGTTCTTTGACCCTTCCGCTTAAAAAGAAAAGACATCTATTTTCCCTATTGACAACTGGGAGTATTTTGAAATAGAGTTCTATTGGTGTTGAAAACTGTAGGTTCAAAAGAGTTGTCATAGTATGTTGGGGCTTAGACCCTACCTTTTCCATGTATTCATTTTTTCTGGGAGTTTATTTGGCTTTTGCCATGCCTTCCATTGCAGCCATTTTGTGGTGGTGCCAAGAACAGTGTCACATTGCCAAATGACCCACTGACCAAAAAGGTTGCATACCTTTGCTTTATAGCTGGTGGGTATTCATTTTTCCATCTTGTAAACCAAGTAAAAGTCACTCACTGTATAACAGGTATTCCACAGCAGTATGTTCTTTGAAGCTTAATTTAAGTAACCCTAGCACACTGTATGCCAGGAATATGCAAGTTGTAGTCCTGCGGATGTTTTAGACTCCAACTCTGATCATTCCTTGCTTTTGACCATGCTTGACTGGGGTTTATTAGACTCCAAAACATTTTGGAAGATTAATTTTCATGAGAGTAACTGCAAAATTTTCAACATTATATTCTGTAATAACATACAATCTCCTTTTTATTACGGAGTTGAAGAGCCATTCCTGAAATGATGAAGTAATTTGTAACTGCTTAAAAAACAGTAGCAACTATACTGACTTGTACTCCAAGGGCCTCTAAAATTTAGTTCTTCAAGTTGTTCTGATTGATGTGTGGTGTAGGAGAGCCAGTGTGGTGTAGTGGTTAAGAGCATGGGACTGGGACTCAGACGATCTGGGTTCTAGTCCCCACTCAGCCATGAAGCCAACTGGGTGACTCTGGGCCAGTCACACTCTCAGCCCAAACTACCTCACAGGGTTGGTTTTTGTGGGGATAAGATGGAGGAGGAGATGTAAGCTGCCTTGAGCCCTTTGTAGGAAAAAGGCAGGATATAAATTGAAAAATAAATAAATGTGTAATAATGTGAAGACAGCTGGAATAATAAGAACCCATGGATGTTTGTTTCCTGATTTGTTCCAGGAGTGAGCTGGAATTTGTTATTTTTGAGTCAGTAAATGAGAGCCTATTCTTAATAGTAGGAGGCCCCTTTCCCTGCTTCTGCCCACTTTGCTCAGTTCCAGAAAGGATGCAGACATTAGCTGACCTGACTATAAAAAAGTAAATGTTTTGATTTCAGTGTACTGAGAGATGAGATTAATCAGACATACAAATAAGGATGATGCATTTGAAATAGGAAATTAGTGTCTTTCACTACATAGGAAATTACAGCAGTAGTTCTTGACATTTATTCATGTATGTTGCACTGGTTGAGTTAAAAATACTTCCCTCCCTTTGAAACTAGATGGGCACATTCTGCATACAAACTGCCACAGTGATGTCACTGCGTTCCGCATCTTGTTATATTCAATTGGGTTGCCTTAGCACCAACAAACTCTTAGGACCTGGAAGTACGTAAATGTCAACCAACCTAGTTTTGAGTAATTTAGGAGGTTGGAACACTAAACCAGTAGCAAAACAAAACATTTTACACGATATTTTAATGAAGCAGTCCATGCAGGGGTGCTTATATTTGTCCTGTGCAGCAAAAATACTTTAGTACTCACTCTTGGAATATGAAAAGTTATCTCTCCTCTTTTTACCAGGTGGGGTCTAATTCAGGTAAATGTATACTTTGCAGATAGTGGTTTATTACTATAATCTGGTTTTTAAGCACAAACTTCATAGCATTCTTTTCTCAAATCAGTTTTAAAAGCAAACTATGCAACAGGAAATCAAATGTTACCTTTTCTATTCATCATATTTATTTTAAGAATATTGGAAACTGTCTAATGCATAGTTTTGCCAACTTGCTCTTTTAAAAACACTAACCTGACCTAGTCGGCTCTTGTATTAACTGCAGTTTGATGCAAAGGAATGAATGGTTGAAGACCTTTGTGCCTTGGGGATAATTTTATCATCTGTTAACGGATGTTGAAGACACAGCCAAAGACTTAATAATTGTTCATTTAAACTGCATTAAAGTTAGTATTAGCTGTTACTCATTTCTAGTTTGGAAAGGAATATCTTACAGTCTTCAGCTGTGCATTTGTATTTCAATGTGAAAATTATTATGTTTTCCCAAGTAATTCAGAGTAGATCCTTTAGGCCAGAAATAAACAACCTGGTATCTTCCCGATGTGTAATATTATAACTCCCATAAGTTTCAGCTTGCCTGTCCCAATAGACATAGGAGTTATGGTCCAAAAGATCTAGAGAACATTAGGTTGTTTCCCTAGGAATAAGCAATCTTATAGGACGGCTATATTAATTGGGTTCCTATGAAGATGCACAGCAGGTTTATGAAACATCAACACTAGAAGAACAGCACAAAACTTGATAATTGTATGGTCGACAAGCTACATATATTTTGTATTTTTCTCATAAGTACTTTTTTGTCCCAAGCATTGTACAAAAAACTTTCTGTTTTATCCTGTAGCCATAGTTGTCAAGTGGAAATATTATACCCTCTATTGCTGTTTCTACAAACGCTTTGAACCTGTGCACAGTCTTCTAAATATACACTATTTTCTGTGCTGCTGCAGCCCCGTGGCACTTATATGACAAACCAACTTTCAGAAATTTTCATATGTTTGTGCATGAAGATACTTTTAGATGAGAGGATGTGTAGCATGGACTTGTAATCCAGCTCTGGCAGTATAACAGTAGATCAGGGCATCTCTAATACGCTCTTGAACTCCTGCCCAGGGAAACTGAGAGGTTCTATCTGATCTCCATTTTTCCCAACAAATTGGCAGACAAGAGTAGTAAGATGAGTCAGGAAGACTTCCTTCATCCCCAGAAATCCAGTGTGGACCAGCAGGAGTCCATTGCCAGATGTTCAGACTGCCCAAATTGGAGAGGGAGGCACCATCTGCCTCTGGAACTCCTGAGAAGCTACATACTAATCAAGAGGTATGTATTCATTTCTACCTCACCATTTTAGAAGCGCTGTTTTGTAGTGAAATGAAACAGCAAGGACCCAATGGATCTCCTAGTCCCCTTAGAAAAATAAAATTAGGTTGAAGGTTGATGTAGGGGCAGAAAGATCATATTCTTTCTAGAAAACAGTCTGCAAAGCACGAGAACCTTATGTTAGAACACTCATCTCCAACTTGATTCCCTCCAGATACTTTGGGCTTCGTCTCCCATTGGAACCAACTGACATAGTCATTCCTAAAAATGCCAAGAGTTGTAGTTTGAAACTTCTGGAAGGCACCACATTGAGGAAGGCTGTGTTAGAAGAATTTCATTTGTCTATTACCATGTATATGGAAATCGAATTAGTTTCTGCTGCTTCCATCATTTTTTCTGACTGCATTATGGTAGATTTTGTAGTGGATTGATTAGAACAATTCTCACTTTACAGAAGAATTAAAGGCATTCATGAGCAAATGATAACAAGATGACATTTCTAGAGTTTAATTAATCTTTGTTCAATTATTAGTAATCTCTTGTTCTTTTCCTATCAGAAGGTTTAATTTCTTACAGCTCTAATAGTTCCTTTCAGAAAAGAATAACCATACACATGAGTGCTAACAAACAAACCCACACAATTGCTAAAAAAAGAAAGAAAACTATTATATGAACACTCATATTATGCGACTGTGGAGTAGAGTTGGGTTGAAAGGGAACTGGTCTTTAGTGAAAAGACCGTGAGTTATAAGAAGCATAGAAACTTTTCTACACAACTGCTAAACAATCTGCTTAGAGCTTTTTAAGCAAATTATTTAATAACTAGTTTCATTAGGGTATTTATAAAACACTTAAATATGTTAAGCATGTAAAATGTGAGGGTGTAGAAAAACAGTTCAGGTTCAGCTTCCAAGGGGAAGCACATGCCACAAATACAAATTAATCCAGTAATTTAATCCCCATTTCTTCCATGTATAGGTGCTACTTCTGGTACTGGTTCTGCTGTCATGCTGCCACCAGCTGTTTACCACCACAGAGTGGTAAATTTGAATACCAGATTTACCTTGCAAATAAACTAGATTTAATCTAATTAGCAGTACTGATTTGGTTCCCCACCCCCTTTTTTTTATCAGCACCACACAGTTCTGTGGACAGCAGCAAAAGTGCAGTCTGGTGTCCAGATTGCCCTGAACTGCCCACTCCTGCTCTTGTTTAATTCCAAAATATCAAGCCTGAAGAGTTTTCATAGGTGCTAGATTTTAATAATTTGTTTTATTTAGTATTCTGGGAAATCTATTGTGTGTAGTTTCCTTACTCTACGGGTGAACAAAATAAATAATATATGTAGGTAGGAAAAAAGATGAGCCTTAATTTAGAAAGAAAAAAATAGCCAGAAGTCAGTAGACAAATTAAAGATTGGAACTACAAACCTGCTTACATTCTGTTGGTCTTAGCAGGATTTATTTTTGAGTAAATATATGATTGCACTGTACAAGTAAAAAAGAAGCAAAATATTTAATAATGTTGCTGTAGGTAAGGCTTGAGTTATTAATGTGTAGCTTACTTCAGTCTGATGAAAGTATGGGTTATATTTAGACTTAGTTGAACTGGTGAACCTATTAAAATGAATGAGATTTGAGTTCTATGTAATGGGTCTAATCTAAGTTCCATTGATTTCAACTGGTCCATTCTAAGTATGACTAAGGCTGGTTCTAACCCATTATTTGCCTTGAAAATGCATATAGTTTTGTTGCAGTATTGTAGATGGATTATATTCCACAGCTGATTATGATTATGAAAACTAGCAGGAATTTTTGTATCCTTGAGTTCATGTGCCCTAACCCCCAGTCCCAATCTGTTATTTATCCACAAGCCATGGCTCCTTTCTTCCTTTTCTCCCTCCCTGGTGTAGTCCTCTCATAACTTGTTCTTTCAGTTGAGACAGCAAACTATGGTTTGTGCTTGCCCCACAAAGCAGGATTGGAAACTAGGACACTACTCAGGCATATTAGGTCTTTTTGTTCAATGTAAATTGAGAATTTGCTGTGCGACTTGCCCAATAGTACCCAGCAAATGTTTACTGAAGAGGAAAATCAATTGTTTGACAGGAAGTGTGTCTGGAACACAATTTCAAAAATAGTAAAAAAATGTGTATCACTGTATCACTAGTTTTATAATGTCTTGCTCTTTCACATGGGGAGGGTTAGGAGTTGATGCTGCCCCCTTCTGTGCTTAAGTTTTTGTGCTTAAGTCCCATTGTGAGCTTGCTTTGGATTGATTGCAACCTTTTCCTCCTTGCTTTTGAAGAGGTGGCAATAAAGTATTTGAAAATGTTTATAATTGATATCTGGCCCTATAGCAGTTTGGGAGCACTTAATTTTTCAAGACAAAAAGAATGTGAACTGTAAAGGGTAGATCCTGGAGCAGAACAGGATCCATATTGGAAGAAGTTAACAAGAGTAGAACATGACTGAAGTGTGTGGAGACAGATTTAGAGAGGCCATGGGAGGAAAGGTGACTGGTGGTGCACGTCATAGCCTCCTTGATCAGCCCAGAATGCAGAGAAAAGTCAAATTTAACTGGCTAATACAGTATCAAGGGGATACCCTGCCCCTTCTTCTTAATGTGCCTGTGAGTTTTGTTTATAATAACACTTTAAAATTGATTTAAGTTGTTTCAGATTTTTTCAGTTACACATATTTGTGAAACATGGTTTCTTAGGAACTCCAGATGGATCAACAGGCCAAAAAGCATCTTCAGGAAGAGTTTGATGCATCATTAGAAGAAAAGGATCAACTCATCAGTGTCCTGCAAACTCAGGTAACCATGCTTGATCAGAGAGAGGCTTCCAAAGAAGGGCAGGGATGATAATATGTAAAATTATTTAATATGTTGATATGCATTTCAAGATGTACACTGGGCCTTGCTTGTGTACAGCTAGCACAAGCTAGGCCCTGTGGGCATACTGGAAAGCATTAATACTTAAGTTCAAATTTTGAAAGGAAAGTATGAGGAAGAAATGTCTGTCACTGTCGCTGAATAGCTATTGTTTTGTTGATTATCCAGGTGTCCTTATTGAAACAACGGTTGCAGAATGGACAAATAAGTATTGAATTACCTGATCCAAATGTTCAAACTCAACCACAAGTTCAGAGCCCAACAAAGGACATAAATGCAGAGAACGCCTTGCAACCAGGGAGTCCTGGTAGGTTGGTGTTTTTAAAAAATGTAACTATTTACATTAATTATTAGAAAATTTCTGCTTTAGAACTGTTTTCTTATTTTGGACCACTGCAGCTTGGCTAGCTTCATCTGCCTTTTGATGATATGATTGATGTTGAGAAGCTGGGCAGGCAATATTACTGTAATCCAGATTAGTTAGTGATCCAAATATATAGTGATCATCAGCAGTATGTTTTCTATTTTAATGTATTGAGTACATTTATATTCCATCTTTCTTTTTTCATGGTACTCAGACTGTCATACATAGGGAATCCCATGTAGTCCCTTATTGCTGATTGATTCATTTGCTGAAACATGAGCCCTTAGACCATATTCCATGATCAGCCCTAACACTGAACATTATGGTCATCAAGGACTTTAGTTTCCCATTGCTACGTAATTGCTAGACATTAACCTATTTCAGTCAAAACACCTCTGTTTGACTACCAATAAATTCTGAATTGATTTCTGCCCATCCTTGCAGTCAAATTCGCATTCTCAAGGAAGAGGTTGGGAAGCAATTTTTTGCCAATCCACCCTGCAGCTTCTACCATCACCTCTCATGCTGCTACAGAGGTCCTAACTTTCCACTAATGCAAGTGGAACTCTACTGAGAGCAGGTCTGGAACCAACCCAATATATTTTTAAGAACTGAACAAATACAGCAATACTGGCAGTGAAAGAATATATGGTTTTGTAACTTTTGTCATCCAAAAATCTGTGGATGAATTTATTATATTAAAGCACAGTACAAACATTTGGCAGCTCATGGATAATCAGCACTTTTACTCAGTTTTTTGTTACTGAATGTGCTCTCTTGACATATGTACAGTACATATGTCCTGAGTCACATTCATTAAGAGACCGTTTATCCTTAGCAATTGCCCATCTTGGAAGAAGTGACCCAGTGATACATACAAAGGGGTTTCTTTGAAAACATGGTAGAATAAAAATAAATAAATACAATAATCAGGTTGCAGGAAAAATTAGCTGGTTAAAGGATTGTTAGATAATTCTAAAATATCTGTGATAAGTTCATAGATTAAAAGCAAGAACATGTGCTGTGAATCATTGGGCACAGTAGTGAAATGGAGATCCGACCACTGGGTTTGAATGGTGGGGAAATTAGCTTTAAAGACTGTTCAGAGGCTGAGATGTGTAGTGCATGGTCAGTTAAGACATGTGTGGATCATCTAGGCCGAACTAAGCTGGGCTATAGTTTTGAGGGGAGTTACAGAATTTGGACAATTTGTGGGCCTAATGTACTAGGAGAGATGAAGAGAAAGGTTCAGGAGTACATTTACGAGAGAGGGGAAAAGAGAAGACTCTTGTGAGGGGCTTGGAGAACAGAAGGTCCATTGAAGCTAGTCCTTGACCACAGTCGCTATGACAAAAGGAGAGAGCAGGTTGAGGGTAACTCGTAACTGTTTTGCACACCCATTTCAGTTTCCTGTGCCTTGTGCACTCTTGTTCGTCATCAAGAGTGATATTATCCAGAAAACATTTCATAGCAATGCAAACTCTTAAGAGTTTAACTTGGTTGCCTGTGGAAGAGACATGCTGGAACCCTACATTTCTGATTGATCTAGCCTCATTTCTAATTGATCAGGGTAAGGCTGCATTTAAGTGGCTGTGCTCTTGACCAATTACTGTTTAGTACAGGAGTAGCGAACATGCAGTCTGCAAGCCACATGCCAACCCTGCTGCTCCCCATTGCACCACAGAAATTGGTTCCCCAAAAGGGGGAAAAAAAGGTTAACTTTCAGGGTCAAAGGGAGAGGTAAGGAATGTAGGAAATAAAATAATAATGTGGGCTGCCAGAACATTTGAATCAGTTCTTCAGCAACTACGTGGTTGTCAGACATATGAATTTAACATAATTTTCTGTTTTTTGTAGGTGGTGATGGGGATTCTGCTCAAACACTAGAAAATCTTACTCAGCGAGTAAAACGTCAAGAGAACCTGCTTCATCGATGCAAAGAAACAATTCGATCACATAAAGAGCGCACGGCACAACTAACCAGTGAGAAAGAAGCACTGCAGGAACAACTAGATGAGAGACTTCAGGAGCTAGAAAAAATGAAGGTACTGAAAAAGACAACAATCCTATCAACTTATGCATGACATGTATTCCTTTTGCTTAACACATGGTGAAACATGGGCTATCCACAGGCATATTGTAAATTTCAGAGTATGGAAAGGCAAGCGGTAGTTAACACTAGTGTGTGTCTGTTATCTGAATTAACAAAAGAATAGTAGTTGCTGAACCCAGTGGGATGTCATATGCAAAACTTGGACTGAGTCTTCCTTAAAATGGGAAACAGGACACATCCTACTTAGCATTTTTAAAAAACGTGTCAGGAAGTTTACCTATGAAGTAAGTCTTGTATTCCTCAAACTACTATCTCAGCTACTTTCAGAGTTCTTTTCAGTGAGCAATGAGGTGAAAGTGGACCCATTTGCTTATTGTTGACAGTGAGCAAGAGAGAGTGGTCACATTGCCTGCAACATAGTAGCCACTACTGGTTTTACTTATCCTAAAATTGGCCAGGTTTGCACACCATGCTCAGCAACCCATGAAGGGGCCAATCATAGGTTGCTGAGTAGAAGCAGAAGTTGAGGGTGCATTGGAGATTATCTCACTCTCTCTTTCCCCCTTCCCCACCTTTCCTGCTTCTTCCCAGCAGTCCATGGACTGTTGAACCCATAGGCTATTACTGCATGCTAACCAGGTCAGCACTTTAAATAAGAAGTAAAAATGAAATAAACTAGTGCAAAATCTGTAATATTACTATAATTTGAAGAAGGCAACTGGTCTTTTCATTCTTTTCCATATGTAATGAGCATTCAGAATAAGCACATCCTAAGAAAATGGTTTTCCAGAGTTATGTGGTTTGATCTTCCTATTACGACCTGTCCAGTACACTTGTCGGAATGAAAAATCAGAATGTGAAGCCTTGTTGCACATTGTGGGGACAAGAGTTACTTTCAGAAGGGTACAGTAAAGTTCATCTTGTCCTGTCTCAGGAACTTCATTTGGCTGAAAAGACCAAACTGATTACTCAACTCCGTGATGCCAAGAACTCAATAGAACAGCTAGAGCAAGATAAGGTAAGTATTTCCGTGAATTTTAAATTGCCACAATTTTATAGAGGTGCCAGCTGTTCTTACCATGTAATTTATAAAATTATCACAGTTTCACTAGGCTGTTTTGTTGCTTAAAAGAATTTATTCTTCAACATATTTAGTGATGTTCATTCTGTTATAGCTATGTAGAATTTCAATGTGGCAACATTTATTTAGGAAGAGCAGTATGTGCTATAGAATGTTGAAATTTCTACTAAGTTTATTACTACATTACACAATTATGTAGGTCTGCAAGGTATCCTTGGCACCTAGAAGACCTGTAACCTGTAAAACGTTGCACTGTGGTACACAATAGTAATCCAGAGTTCAGAAAACCATATATATTTACATAACTTACATTATTTCATAAGCTGCTTTGACATTATTGATGAAAGACAGTAGGTGAATTAGCATTTCTTGGTAAACCACCTTGAGAATAAGCCACTGTGGGTTGGTCATTAGGTGTTTAATGCTGACACACAATCAGCCTCTCTGCGTTTTGCCCTGGCTTCATTTGCATTCTCGTGTCCACCTACTCTCAATACATATCCCAGGAACCTTGAGTGGGAAAATTCCCACCCTGTAATCCTTTGCTGCTTTGCTGTGCTGAGAGCCTTTTTTGCTGTTGGCCTCTGAGTGCTTTGGGCATGTTTCACTTTTACTGGCTTCTGAGTGAGGATGTTCTGATTTTCTCCCTGCCTTTTGGCAGACTGATACCTGCCTGTACTTGCTTTTCAGATGAAAATTGTAAACCCTTATGTTCTCTGTTGTGGTTTTTATTTTGTCCATGGATAGCATTATTCTTCACCAGCCCAAGAAGAGGGTTTTGCTCATCATCCTTTCCTTGCAACCCCCCTTTACTTTCAACAGATACAGAAGTGGCTACTGTTCACTGTTCCTTTGACCTTGTCCTTCTGCTCTGATTTCAAACAGTCCAAGTGGTTTGAGTTCTGGATCCTTTTTCACTGGTTCCTTCTCCTGATGCTTTCCTTTAGCTAAAAAAATCATATTTTGCTCATGCTAACATCTCGCCACCATCTCACAACAACTCTTCTCCAAGTGTACAATAAATATTTCTACCTAAGTCTCCATCCTCATGCCAATCCCCTATGCTATCAGCCTGATTTGCCATTAGCAGTAACATGTTATGCAGACAATTCTTGGAAAGGAACAGTGCTGGCAATTAATTTAAATTAGCTTGATAGGACATTATGGTGACTGACAGCTTTATTGTCTATAGCCTTTGTTCCTATGAGGAGTGCTACCTAAGACAATACTAACACCAGCCCTCTGTGGATAGAATGAAATTTCAAATGTGTGAGGACTCCAGTGAGCCCATCTAAGGAAAGCCTAGCTCATAGAACTCATTTCATGTTCTTTCTCTCATTCTCCACCTGTATGATGTCAGACAGGTAGAACTCATTCAGAATGTGCACTGTTTCCTAGAAGATTTTGCAAACAGTAGATTTCTTTACTCTGAAGTTAATGCTGAGAGAGAGGCACTCAGTGTTGAAAGCATAAGGACAAGGTCATACCCAAACCTTTTAAACGGTTATCTCTCTCTGCTATCTCTCTCTCTCTCTCTCTCATATGAGTTATAAGCCTTCTATTGGTCTATTTATTTATTTATAAAATTTGTATGCCGTCCAATTACCAGCGTCTCTGGATGGCTAACAGCATAAATAAATCGACAACCCACTCTGGCTGCAAATACAATATTAAAATTCAATATTAAAACATATTAAAATATTGATTAAATAAAAAGGTATTAACCTAGTGCCGAAAAACATATAATGATGGTGCCAGGTGGACCTCTCTGGGGAGCGCATTCCATAGATGGGGCGCCACTGCAGAGAAGGCCCTCTTCTGGGTACTCTGTCTCCTAATATCTTTCACAGAGGGTTTCCGGAGGAGGGCTTCTGCTGCCGATGTTGGGGTGGGAGGGCAAATAGGGAAGAAGGTGTTCCTTTAGGTATCCTGGTCCCAATCCGTTAAGGGCTTTATAGGTAATAACTAGCACCTTGAATTGAGCCTGGACTTTGATGGGAAGCCAGTGGAGCTGATAGAGGACTGGGGTTATATGAAAATAACGCCCAGTCCCCGACAGCATCCTGGCAGCTCTGTTTTGCACCATCTGAAGTATCTGGACTGTCTTCAAGGGCAGCCCCACGTAAAGCACGTTACAGAAATCCAGCCGGGAAGTAACCAATGCATGTGTTACTTTTGTTAGGCAATCTTCCTCCAGGTAGGGACACAGCTGATGGATTCGCCGAAACTGAAGAAAAGCGCTCCTCACCACTGCTGTCACTTGAGCTTCCAAGGACAGCTCTGGGTCGAGGAGCACACCCAAGCTACGGACCCTGTCGTTTAGAGGGAGTGCAACCCTGTCCAGGGCAAGGCGCAAGTCACCTACCCAGGAGCTTGAATCACCCACCAAGAGAACCTCCATCTTATCTGGATTGAGTTTCAGTTTACTGGCCCTCATCCAGCCCATTACCTCGGCCAGGCACTGGTTCAGTACAGCCACAGCCTCACCTGGGTTAGTTGAAAAAGAGAGGTAGAGCTGGGTGTCATCAGCATATTGATGACTCTGCAGCCTAAACCTCCTGATGGCCTCTCCCAGCAGTTTCATGTAGGTATTAAATAGCAAGGGAGACACAATGGAAACCTGTGGTATTCCATGGCAAAGTTGCCATGGCACAGAGCCAAAGTCCCCCAGCACCACCTTCTGGAATCGACCGTCAAGGAAGGAGCAGAACCACTGCCAAGCAATGCCTCCTACTCCCAGTCCCGCCAGCCTATCCAGAAGGATGCCATGGTCGAAGGTATCAAAAGCTGCTGAGAGGTCCAGGAGAACCAACAGGGACACACTCCCCCTGTCTCTCTCCCTGCACAGGCCATCATACAGGGCAACCAAGGCTGATTCAGTACCGTACCCGGGTCTGAAGTCAGACTGAAATGGGTCCAGATAATCAGTTTCATCCAAGAGAGCTTGGAGTTGTTCCACCACCACCCGTTCCAACACCTTGCCCAAAAACGGGATGTTGGTCACCGGTCTATAATTGGCAGCCATCTCTGGATCCAGAGATACCTTCTTTAGGACAGGTCTGATTACTGCCTCCTTTAAAGGAGTGGGCACCTGGCCGTCCCTCAGAGAGGCATTAATAACCTCCAGGATCTAGGAACCAATCCTGTGTTTGGGCTTGGTCAGTAGCCATGAAGGTCAAGGGTCGAGTAAGCAGGTGGTAGGACCTACTTGTCCAAGCACCTTGTCCACATCATCGGGCCACAGTAACTGAAATTCATCCATTAATATCTGACCAGACGGAGTCATTGTCATCTCCCCTAAAGGATCTGAATCACTTGTGGAGTTCAGCTCGTGATGAATCTGAGTGATTTTCTCCTTAAAGTGCTGAGCAAAGTCATCATAGCAGGCCATTGATGGTGGTACAGGATCTTTCTTAGGGCCAGGGTATATCAGCCCATGTACCACTCGAAAAAGCTCCGCTGGACGGCACTGTGAGCAGGCAATGGAAGTGGAGAAGAATTTCTTTGCCGCCCTCACCGCCACAGCATAGGCTCAATAATGAGCACATAGGCGTGTTCGGTCAGATTCATCCTGTGATTTCCTCCACTTACGCTCTAGACGTCTCCCAACCTGCTTCATCGCCCGTAATTCAGATGTATACCATGGGGATGGACGGGCTCTGCTTGGCAAGAGAGGACACTTAGGGGTGATCATGTCAATTGCTCTGGCCATTTCCCCATTCCACAGTTCAACCAGAGCATCAACAGGAGCGCCAGCTTTATCAACCGGAAAATCCCCCAGAGCCTTCAGGAATCCATCCGGATCCATCCGGCTCCGAGGGTGGACCATCACAACTGGGTCCGCACCTTTACAGAGGGAAAGGCCAGCTCCAAGCTCAAACCTCATGAGGAAGTGATCTGACCATGACAAGGGAGTCAGACTGTCGTGCCTAACAGCTCGGCAGAGGCATTGACACACGAGAGAGGGCCAAAAGCTCACAGTGAGAGTCAGGCGTTGGAGCAGGGGGATTTATACTTGGTGCTCAGGGCTCAAACGGCCCCTCTGCCACCCAACTCTGCTTCCGAGCAAGTAGCTTCCCCACATCCTGGCTCTGAGTTTTTTGAGCAGGGTGCAGCTTCCCTTCCTCTGGACTCTGAGGAGTTTGAACAAGTTGCTCCCCGCCTCCTGACTCTGAAGCTGCTGGACAGAGTCTTGGAGAACAGGAAGATGTGGCAGGTAATTTAGGGAACGCCCAGCTCAGGAGGAGATTGCATCACTTAGACCAATTGAGACGACAAAAGAGAAGTTTGTCCCCCCATGAACAGAAAGATGTGACAGTAGATTGAAACCCATGTGACCTTTCCTATAGGGTTCAGAAAGGAAGGGGCAACTGAGCTGCAAGGAGCTCCTCGCCATAGCTTATCTGTTGCATCATAAATCTTGTAGCAAATAGAAATAAAAGTCTTTAGTTTTATTGCCGGCTGCTGTGTGAGTTGATTGGAGACGTGAGTCATGGCGCCACGACAGCTTGCCCCCTCCTTTCTCAATGCGCCAGCACCAACAGGAGCGTCACATCTCACAGAGCCAGGATGTGAGCCAACATCCTGGGGGTCTTCAACACCAGGTCCGAGACGATCTCTATCAGCTCAGGCAGGGAGTCTGATGGGCAGAAGGGTGCACGGTACACCAGCAGAATCCCCAATCTGTCTTGATCGCCCAGCGCCAAGCACTCTAGACCCGGTCTCGAGAGAACAGGAAGCCCCGCGAGGGTCGTGGCTGGTGCTGAACTAGATACCCAGGTGGGCACAGTTGAGAGAGGGCTACATCCACCCCTCTCCCGCCCAGGTCTCTGTAATGCAAGCCAGGTTGGCCCCCTCATCCATAATTAAGTTGTGGATGAGGGATGTTTTATTATGGACCGACCTGGCATTGAGCAGCAGCACCATCAGGCCCGAGGGGTGGTTGATAAGCTTACCCGGAACCTTCCGGTTGGGGAAATAACCAGAAGGAGGAACAGGTGTCAATCATCTGTCCCTCCTTCTATGCTGACATGTTAAACCCCCAATGCCATATCGACCCTTGCCCAACACCACCCCAATGGTGGTGCCCACGCGCTTCCCAGGCAACCCCATAAAAGCAGCAGCCAGATGTGGAGTCACTAAAACAAATCCAATAAAATACAATTAAAACCCTCCAACCCACCCACTGCAAAACACACAAACAAAGGCCGCTGACCACTGGCTGTGGCTGGCGAGTTGAGCCCGCGGCCCCTCCCTGCGCCTTGCCCCCAATCCGGCACAGCTGCCACCCATGCGGGGGGGGGGGAGGGGGACAAGGGCGGGGCCTGTGGAGAACTTGCCAGCACAGATGGAGGAGCCGCAGGCCAGCAGCGTCCCTGGTCCCGCGGTGGCCGCCGTCTGTTGGAGCAGCGGCGGCATCAGCAGGCGGGTCAACATCTGTGGGGCCGGTCAGTCACCGGGCGGTGGTGGTGGGCCTGTCCTGTCCCGGCTTGACTGCAGCCGGCAAGTTGAACCTGTGGCCCCTCCTTACGCCCCGCCCCCAATCTGGCGCAGCTGTCCGGATTCAGAAGTGAAAAGGATCTGTGAAAAGTTCCACAAAATTGAGCATCATCCAACATCTTTGTCCGAACAACTTCAGTATACAGTCAACCTGTTGGTCTGCTGTAAGCTGCTCTACTACACCTTCTCCAATTAAAGCATCACAGTCTTTTTTCAGAGAGGCAGGCATTTATGGCCATCCTAGCAGAAGATCTTCCATTAACCTGTTTGAGATGTGGCAGAGCCAGTATAGAATCCACTATTAGTATCTTGCAGTGGCATGGTATTGGATGTCCTAGTCACCATGGTGGTCAATAAGGGCTGTTAGAGCAAGTTTCATCACTGCAGTAGTAGCAGCTTCTTCTGTCATTATTCAGTCCTCACTCCTTTCCAAAGTATGCATTTGTAGCCATGTATTGTAATGTTCTAACTGTAGAGACAGGAGGAATTGAAGGAGAAAAAGGGGAGTACACTGAATTGAGGGGAGGATGCACATTGGAGTTGCTTAAAGTATTAGGGAAACATCTTAGCAGAGCAGAAGAAAGGGCTACATAGCCATGCTTTATATAATGTAAGTGGTGGGGAAGAGCAGAGAAACATTGATCTGCAAGACCATTGGAGGGTTAGCTAGGTTTGGGTTCCGTTTACTGAGAGAAGCAGTGGTGAAAGGATTTATGTGTTGATCTTGGTACAAATAAATTGGACAGACTAAATAAATTTTTACATATCAAATGTAAAATGTGCAAGATCAACATACCCCCTGCATTACTTCATTTTTTAAAAGCTTCTTCTCTAGGAGCTTTTCAGAAACCTTGAGGTAGGTCTGTGGAGGTAGGACTCAACAAAGACAAAACTAGGCAGAACTTGAGGCTTCTTTAAAATTGCTGTGTAGGCAGTGGACTCACAAGGGGAAGAAGGTGGAGGGGAACCCTACTCTGATAAGTGAAGGAGTGCATTCACATGTGTCCAAGGGAGGAAAATACCAAAGCAGGACAGCCTAATCTGTTGCTAAGCTTAGTTCAAAGAGTGAAATTGCTTGTGAAGACTGGTACAGTTTTTGGCCATTCTTGATGAGTGACTTTTTAGCTCTTTTCAACAAAGCCACCATGGGTACCCTAGGATAACCCATGGATACTTAGGGTGGCTTTTTTGTGCTGTCCAAATCTTATCAAAGTAAACATTTTTAAATTAATATAATTTTGCTCTCTTCGTGGCTCTGAACTGTCATAGAAATTGGACTGTCCATGCACAAACTGAATGCTGAGCACTTTAACATTCCATCAGATCGTCTTCTCTCCTTGGTTATAATCACTGTACATTTATTTTAATTTTTGCTAGTGCTTCCTTTGGCACAATGCTTCTCCTCTTTGCTCTAATACAAGAAAGATATGGTGATTTAAAACCAAAATAATTGTGTCCTGATAGTCAGTGGGATTTTTATATTTATATATTCACACAGTATACTTCTGCTGCTTGTAATCTCCTATTTTATAGGGCATGGTAATAGCAGAAACAAAACGGCAAATGCATGAAACGCTGGAAATGAAGGAAGAAGAAATTGCCCAGTTGCGTGCTCATATCAAGCAAGTTGTTATGCAAAGTGAGGAGCTGAAAGAACAGAAAGAAAAGTCTGAAAAAGCTGGTAAGAAATTGCAGTTATTGTCTCATATTTAAGCTGTAAACTTTGTTTGGCATCATTTGTTTGCTCTTTGTCATCAACTATTATAATATTTCCATTTGCTTTATTTCCCCACCATCTAAATTAACATCATAGTTTGAAGAGTAAGTAAGTATTGGCGTATCTGTTTGCTTTTAGAAGATCATGTTCTTTCCAGTTCCTTGTTCTCAGTAGAAACTCATATGCCCTCTCTCTTTCCTTCCCCAGTTACTAGTTTAGAAATAAAATCAGAAATAAGGAATTATGATAGTTTAGCATATGAAGCAACTTAAGTCTTCCTCATTTCTAACATAAACATAATAAGTATTTTCTTCTTACCATGTTTGCTAGGATGTTCTGTATAAATTGAAAACACTACATTTTGTTTATTGTGAAAACTAAAAACCAGATTTAGTATCTAATGCTGCATGTGAAAACCGGGGCAGTATTCCGTGTTGTCTTGATATTGAATTACATAAACCAAAACTTGGAAAACATAACTAGTGAATAACAAAGAGCTGTATGAAAAATTCCTACGCCGTGGCAAACATGAATGTGAAAGGAAAAACATATCCACTGAGGCATGGAGTAGATTCTTTGCACTTTGGAAGCCAGACCCATCAATGTGCAATGCTGGTTCAGCAGTGGTGTTCTTTCTAGCATTAACCATAGAGAGCCAATTTCCATCTTCGTCACACATCCTGTTGTCACTAGTGAATTGCCACTGAATTTTGGCAGTGAAAAAAGGCCACCTTTTCTTGTCTTTTCTTGCTCCTCTTCTCTCCTCTCCTCTCCTCTCCTCTCCTCTCCTCTCCTCTCAGCTTTTCTTTCCTTTCCTTTCCTTCTTTTTAAAGCTGTGCAGGGAAATGTAGCATTTCTTTTACCACCACTGTACAGTGCTGAAAATTGACAGCATGGTGGTGATTTTAGAGTTCCAGTAGCTGCAGAAAAGGCCTAGGAAGCCACACATAGCCTGTGCGTTGCTGGTAGCCCAGCTCTGTACAAATGCAAAACAAATGTTCTCATGACTATTGTTTAAAAGCTATTGCAAGCCATGGTTTTAGTACCTGGTTGCAAAAGAACTATGTGTTCCCCCATTTTTCAAGCAGACCAGATGAAAGGCTTTCTGAGTAAAAGACATAATGTTAAAGCTGAAGTTGGAAAACTAGCCATTAGGGAAACATAACTTCAATGGTAAGAAGCTGATTCCGAGTGAATACCCCTTCTCCCTTCCAAAACAGAAATGAGTAAGCCATGCCTTCATGGTGGGTCCTCTTGTTTCAAGACCAATCGCTTGGCGCCTTCTCAGCTGGTCTGCCCCCTTAACCTGAGGCCATATTCTTGTATCAATGAAGTTAGTTCTGCCCCCACATCAGTTTACTCACTAAACTTTTCCACAGAACGTCACACTTATTTTCACCATCTGTCCAGCTTATCTCTGGATCCACTGCCCTTGGAATATGAGCTGCATATTCTGGCTCCACGTCTTTCTCTGATACAGAATCTGATTGCACATGTAAAGGCTTTTTGAGAGGAGGAATAACAACAATCATCACCAATCCCTAAGATATTGAAAACACAGTTTGTTGTAGTAACCAGGATGGCTCTGATTTACAAATTCTAACTAGTAGCGTGACAATATTATGCTTGCATTGGTCTGAATTTTTTTATGATCGAAGTCACACCATCCAACATCCTTTTCCAAACATATTTTTTCTGATACTTCAGAAAGATGTACTACAAGATAGACTGAAATTAAAACATGCAGACAATTTTTAAAGAAACCCTTTTTATATAAAATATTAGACTTTCAAATAATTATTTCATTGTATGGTATTATCAGATAAAACCTATTTTTACACATTGGCTTGGATACAGACTTAGCTCCTTTTAGTGGGAGTGTTCAGTTCCACTCACAGGAACTGACCTTTTCCATTTCTCCTTTTGCAACCCCTTGTACCCTTCAAAAATATGTTCTGGAAGTTGCAGGAACTCTCTGAAACAATATAGTGAAACTGCAAGGGAATCACTGAAAATCACCACCTCTTACCTTCTTTTGATGTGTTCCAAATGCCTTCTGGGCATAGAAGAGGGCTTTGTTTTTTTTCCCCAAGCCTAAATTTGGACCCAAACCATAGAGCTTATATTTCTTACCTGTTCAGAGATAGCAAAGCTATGATTTAATGACTGTTTTGTTTGATTACTAAAATTAATTTTACAAGGCACTTAATATATTTGTCAAATATATAACATTTCTATGGGATGAATCCAGATATAATCTGGATCATCTACACTGATGTAAGTGGATGCCTTTGCTCCCTCCTTCCCATATAAGCACCCTAAAAATGCTAGAGAGAGAGTCAGGTGACCCTGCTGAATGGGTGATATGTAGTGTCAAATTAGGGAGACTCTAGGGGCACCAGAAATTTCAATGAGCAGATCCCTTCCTCCCACAGAAGGCTGATTCTGGATCCAACTCAATAATTTTGTATTTAAGATTGAGGTACCAGTCATTCATATAATATGCAAGTCTTCTTATGAGTCTGTTTGAAAATGTGCCTGAAATAAATTTTGAAAATAAATAAAACCATAACAGTTCATATATAATATTATTGCAGCTTCTTGTTCTGTAACTATGAGTGTATTGTATTAAAATCTCACCGAGCATCTTATTTTTGTGCATCCACACATGCCAATAAGTGAATCATGGTGCCTTTCCCAAGCCTTGTATGAACAGGATTGGGGTAAGGGATCTCTTTCTTACATCACTCAACTGCTGCTTGCAGCGAGCTTTAGAAAGTAAATTCTGTGCTTCTCAGGCAATATCCAAAGTGTCAGTTCACTGCTATTCAGCATCCTAATTCCTTGGAATATTTGGCTTTATTTTATAGCTCACGGTATTCATTGTTACTGTGAAATACATTTCGCATGTCTCATAATTAAACTATTAGCATTACCTCAGTAATAAAAATTTTTGTTCTGAGGACTAATCAGTGTTTGAGCTATATAGAACAACCATTCTAATAAATTCTTGTACTTGTTCTTCTTCTTTGCATGTTAAGCTTATAATTCCCAAAACAACTTGAACATTCTTTAATTTTATAGATAGGAAATTCCTTTCTGTATTGAGATATTTGTTCAAAGTCATTACAAGTGCAGCCTGCTTTAAATATAAGACACTACTATTTTGACTAGGTGCTTTTTTTGTTACAGTTCTACATTCACATTTCTTGCATATTTGTTGAAACAGACTAAATGAATATTTCTCAGTCTGCATAATTTGGTTCCATACTGCTGTCTTCAGCTTTCACCACTAGATGATGCCATAGTTGAAGACCTCAGTTAATGTGGCATGAGAGACTTAAAAGAAAGAGGTAAAATAGCTTTTATTGTACCAACTCTAGTAATTGTTATTTTAAAGAAGAACCCTTTTTTTACAAGCTTTCGAACCACACATTGATATTTCATCAGATTGAAGCAAAATTAAAGACTTGGCTTTTGGCTGGCAGTTCAAGTCTCTTCCACCCTCACCACCTTTAAAAACATAACACTTTAAAATAGTGGCAAATTAGAATTTGTGCTGTTGGCATCCCCCAGAATACTATTTTGTGGTCCATGTCTGTGTAGTTCAATTGTGTATCGGTATTTTTCATTGTCTTGGTACAACTTCAATTCAGATGGCAAAATTCTGCAGCCTGCTGGTATCATGGTCCCGCAGAACTAAAGAAATAAATACATGGAATATTTCTTCACTGGACTAGTCTGAGCTAGGAACTATTTCTTTCTTAAGTGAAAGCATACTGAACCTTTCCCAAACCTTTTCAATATGTCAGAGTTGGTGTCATTTGAGTAGGCTTTCATGTATAAAAACATAGTATGCTATACCTGATGGAGGGATGCCTATGTATTGACTTGTGTTCAAAAGCTTGATGACTTGCTTTAAAAGAGAGTTGGACCAGTAAAAGATATAACCTTTCCACATCTGATTATACCATAAATAAGGCCATCCTTTATAAAACCATAACACAGAATGTTGCTTTTCCTTCCGGATCACTAACCCTTGAACATAATCAATGACAGAGCTAATTCTTATAAACAGCATTGAGGTGGTAAGAATTGTGTTCTTAATTGATGATATCAGTTTGTGGGTAGGGGCAGCAGGACTTTATATTTTGTACAAAAGTGTATTGAATGACTGGATTCCATGACAAGGTATGGAAACTCTCCATAGGCAGCCATCCATGGTAGGTTGCCATGTTTTCCATACCTGGAACATTTTGTACAGGGTTTTTTGTGAACAAGACAGAGAAATAACTCAGGGCTTGTTGTAGTATTCTTCTTGTTCACAACGGTTTGCTGTGTTGTCCATGTCATATAAATGATTTTATCATAAGTCACCATGAATAGCTACAGAGCTACCAGGCAGGAACAGCAAGAAAAGCCAATTCCACTCATTTTTTTCAATCTTGCTGGCAACTGCTCTCCCACTGTAGCCAAAAATTTTGAACAGCTTTTTATAATTATTAAATTTCAGTGGTTTAAAAATGTTCAATTGGTGTCATAATTTTTATTTTTTTAGTCTGTTTTTCACAAGTACACACTTACGGCTATCAATTGGAAATATTAACAAGAGAAAGGTGTCCAACTAATTTGCATGCACTGTTTGCAAAGGACTGTGGGAGATATAGCAGTAAGGGATAGGTGGGACCAAGTAGTAGAAGTCAAAAACACTGAAAGTCAAGAAAAAAAAGCCAAAGGAATAACTGCACCAAAGGGAGGTCTTATTCCCTACTTTTTCTACAGTTCTTCTTATTCCCTACTTTTTCAACAATTCACTGACTATCCAGCTATTACAGAAAGGACATTTATTAACTTCCACACATACACCATTTGCATGGCTCCATTTTCAAGAGGCTACTGCTGATATTATAGTTTCCTGATAAGGGTTTTTTAAAAATGCAGAAATATATGCAAATTTAATGCCTGGGAATTAAAGGGAAGGGAAATTTGTGTACCTGAAGCAACAGATCAGTTGCTGTAGGGATGCAAATTTTTCCTCCACTTCCTTCCAAGGTCTTAAATTTGTATTCTCTATTTTTTTAAGTACCTGTCAGCTAACTGCAATAATTGCATCAGTAAAAGCACTGAAAAGGAGCTGTCAGAAAGTCTTAATAGCCGAAGACTTTGGGAAGTGCTGAAAAGAAGAATGGTGCTAATAAAGCAGAATAGTATCAGACAAAATATTTCATTTGCGTGCAGTTTGTTTTATTGTGCTTTCTTCTTTTCTTGGTGCTTTTCAATTAACAACTTGGCAATTGATTCTTGGCAGCTGTGTACAAATTAGTTTATCTGTAGTCTTGCCTTGTCAATTGGTTACTTACTTCACTTTTCAGCTCCCTTTTACAACTGAAAAAATTGACCAGGCAAGATTACATTTATCAGGCAGGTATAAGATCACCATTGTGAAAGATTGACAGAAATAATATTTTAAAACAAAGATGACCTCAGCTGAGGTTGTCTGAAACCTTGTATCATGCTCAACCCCCAGCAGTGAACAAAAAGGGTAGTGATCAGAGCAGGGAGGAGGAGATAAGACAGTTTTTGCCATGAAGGATACTGGGATTGTTAGGTTCAACAACAGCAACACAATCCCACTTTGAATAATCATAGGGTAGCTTAGCATGACATTTGAATTTATCCAGTGTGTTGGAACTAGACTTAGGCTTACTTAGCCGTTCAAACTGAATCCATCCAGTTTTATGAATTCCCACTTGCAATTTGAAGTGACACAGTCAAGAACACAGGCTCACTTCATCTTCTATTTGTGAAGAGTAGGCCTCATTCCAGTTACATTAAAGCTTTCCCTTAGGAAATGTTCCTCTCTGCCTCAGGGTAGTGAAGACTAGAATAGGAGCAGTTCACTGGCATTATATAGCTAGCTAAACATTTTCAGTCCTTACTTCCCAGCAGAAATTGAAGAATGTTTTAAAGTATCTGTGATACCTATGCTCATGTAGGGAAGAAAAGTAACTTGTTGAAGAATTTATTTTCTATTTAAACTTAATACTAAAAATAGATACATGTAGCGAAACATGTGAGTGGATAAAAGTGAATTTGGACACCTGTTGGTATAATTTCATGAGTATAATCTTTAATTTGTTGTCAATACCTATCCCTTGCATTAGAATTCGTTCCCATGAATAGATATGTCATGTATTCCTACTTATATGCTAGACTGCCTGAGATGCATAAAATTTTACTTTTAAAGAGCAAAATGTGTTTCTGTGAGGTTTCTTGTGCTTTCTTGTGCTTTTCATGCTGTTCTACCATTTATCCTTCTGCTTGCTTAGCATCCTTCTCGGTGTTGTGTGCTTGTAATTATGGTAAAGCAGCTGCATGTTGCTGGGTTACTGCATTTGAGTAGTCCTAGTATATACTGAGAATGTTTCTGGTTACTATTCTGATAGACCTAAATACTTATTTTCTTTTCATCCATTCTACATCACAAAATGTTAGCTAAAAGAAGAAAATGCTGTATGTTGTTAAACTCGACCATTTAGAAGTTAGTCCTGCAACACAGTGGATTTTATCATATTTTGTTATGAAATTTTATTTCCAATCCTATATTTATTTCATGGCTTCATGGCAAAAGTGCACATTAGAGCTGACATGGGTCTACCACCAAAACTGCATTCTCATGTTGAATAGCTTCCTGTTCCCCTTGCAAAATTTAGCACTCTTAATTTTAACAGTGTGGTGACAACATCATGCTGTGAGTCTGCTAGTCTGTCTCAATGTCAGCCCATGTTCAGCCATAGCAGAGCCTGAGTTTAGGCAATAGAATTAAAAGGAGGAGGATAAATTTAATTTGGTATTAATGTTAGCCGTGCCAAATTCTAGTTAACTTTTATTAAGATTGCATAATACATAAAAACAAAAGCAAAACTAAGACTACCATAGTAAATTATCAGCAAGTTGCCACAGTAATTATAAACTACATTGGCTAAATGCACATTAGTTGAACTGGCATAAAATAAAAATACAAAAGTTATATAATAATATTACTCATTATCCTTATGGAGAGTAGCTGCTCATGGTTATAAAAGCACTGGCATTCCAGGCATTTTTCACTTAGTGCCTCCTGAGAATTTCCGACCAAACATTATTTTGAGTAGAATTGCTGGTGAATTCCCTCTTTCATACAGCATTCTTGTTCAGTCCCTTAAGTGATAAAGTTGAGAGATATGTTTACACTAAGCAGCGAGAAGAACCTAGTTTGCTGATTTTGCAATTTTATTGTGTCAATATGAAGGAGAATGTTGTTCTTTCCAGAGTGGCTTCATGATAGGAGAAATGTATAAATGAGCTGCAAGAGCAGCTATAGTAGATGCTAACTCGAGCGACTATTTTGGCACAAAAAGAAACTGAACTCAAAATGTGATGTGAAAAACTAGAGGTTAACATTAAGTTGTCTTTGAAGGACAAGATAGCAGTTCAGGAACAACTTAGTGAAATAAAGGCAGAAGAACAAAAAAAGAAGAATAGAGTTAGTGAACTAGAAGCTAAATTGAAAGCAGCTGATGAAAACTTTCAGGTTGACTTCATGATTTAGATAGGTAATTGAATGAGATCATGGCCTCCATCTGAGAGAATTTAATTTCACCCCGAGCATATTATTTCATGCATATATCATCTTCTCTTTCTCCTTTTCCACAGCATTTGAAGAGCTTGAGAAGGCTCTTAGTACAGCCCAAAAGACTGAAGAAGTACGTAAGAAATTACAAGCAGAAATGGATGAAAAGATCAAGGCTGTAGAAAAAGCGAGTGAAGAAGAGCGTGTGAGCCTTCAGCAAGAGTTAACAAGGGTGAAGCAGGAGGTGGTTAATATCATGAAGGTAAATGGATATCCTGAATTGCCATACAAATGGTAACATTTCAGTATAAAGTTTGAATGCATCATGTTAATTTTGGTAAAGTTTAACTTCCCTGTGTTTTTAAGTGTTGGGCAGAGAAGTATAGTGTACTAACAGTTTTACAAACCCGTGTAAATTTTATCAGCCCCACTCATAACTAGTGGCCAAGGATTCTGGCAGCTGTAGTCTAGAACATCTGGAGTGTACCCAGTTGCCTATTCCTGAATCTTAGGTAATGTATGCAAGAATGTGTGTTTTCCTATGCTTCTTTCTTTGTTGCAAAACCTAAATATAATAATATGAATTGTTTGATTTCTTATAAAAGAAGAAAAGACTGGTGGATGCTAAAGTACTCTGTTGAATCCTGCTGTTAAGAAACTTCCAGTAATATATGCAGGTCTATGAACACTTTCTTCAGTGTTGTACTCAGTGGGAGTTATTTCTGAGCAATATATAAGATTGCTCTGTTTGGTTGTAATCCTGTTTCCATACAGTGTAGTAAGTCCCACTGAATGAAATGAGCTGTGCTGTAAGAGCATACTATGAACTTAATGGCAAGTGTTTAAGCCATCCTTCACAAGCCTAGTGCTCTCCAAATGTTTTAGACTACAGTTCCTATCAGTGCCTCCCAGCATGTGCAATAGTCACTCATCCTAGAGTTCTAGTCCAAAATATCTGGAGAGCACCAGGTCAAAGAAAGCTGCTTTAAATGTTCATAGTACAATTGTGTACATGTCTATTCATAAATCCTAGTTAGGTAATGATGTATATAGCATTGCAACCTTAGATGCTTTAATTGAAATTCTTTTTGTGGGTCTGTAATGCATCAAGTAGTGTTTCTTACACAATAGCAATGGGCTAGATCCACATATAAATCATATTAAAGCAAACCTGGTGACATCAACTGGGATTAGGTTAGTATTGATTAAGTACAGCTAAGCCTTGATTCAGCTGTGTTATATCAGTCACAGTTGTGTTTTCTTACTCTTAGTTCCATTTGAGAAATAACACTCTTGTTTCTTGGGACATCATATATTTGTGGTTTTAAATTTGTAGAAATCTTCAGAAGAACAAGTTACTGAGCTGGAGAAGTTACATAAAAATGAAATAGCTAGCAAAGAACAGCTGTTAAATGATAGACTACGGGCTCAAGATCAGGCATTCCAGGAACAACTGAAAGCAGCTCTTGTAAGTATCTTGGAGGGCTGAAGCAGACATTTCTTGGTTGACATTACTGTTGGTGAATGTGAATAAGGTGTGCAGAGAAGAACATTGTGTGCACAAACATGCACTTTTGAGAACCTACAGAGAGACTATACACTACAATGTGTATTTATTTTGAAGACATAAATGTATGCTCTGTTCAGCAGAGCATCTAGGGCAGTTCACAAATGCAAAATAACCTTTAAAAATAAATGAAGAAACAACATAATTAAAATTTATAAAAGCATTAGAGACAGAGAAGTCTTTCCTGACATCAACATGATAACAGTGCTGGTTGTTACCTGGTTGGCCTTCCTAGGGAAGATTGCCACCACTCAAAAGGCTCTTTCAGTAGTTACTACCCACCTTATCTTGTTAGGGACACATGGGGGAGAATGTTTGAACATGACCTCAATACATGGACAGGTTGGTATGAGAACAGGTGTTTCTTCAGGTATCTGAGGCCTTAGCAGATTAGGACCTTAAGAGTAATCACCAGCAGTTTGAGCTATGCTTAAAAATGGACTGGAAGCTAGTGAGTTACCAGTGAGATACGTTTTGACTGACTGTTCCCAGTCAATAGCTTGAATATGCTGTTTTGAACTAACAGCATTTTATTTAAAACCAGCATTACATACTACATATTCATTGCAGGTGTCCAAAATTCCCAAATTCTACCCTAACCTTTCACACATTTGGTGGATTTTTGAGATAATTTTGTTTAACTAAGTATGTGTGTTTGTTTCTTTGTTTGTTTGGTGGTGGTGGGGTTTTTCTTAGCATTCCCTCCAAAGCTTTATGTATAGAAATACATAAGGTAGAGGTTTCAGAGAGAAATTGTTCAGATTTCACTGTTTTGTGAAGCTGAATCTGAGGTCTTGTATATGTGTAATAAGGGCAAAAAGCAGGCAGATAACTCACAGGGAACCTGGTTGATTTCTGCGTAGCTTATTCATAGGTATTGAGCCTATCCAGTCTTTGCTTGCAGCCTTATAATCTAAAAAGATTTAACAGACAGGGAAAAAGGGAAGGAAACAGTACACCTAAGTAGTCTCTTAGCCGGACCTGTAGAATGGCCCTGTTTCCCCCTCATCTCCATCTGTCATCTTCCTTTCTACTGCCTGCTGGAATGGCTACTGGTGGTGCCAGTTGAGGGATAAGGAACCTTCATGAGACAAATACTTCAACAGAGCTGGTGAAATGGCCCTACTTCTCTCTCATTTTCCCTCTGCAATAATATATAATAAATAAGGTTAGGGAACTAGATTTGTCAGCAGATTATTCTCATTATGGTTGCTGCCATTTATTCAAATTACAGTTGTCTATATATAGAAACATACCATTCATGTTCCTTGCTACTGGTGAAAATCTTAAAACCATGTGAGAGATTTTTAATCAATCAGATTGTTTGATATTGAAAGTAGAAATAAGCAAGAACAAACTAATACTTACAACTGATAGATCAATGACTATATGGTACTTTTTTAAAAAAAAGTCATAATTCTTGACACAGGAAAAGTGCCAGAGTGAACATCTACAGCTCATACATGAAAAAGAACAACAAGAGTCATTAGCCTTAGAAGAACTGGAATTGCAAAAAAAGGCAATTCAGTTGGAGTGTGACAAAAAGCTTGAGGAAATGCAGCAAGAAGTAGAAACCTTCAGAACTGTGAGTAAACTGTAAAACTCTTTGCTGTTTTCTCATTTGAGTCAGAATGGTAAATGTTTGGGTCTCCTGTAATTTGAAGATGGGCCTCAGCTCCAGAGGACAAGTTGAAACACCTGCAATGCAGGAGAGAATCATGGGAAACACTTAGCGCAGTGGCACAAAATACATGTGTTGTACCGTGAGGAAAGAAATCTGATCTAGAAGTCACTTATGCTAGGAAAATGCAGTTTATATTACTGGTAGTATCAGATAAATAATCAAGTTGAATAAATTTGTTTATTCAAAGAAAATTATGTTCATGCTGTTTTCTTCTTAACAGAGAATTCTTGAATTGGAAAGTTCCCTTGCAAAGTGTTCACAAAATGACAAAAACCAGACAGAAGAAATGAATGTTCAGTTAGAATCAGAAAAAAATAAGCAGAATAAAGTAATTGCTGCTATGGTTGAAAAACATAAAGAAGAGCTTGAGAATATGAAGCGGCAAGAGCAGCAAATTTGGACAGAAAAACTAGAAATGCTAAGGCAGGGGCAACAGTCAGAAATACAGAAATTGGAAAGGCATCATGAGGAAGAAATAGCTAAAATTTTGAAAGAGAAAGAGACTTTATTTCATGCCCATATAGAAGAGATGAATGAGAGAACTTTAGAAAAGCTTGATGTGAAACAGACAGAGCTTGAAGCACTCTCTTCTGAGTTATCAGATACATTAAAAATCCGTCAAGATCTTGAACAGTGTCTGTCAAAGTTAAAAGATGAAGCAGATAAAGCAAAGCAAGAATTTGAGGCAAAACTGGATGAGCAGAAGAATCATCACAAAAAACAAGTTGAAGCTATCTTTAAAGATCAGGAAATATCTGAGAAAACATTGAAAGAAGAAATAAATCAACTCAAGCTACTCTTGGAAGCAAAAGAAAAATGCCAAGAGGAATTGGAAGATCAGTTGAAAAAAATAAAAGAAACTTTAGTAAAGACTGAAACTGAGAGTAAAAAGATGTCTGCAGACCTAGATGCCCTTTGTCAGTCCAGACAGGACAGTGTCAAAGAACAGGAAAGTATATATGAACAGAAGTTAACAGATTCACAACAATTGTTAGCAGATGTAAAAGCTGAAAAATCACACCTTGAAGAACAGATTGTAAAAACTGAAACTCAACTGAATGAAATCAAATCTGAATTAGACTCTCAGATATCCCAGGTAAATGATTTGAAATGTGAACTGGAAGAGCAAAAGAAAAAAAATACTCAGAATATTTCCTCTGTGACAGACCAATTTGAATCACAGTTAAGAGACCTTAGAGAAGAGATCAGTCAGGCAAAGAGTCGGTTTACTGATAAAGAAAATGAGCTTGCACAAATGAAGGGGCTGTTGAACCAACAAATTGATGAGCTTAAGCAGCACTTATCGGCCAAAGAGGAGGAAATGAATGTTTTAAAAGGTGAATATGAAATCAGATTAAAACAACAAGAGATAGAAATAGAGAAAGTTAATGAAAAAGCAAAGGAGATGCAAGCAATGTTGAAGAAGAAGCTTTCAGAACAGGAAGCAAAACTGAAAAAGGAGATTGAAAATAAACAATTGGAGTTTAGTCAGAAAGAGAAGCAGTTCAATTCAAAAATACTGGAAATGGCTCATGCCAGTTCAGCTGATGTAAGTGATGCTGTATCAAAACTGGAGAGAAATCAGATAGAACAGCTAGAAAGCCTTGCTGAAATTCATAGACAAGAGCTAGAAGAAGTTGTAGAAACATGGAAAAAGAAGATGAGTCAGCAGGCTGAAGAACTTCAGGAAAAGCATGAAATAGAGTTACAAGAAAAAGAAAAGGAATTAGCAAATGTGAGACAGAAAGTGACCACCTTAAGTGCTGAAAAAGAAGGGAATAATGTAGAAATTACTAGGTTAAAGGAAGAACAGACAAAGTGGGAGAAATCTATAAATGAGCTGCAAGACCAGCTGCAGCAGACACTAACTGAAGTAACTGCTTTGACACAGAAAGAGACTGAACTGAAAATGCGATGTGAGAAACTAGAGGGTGACCTCAGTTTGTGCTTGAAGGAGAAGATAGCAGTTCAGGAACAGCTTAGTGAAATAGAGGCAGTAGGAGAAAAAGAGAAGAATAGAGTTAGTGAACTAGAAGCTAAATTAAAAGCATCTGATGAACAGTTACAGGGTTTGAAATTATCAAATGCAAAAGAGCATGAGAAATATGAGAAAATTATTGATGCCAAAGATTTAGAGCTTCAACAACAAAAAGCTGAATTTGAAAAGTTTGTAAAGGACTCAGCCACACAGTTGGAGGACTATCAACAGAAAGCGGCAGCTTTGTTACAAACAAAAACTACTGAGCTGTTTGAAAAATTCAATGAAAAGATTTCTCCGGTAATTAGTAGAGTTGTACATTGTCAGCACCAGGCAACAATAATTAAAGAAACAATATTAAGGAAAACCTGTCAAATTCTTGACCTCAAAGCTCAACTTAAACAAATAACAGAGAGTCATGATATTTTAACAAGCTGTTTCCAAGAATCAAAGCAACACTTGCAGGAAAAGGAAAACTTGATGATATCTATGAAAGTTGACATGGAAAGGCTTGTAACAGAAAAAGAGCAATTGCGAAAAGAAGGAGGGCACCAGCAGAAAGCAGCAACAGAGAAGGAAACTTGTATCACAGAGCTGAAGAAAGAATTATCTGAGCATATTAATCTAGTCAGTTCCATGAAGAAGGAGGTGAATGAGAAGACACAGGAGATCACAGACCTTAACAAACTTGTCAGTGAATTAAACCTGAAACTTGAAAATAACAGTTCAGAAAAAGATTCTGCCACAGCAATGGAAAACAAACAACTCAAAGAGAATCAGCTAAAGTTAATGAATGAAGTGCAGGAATTGTCTTCCAAAGTTGAAACACTGGCTCAGGAAAAAGCAACAGCTCTTGAACAAGTAGATCACTGGATGAACAAAATGTCTGATTGGAAGAAAAAAGCCCAGTTAAGTTTTACACAGAACCATAATACTATCAAGGAGTTACAAAACAAAGTTGAATTGAGTAATAATCAAGCTATTGAAAAAGAAGAAGAATTGACTAGAATGAAGGAAGAATGTGATAAACAAACCAAGTATGTAGAACATTTGAAAGGCTTAATAGAACAACAGCAGAACAGAAGAGACAAACAGGACTCAGATTTGGTTGCTAAGTTAAAAATCCATACAGCAAGAATTGCTGAGCTAGAGGAACATATTGTTCGGAAAACAGCAGAAAATGATTCTTTAATGGATGAGCTCAAAAAGTACAATGAGCAAGACAGTAATCAGAAAGAACTGGCACAAAAGCTTGAACAAGCTCAAGAAGCAGTTGTAGAAAAGGATAATAGGCTTAAGGAGATGGAACAAGAAGTACTACTTTTTGAAAAGAAAATGCAGACTATGGAAATTGACCTTGAGGAAAAAGCAAAAGAATTTGAAGAAACAAAAATGTCTCTAATAAAAAGCAAAGAGGAAGAGTTAAAGGCTTTAGAAGACAGACTAATTTCAGAAACCACTGCTAAAATAGGAGACCTGAAAAAAAAGTCTGAACAAAAAATTGCTTCCCTTAGAAAGCAGTTCACATCTCAAATGGAAGAAAAGGAACAGCAGTATAGAGAAGATATGGAAAAGCAGTTACAAGAAAAAATGCAAGATAAAGAAAAGAAGATAATGTTTTTGGAAGAAAAAATTAGATTAATAGATTCAGAGTTAGAAAAGGAGACGGTACAGAAAATGGAAGCCATCAAAGTTTCCACAGATCAGGAAAACATACAACAGATGTATGAATTAAAAATTGATACATTACAAAAGGATTTATTGGAAAAAGAAAGACTGCTAAAGACCTTTGATGAAGAACAAAAGAAATGTGTTCAATCAAAGCTGGAGGTTCAGAATCAAAATGAGGAACTCTTCAAAAGGAAACAAGAAGACCAGTTCATAATTGAAAAGCTTCATCAAGAACTTGAGGAGCAAATTAAGAAACATGCCTTATTGCTTGAACAACACACAAAAGATGATTGTGACTTAGCATATCTCAAAGGAGAATTGAAAACCAAAGAACAAGAACAGCAAAATATGAAGAGTGTGATTAAAGACTTGCAAAATGAACTTGAAGAAAAGGAGAAAGAAGGAAAGTCTTTGCAACAAAAGATACACAGTTTTGATGAGGATGCCATTAAAGAGAGAGAACTGCACAAAATTGAGATGGGTGAGTTGACTGCAAAATATGATGAGAAGTTGCAGGGACTACAGCAGCAGCTAGATGAAAGAACTAGCCATATAAAAGTTTTGGAAGAAACCTCAGAAGAAAAGACCAAATCAGTCCTTGAGCTTCAGAAACTGCTTGATGAGATGCAGACCCAGCAAAAGGATTTGCAAGGTAAACTGGAAATGATTGAGCGGGAGAAACAGAAACAGCACAAAGAACTGATTAAGCTGCAGAAGGATTTGCGTACACTGCGGAAGGAGCATCAGCAAGAACTGGAGATACTGAAGAAAGAATCTTTGGAAGAAATGGAACAAAAAATAAAGTAAGTTTTCATAACTCCTTTTAACATTGCCATTCACCACTCATATGAATACTACAGTTGTGTGAAATAATAACATTGGCTTTACCCAATTTTACATCCAAACAAAAAT
The DNA here is from genome assembly GCF_004798865.1 of Varanus komodoensis. Lineage (NCBI taxonomy): Eukaryota > Metazoa > Chordata > Lepidosauria > Squamata > Varanidae > Varanus > Varanus komodoensis. The sequence continues at coordinate 17,084,052 of NW_025335269.1, read as the reverse complement.
ACTTCCACAAAAATTGAAAACTTGCTGTAAGAATATATTGTCAAAGTCTTGGTCAAGTTCATTGGAAATGTTACCTTCTTAAGTGCGCACTCCCTATTCCTGTATCAGAGCACAAATAGGAATTAATTTTCAGAGACTTTAGAGATGTAGGAACACTTTTTTTTGGGGGGGGGGGGGGCATCAGGATCTTGCCAGGTTCACAAGTTTGGCTCCCTTTTGTCAGTGTCCTTATCAATTTAATCCTCTGCTTTAGCTTTTCCTTGCTAGTGAATACATTTTTTAAAAATTGCTTCACAGACTACCCTAGTAATAACACCCTTCCCTGAAGCTTCTCTCCTACACTCACCAGCCACTTTGCATTCTCATTGCACCCCATCTTCATGTTTGTCAGTTCCCTCTACTGGTTTCTGTTGCACACTGACATAGAGACCAGTAACTTAATGTTGTAAGCCGCCCCAAGGCTTCGGCGAATGGGGCGGCATAAAAATGTTTTAATAAATACATACATACATACATACATACATACATAAAATAAAATAACGAAACAGAAGCAGTTTTCAAGTCAGAACAAGTCCTGAGTGGGTAAACATATTCCAGTTTGAAGGCAGAGCAGGGACTGAGTTCAAGATCAGTGCACAAAGCAGCCAAATTTTAAGGCGTGCAAATTAGATAGAACATTTAAAAATACGTATGTTTCATGAGAGAGCTATAAAACTTAGAGGAAGATGATGCAAAATTCCTAGGAGTAGACATTCATACCTGCACGTTTGTGCAGAACTGAAAACAAATTGTTACTGTGATCAAGGCATTCTTCTATGTCCTTTATTCAAAATTTCTATGAAAACTATTTTTAATCCATCTTGATGTGGCAGGTTCTGAAAAGATTGAAGAATAACAGCTGCACTGCTGAGATAAAAGTGTCCTGTAAAGTTGGGTTGTCAACTATGCTACCCAGTGTGAGTTGTTTATGTGACAAACCGTGGTGCACCTAACTCAGCTGATATAAACTTAAGGCTATGGCTTCCTTTATGGGTCTGATACATTTTGTAATTGGTTCCACTTCTTCTGCCTTCATCTTTCTCTAGCATTATTGTCTTCTCCACTGAGTCTTGCATTCTCTTGATGTGCCTGAAGTATGACAACTTCAGTTTCATCATTTTTGCTTCCTAAGACAAAGCTATCTATTAGCTAATTTGCATATAGTTGGGAGAAGAAGAAGGGGAGGTTGTGCAAATATAAGCGCTGGGAAATAAACAGAGGAAAATTGTGCACCAGCAGTAACAGAGCAATTAATGCACAAAATGCCCTTCTCAGCTGTTAGATTTGCACAAATTTATTAGTCCAAGATCAATGCACAAATGTTCCCGACAGTTTTTCTTAAAAAAAAAAAAAAACCCTAAGAGTGGCGGAACTGGATGGAAAAATGGGGTACAAGACCAAAATTCACATTGGTTCTTCCAATGGGGACCCCATTCACTTGGTTCCATGCAGCTGCATACTCTATTTTTTAAAGAACTCTCAGGAAACTGCAATAACTGCATGGGTAAGTATGCCAAAGTAGAACTGTGCTACTGGTGGGAATTAATATCTCCCCTTTCTGGCTTAGATTCAGACTTGGGGAAGTGTTGAAAAGCTGGAATACACTGAGAAATATCAGTTCAACAATTACAATCAAGAGGATTAGATTGCTGAGTGTGAGATACTGTGTCTCCCTGCTCACATTTTTGCTGTACCTGCTTTTTCTGTTTTCAGGCCTTTTCATGTCATATATAGGTTTCTCAGTTTCCTTTGGTTTTAGTGTTCCCCTTGCCCTTGGCCAGTGTGTGCAAATTTGCCTGTAGGAGATCTTGCTATGCTAATCCTTTGTCTGTTACTAGCTGTGCTTTTTGCTCACCTTGACAGCTGAAGGCTAAAAGGACCATGTCAAGGCAAGACTACCCATATTGAAGAGCTCTGAGTATGCATTTGTGAAAGACCTGCAAAATAATAATAGTATTAAAAACAACAGCAATATCAACAACAACTATAATGAAGATATTTGCACAATTTTCTATGAGTAAAAGGAATTATAATAAGGTGGCAAATGACTGTCAGGTCCTCCAAAGTGCTGTTTGGGAATTGGTGGGATATTTGTCCCTGGTGAGAAAGGCAGTATGGATGAAACTATAGATTGTTGGGCATGGGGGTTTGATGCTCTTGTGAGTGGTTTTATAACTGATCCCCACAATCCATGATAAATTTGTCATCCCACATTTGGACAACACAGCAACCTATTGTGTGTATGAGAACCCTTGGAGCAAACCATGGGTGTTCATGGTGGCTTTTTTCCAAAAATTAAGCTACCCCACAGAAACCATTCTAGTTTTGCACAATATGAAAACCCATCATAGGTAGTTGCCCACAACAGGTTGTTTTGTCATGCAAATTAGGATAGTATTTCAGTAAAAGAAAAGTCCTTTAATACTTTTTCTTAGAATATGTGAGAAGAATCTAGAAATTTCTTTGTAGGAAATTAATATGTATTTTAGTTTATCTTTGAAACTGCCACAACTCATGACTTCTTGCTTTGCTGTGTCTTTATAGATATGAACAGGAGGACATTGAATTGAAGCACAACTCCACGCTAAAGCAGTTAATGAGGGAATTCAATACTCAGCTGGCACAAAAGGATCAGGAAATAGAAACAGCTGTAAAAGAAACTATCAGTGAGTTGGAACAATACCTTATATAAATTTTGTATGACTATTCTGGGAGGGTTAGCTTAGAGGGAAAACAGGCATACATTTGGAGAACAGCCATGATTTTTGTGTGTTTGCTTTTTCTGTTCAACTAGAGTTCTATGGGGCATACTAAAGGGAAGCTTAGATAACCAGGCTTGAACTTTCTGCCACTTCTGCATTCTATCCTTAGGTTTGAATTCTCATACAGTATTGTATCTTTGGGTATATACTTTATATTCAGGTATGAACATCCATTATAATTTCTGGAAAAAATAGGAATTATGCAGAAATTTCAGAAAAAGATATAGTCATAAATTTACAGCTATTGAAATAAACCTACATTACCATGTTCAGTGTTCTGTTGTTTAAAGTGTACATTCCACTTCTCTTCAAAACTAGCTTATAAATGTGGGTGTTTAGTTTGCAGCCCTGTTCTTACAAAGAGGCATTCTATTTCCAGAAATATGCACCATAGTTTCACCTCTGACCAATTAACACCTGCTATGTCACTATAAGAGGTGGCTAAAATTCATATTATTCATGTTTGACTCTGCTTTTTTACTGGAGCTAAGAATGAATAAGTTTGGGTGGACCTCTGCTTCATTTTGGATGATTCCCTCCTCCTTCTGTACCTCCTCCTTTATTGCTTAGGAGACTACATCTGGCCTCCTGAGCAGCTTTTCCGTGGCTGCATGTGGGAGGAAGAAACTTTCCTTCTATGAATATCTTATATTAACTTACCTTGGGATATCAATGTGTTCAAGCAATCTTTCCTTGGGTCTTCTAGGTTGCTTTTTCTGCTTACAAACAGAAAAAGCATCCTCATTCATCTTGAGGATGGCGCCAGATTGGCCCAATATAAAAGAACATATTAGTAGTTGTATTGGTAGTTGCACAATAACAGGAGGAGGAAGAAGGGATAATGGATTAGCAGCTGGATTCTTTCTGAACTTTCTGAGTGAAGTTGTCTGCTTATATGCTACTTAAGGTGCATCTCATTTCCTGCTTTTTCACAACATTGGCTTTCACAGTTCACTATTGAGCCAATAGGTTGCTTTTGCCTGAAAGAAAATACATTAATTTCATTTGGGCATTTAAAAAGATGCTAGTTACTTTGTCTTTCATGAATTTCTCTCTTTAGGGTTTCCTGTGGGACAGTGAGTGAGTGTTCACTTTTCTCCAGCATGTGTAGAATGTCTTGCTGTAATTTAAGTTTTAAATTAACAGCACAACCATGTATTGTATTAACACTGCAGACCATTCTTAAACAGGTAAAGCCCAAGAAGTTGAATCTGAACTGATGGAAAGCCACCATGCAGAGATAACTCAGTTAAATAAAAAGATCCTAGAAAAGGACGATGACCTACGAAGGACAGTTCAAAAGTATGAAGAAATACTTCAGGTATATATTGTACTACTTGATTTTTATATTTTGCAGATCAGAATGTAATTTTATACTGTACTATTGCACCCATAACACTAGCCCCATCCCCAATCTTCGACGCAAGTTTTGTGCAACTATTAACGTACAAGCATCTGGAACCATTTTAGCCTGGGTTGAAGCCTTGTATGGGAAGGAATTGGCTTTGATGTCCTGATGAATGATGGCCTTTATCAGGAGAAGGGCTATTTTCCCACCTGGCCAGAGGAAGAACAAGCCAGGTCATAGTTTCACTTTGGCAGATTACTGCCTTGTGATGATGCATGACCCAATAATTGTGATTTAAAGTAAACATCAGTCAACTACTAAACACACCAGCTACTTATAGACTTATTTAGCAAAATGAAGTTTATGTTAAGCTACAATTCCAAGTTTGCACATACGCTAAACCATACAGGGATTCTAGGTCATTTGTCCTTCTGGGTCTGTGGGAGGAGAAGAGCACTCAGTTTCAGCACTTAGCACAGGATCATTCTTGCTTGTGCATATAGTGCTAAACTAAGTTTTAGCCATAGTGCATGCAAATTAGTCAATGATGGTGACTTGGTAAAATCTTTCCAATAAGCCGCACTCTGATAAATTAAAACTAGGCAATAACTGTTCAGATAAATGCACTGCTACTTAAAGTTAGGGCACAAGCTTTAGTTTGTTAACTTGCAGATTAATCAGCTAAGTTTTAATTGGTGACCTGTGCACCTGCTTTGTTTTGATACTTATCTGTTTTAACAAATTTAAAAATTTGAAAGATGGCCTTTTAACAATGAATTTGTAAGTTGTATTATGCTGAAATAGCTCAGCAGGACTCTGTACTAAAACTGTGGTAACTACAAATTTATTTAAATTTTATCAGTTAGTAATAATCTGCTACAAATAAAGGTGTCAGCACAAAGGGTTGATCAGGCAGTTATTGCAAAATGATAGGATTTGTGTTGATAATTCATGGCAGCTACATTTTTAGGGGTACTGCTTATTGCCCACAGGATTTTATCCCTCTAATGCAAATATTTGGTTGTTATTGGTAGCTAACTTTAATACTAATTATTTTGCCAAAAATAATTTGAGATACCATAGGCTATTGAAAGAAATGGTTTTTTGTAAGACTTCAGCTTCTGGACTCTTCTGAACTGCCAACTAGTCATTTACTTTTAATGAAACACTCTGGTTGATCTATCTAATTAAATGACTTGCAAGTCGGTACAACTGGTAATTTATATTGCCTTTGATCTTGCAAATTGTACCTGAAATATGCTTAAAGTGTGTGCAGGGGCAGAGGGAAAGTTAGAGAGACTTACACGGCTTGTAGGATCATAGTTTAGGTTACCACATGAGTTAGAATATAAAGAATATGAATACAGGTGAGAAATCCTACATTTTTCTTGTAGTCTTTCACACCCGTAGGTAAAAGGGAGCATCTAGAATATAGACAATTAGATCTTAATGATGCTTATCATTGGATTTGTTAAATGGTGAGTTTGGTGTGCTTATTTGATGGTATTGAAAGAAACTTTTTACTAAATAAGGAAGGAATAGTGGATGGAAAAAGTTGTCTCAATCCCTTCTTCCATGGAGCTTGGCTTACTTCCTAGAGACAATGATATTATTTAAATAAACTATTGAATGTAATTGCATGTAAGTTCTTCACTTCATGGCATCTTTTGTTTCCCAACTTTTATTTGTGACATAACTCTTTTTCTCTGGAGTAACTCTGTTATGTGCAAGTAAGAAACTCAAGCTATTGGCCACACACAAGAGAAAGACGTGGAGGTAGAGGCCGATCACTCCAATCCTGTTTCAGCTTGAAAGCTGAATTCTCTTTCAGAGAAGCTCAGAGTAGCTACTTTCCAATGTTGGGCAGGGCAGAATGCACAAGTGATGAGCCCAGAGATGGTGTTCTGTTGGTTGGGACCTTGATGCTACTCAGCTCCTGGACTTGGACGCTTAAGAACACCCTATGAAACAGCAGTAGTATGGCGGAAGTGACCACATCTCCAAGTCTGTATTTTTGTTACACACTTGCTTTAGAGCAAGACTCAACATTGTTTTTAAAGAAACAAACATAGGTGGTGAAATCCATAATTTTTTCCACCCAATGTGGTGATAGTAATGGAATAATGTATGTTGGTTCTCTCAAATATGGGTTTAGGAGCAGAACATATTACAAGAACAAGCCCATGAACTATATAGGAAAAAACGAAGCACACTGAGAAGACACATTTTCTTCATATGGTATTATAGTTTTAATCACAAGTTGGGAAATAGAGTGTATCTTGAAGCACCCCTAATGTGTTAGTAATAATGCATTACATTACTGATTTTTGTAAGAAATAGCAAAAACAACTTGCTGGGAATCTTCTGCAAAGGGTTACAACATACCTTTTCTCAAACTGTACATCTCTACGTCTTCCTATTGTACAGATTTTATAAATAGTTTTGTTGGGAATAAAGGCTGAGTTACAAGATATAAGCATCTTTTTTTTAAAAAAAGAACATTCACTATTCTTAAAGTCCACAATTTCTCTTATTTTTCATGAACAAACAAAAGGCACTTGGGAAACCAAATTCCCCCATTTCCCCCCAAATTCACTTGCTTTCCCCCCAGTCCTTCATGCCTATAGATCTGACTTGATTAAGGAAGGGTACAGAATCTTGGCCCTTATTTTTTCAGTGCTTCCAGTTGTCTCACAAACGTCTCACTAATTTCTTGCATCTTCCTGTGGTAATTCTGCACCTGTTTCTGGCTTTTGATATTTGAATACATGTATAAATTCCATAAAAGATTATTGTCCTGCTTGGCAGTTTTCACAGTGTAGTTATTTTCATTCAATAAAGTGTAATAAGAACTGGCTGTATAGTTCTAGAGTTTTAATATAGAGAGAAGAATGATTTTATGAGGTTTCCTTGGTACATTTTTGTGCATGAATTAGAACTTCCACAGACAAATCAATTTATGTAGTTGGATTTTAAAAGTTTGGACATTAAGGCTGCATTGCAGCACTTATTTACAGACACATGACTAGGGCTTCTGCAGTTGAAGATGATGGAAGTCAGTCTGCATCCTATATGTGGCATGTGGTATAGACATGAATGGATTTCTTTTTTTATTCTGGAGGCACGAGAGGAAGAAATGACAGGAAGGGTAACTGAACTGGAGAAACAGCTGGAAAAATTACAAGAGGAGTACAAACAAAGGCTGGCAGATGAAGAAAGCTGGAACAGTGGTGAAGTGAGTTGGAAAACATAATTTCATGTATTTTACTCAGGGACGTGCTATAACTATTAATTTGTATCATGTTGGACTTACGAGATGAATATTCTGCATGATCAATACGGATCATGTATTGATTTTTTAACCTTTGTTCGATCTAGCTATTGTAAAAGTGCTTACTGGGGTTTTAAAAACCATGTCTTCTTCCTGTCATATTTGAAACTCTAGTTCTGTGCCACAAAAACTGGATAACCTCAGGAACTGAACTATACTTAGCTGCCCTGGTTTTATATCAACCATAAGCCAAGTTTTTAATTTGTTCTGATTTTAAGATATTTTATTGCACTTTTATTGTTTTTATGGATTGTTGCCCAGAGAACTTCAGCTGTGGGGTGATATAGAAATGAAAATAAATAAATAACTAGTGATTTAGGGTTTGCTTCATAAGCTACATTTCATTGAAATGCAGTGGCAATTTAATTACACGGGTCCTAATGATTTTAATGGAAACTAAGTGCGACTATGTTAGTATGGATCCAGCGAATAAATGTTTCTTTTGTGTATCTCTAGTACACATGAAGTATGGTTTCAGGTTGACTTCACACATTAGAATATAAACTCCTCTGTGAAAAGCAGAATCTTTCTATGACTTACAGATATTGTTTATTTTCTTGCATTACACTGGAAGCATAGTAAAAATATAATTCAGCTTGGACTTTATCTCCTACATCAGTGTAAGGTGCAAATCTTCATATGATTTAACATAGTCTGTAAATAGATGACTTCATAGGTGAAAGAGACCTGCCATTTTCCTAAGCTGGCATTCAGGAGTATGTCTGATTTTTCAGTAGAAAACAAATTTCTGTCACCCCATCCACACCTTTGAGAAATCAGAGATGAAATATTTGGAACAGATGTGGGCACATAGTGTATTTTATATTGGTTTCAATGTTTTTATTAGTAATTGGGCTTTTCATTGTATTTCAATCTGTACTTTATTCTATTTTATATTTTATTTTGTATTTTGTTGCTGTAACCCACCCAGGCAGCCATATGGCTAATGAGGCATGTTAGAAATTTAATAAAATAAAATAAATAGTTTCCATAGCAGTGAAGGCTAAGCTAGTAAATAGGGACAATTGTCACTCATACCAAACCCACAGTTCAAATGAAACCTGCACTGTGCATACAAATTTGACTGATATTGTAAGAATTGTATTAGATGATAGCCAGTTGTGAACATGGAAGGCAACATGGCACTGCTGTACATGTGGCCATTCTAGCAGGGATAATGTCCACAACAGTCTCCTCCTGGTAACTGGTAATGCTTTGCTCCCAGTTACCGTTACAACCAGGGCTGGAAGGCTGTGAGTAGTAAGCTTGCGGGTTGACCTTGTGTTTGTTCACTGTATGCCAGTTTCAAGGGGAAGTTACTTTATGCATAGAGTTCAGGCATTGCTGCACAATCATCCTAAGCTCTTTAAGTATGCAAGACCTCAAATTGCTGCCCAAGTGCCAAGTACTGCTGGTTAACTATTCCCTATGAAAGTTATAGATACATCATATGATTTGATTAGGATTTATTTCCATTCATTATCCACTGTCCAAGATACTTAAGTTACTGTTCCTTAAGTTATGGAGCTTCTTTGCACTTAATGACAGCCCACTAGTTTAAAACAGATGAGTTGTTGGGGATTAATGGGTATGCTGACTCCAGTATAACTACTTCTGCTTTTGCCCCACAACCCATCAACGCCTAAACAACCCATCGGTCCAGATTTGGATACCACATTCCACATCTTAACAATAAGTTAATTGTGTGCTGTGGGGTGAACATGGAAGGGCAGTGGGCAGTCTGCCAGTTCATGCTACCAGGTAGCTAACTGAACCATTTTGCAATAAGCTTATGAAGTACAGAATTATGTAGTGGCATGTTAACCGACTTGTATAGATGATAAATATTTTTAATGATTTCTGTTCTATAGCTTAGAGAAAATATCTTACTAAATGGTCTTATTTTCTTTATTGTTTTAGATTACAATAGCAGAACTTCAGGTAAGATTGGTTCAGTGAATACATTTATGTTGTTTTCTACTAAAGTAAAATCACTAGACATTTTCTTACGCTGTTGGCTATAATATTGATCAAAGATACCAAGATAGCTTTTGCATTCTGTGTAAACATCATGACCACTATGAGAATAGAATATTAAACTAGCTGGACCTTTAATCTGATTCAGTGTGGCTCCTCTCATATTCTTGTATTGTGTTATCCTGAGGTGTTCATGTTGTGTTTCAGGCCCAGCTAGCTCAGAAAACAACACTTGTGAATGATTCCAAACTAAAGGAACAGGAATTCAAAGAACAGGTAAGGAACTGATTGGAAAAAGAAGGAGCTTGAACTTTAGTGCTTAGGTATATTCTACCTTACTTTAGGAATAATTTAGCATGGCTATAAAAGGACACTTAAAAACAGATTTCCCGCTCTTACGCAGCCTATTAAAAGGCTTTTAAAAGAAGAGAATGTCTTAAACATTCACACAAATCTGTGTGTAGCTTGCAAAACCAAGATCAGACTACAAAATGCAATTGTTTCAAACTAGTTTGAATGTCATTGCTACCAGCTATAGTTCTCTGCCCTGTGAAGGAAAATAAAATTCTCTGCACATTTTCAAAGTTGTAACCCTCAGGGTTCTTCAGGGAAAGTCTTGAATGGTAAACTGACTACAGGCCAGTTTAAGTTGTACTACAGCTTGTTTCCTTTCTCTGTTCATCATCCTGTAATCCAGAGTCATATGTTTCTGTAGCTGGCACACTGACTTCTTCTGTCCACAATCCACATTAATGCTAGTAGACAGAGAAGTTCGGCCTTTTGTGCATAAGGAGGTGTTGAAATAAATAAAACCTTTAGGAAGGGTAGTGCTTAAAAAAATCCTAGCATATTTGATCCTGCCCTTTCTCCAAAGAGTATACACAGCTACCTGAGAGACTCTGGATAAAGTCTATTCGGTAGATAGGTGATATTTGAACCTTAGTCCTAGCCCAAACTTCTAACCCTATACCCTGCTAGTTTTTAGTGTGCATAGCTGAGCCCTTATGAACCAGAAACAAGGAGGGTTCTTTTTCTTTTGGGTCACAGGGTTGGAGGAGAACATAGTTAGATAATTCATTTTAATTAGATATATTTAACTTTAATGGAAATAACACTCCATCTTTACTAATGTTAACCAGAATGTCTAATAAACATTAATATTATTGTAGTAGGTTTTGAAGGAAAAGATACAAAATACTTAAAATCCACAGTTAACGCAATTGAGGGGAAGGGGATTGATAACCTGGGGTTTTTCTTTAATGTTCCCTAAATTAAGAAGCATCAGTGTTGAAACATATTCCAAAGACATCTCAGTTCTGTTTATTTTATCCTCCTCATCCATCACTTTATTTTTAGATTCATACACTACAAGACCGGTTGAAAAATTATGAGAAGAGCATGTATGTCACAACAGTTGAAACTCCTTACAGAGGTGAGGAATGTTTATCTTGGCACTGAGCTACAGAATAAAGCCTATTTAGAGCTGCAATACTATGCATCTTTACTTGGGAATAACTCCAGTTGTTCTATTTCCTTGAGCTACAAATAGGTTAGCATTGAATGTTGTCATGGGACTAGAACTAATCACATTGTGCTAGTATAAACCAATACTTAACACAATGTAACTAGCACAAGGAGAAAAGGTGTTGATTTTAATACTTGATAATAGTGATATATTTGTAGTATTGTATTTCCCAGATACCCTCCTTTATGATATTGAAATGAACCATACAGCTCTTGCCATGCATCTGTGGTCCTGTTGGTACATTTTACTTAGACTATGTATTTTTTTTAAGGACTGCCCTAAACGTTTGCATATATTAGGTTAATATTATACTGAAATGTAGCTCTTTGGGATAACTATCAAGCTCTTTTCCTATATGAAGAAATATAAATGAAAAACCTTGCAATGAATTTTAAAATCCACATAGATTTTCTAAAATCTATAAATCTAAAGACTAGATGTTTGTTCACTTCCATTCATGGACCTTTTTGCATGTGTGTATACATGTTCTTCTTTGGAAACAAAATTATATAAATCCCACTAATAAAAACATAGTTCATTTTTTCAGTCATTTTCATTCCAAATAATTACACAATATGGAAGCTAGACGTTCACAATAGTCTGTTATTATGCATTGCTATATAAAAACTCTTGGTGTCATAGGAGTACTGGAATAAAGGCACTTGAGTAGCTAACCTTGATTAAAAGATGTCAGTCATGCTTTTCTAGAACTTGGAGATGCTCTAAGGCTGAGTTTCTATAAGTTTGGTGGAGCCCCAAACTTAGAGCCTGGTTTTTCAATAACTAACTAACTATTTACCATGTTTATCACAATTTGGTCACTGGGCATAAGTGTAAGTGTATTATTGCTTAAGTTTATTGTATAGATCTATATATAAAGATGTGTGTAAAATGCTGCCTTTTCTCTTTGCAGATATGAACCTCTGTCATTCAGATGTGTCTCTCTTTGGTGAACCAACAGAGTTTGAATACTTAAGGAAGGTGCTGTTTGAGTATATGATGGGCCGTGAGACAAAGGTATACCTCATGCTCAGTACACATAATTACAATGTTAAGAATAAATGTGAGAATGGCACCATTGCACAGATTGCAGTATTGCGAATCCCTTACATTATGAGTTAAAGAAGAGCTTACTTAAATAAATGCAGCATGGAGGGGATGGAGACTGCTTTCATCGTGACTTCAGTTTTAGGAGTGTGTTACAGTGGCTTTGAAATTGCTTAGGCAAATGACCACATTTTCAAATATAAAATAATCACTGTCATGTTTCTAGATGCCACACATACCATCATGTCCTACTGTGTTCTAGAATCAGAGTTATTACCTATTCAAAGGAATGTTATTTTTTAGTCTGTTAAGGCTTTTAACAGGCTCTAAGCTTTTAAGCTGTCTTAAGCTGTTAAATGTGAGCAAAGAGGGCTAGGCTACTGAGAAATACAAATATAAAGTGATCCTGCCCATTTGTTAAAAGATAATTTTATGCCTAGGTTAGGAAAAGCCAAACAGGATATAGTTAAATAAACAAAATCATGGTTTTCATGGTTAGGGCAAGTGCTAAAATGAAAATGCTTCTGAATTATTAATACTTCGGATCAGGGTACTGCTGAAGTTTTTGAATAAGTGTCACACAACCCTCAATGAAAATGTGTAGAATTATAAAACCCACATATAAGACTCATTACTCAGCTGGGCTTCAGTTTATCTGGACTTAAATTTCCATAGCTATTGTCCAGAATCTAAGCTAATCTTTCTCATATTTAAAGTACATGGTTTATTAAACTTGTTAAAACAGGTTGGATTCAGACAATTTGTGATACTTCCAAAGCTACTATTTTTCGTATGACTATGCATATGAAGATTAAGTAGCATGTTGTTGGATGCTTGTGATCATTATCCAGCCAGATAGAGTGTTTATTTGGAATTAACTTGCACCCTAATGTGTAGGTGTTCTGTATATTTTATGTCTGAATTATTTCTTAGTTGGTACACTTACGTTTGTTTGTTTATTTATTTTATTAAATTTTATTATATATATCTCCTGCCTTTTTTCTAACATAGAACTCAAGGCAGCTTGCATCATTCTCTCTTCCTTTCCATCTCATCTAATACCCAAAAGGCTTATGAAATTCATGCGACAGATAGCTGTGTAGATATTTACATCTAATTCTGTAAGAAAATTCTTTCAGGAATTGTAGTATCAGTCTGTGTTTTGTCTGGCTGTCTCTTATGTCTGGATTGTAGTACTAAAATGACAGGGATCATGATCTTAGTCTTTTGTTCCTTTTCATATTACATTATCCAAGATAACTAAATGTATACAAAGTTCTTCTGGGCGCCCTTGCACTAATTTTTCCACTGTGAATTGCTTTTATTGTTTAACTTGGGCATCGAGTTGAAATAATGCATTTAATTATTCCTATGGTTAACAAATGATCCAGTGACACTGTACATTCATCATCTTCTTAACTCTTTTTAGTTTTCCTGAGGTTCTGCTTGTGTACAGTAGCTTTTTTTTCCATTATGAACAGGACTGTCAGCAAAAAAGAGGCCATATTTCAGAGTTCCTGGCAAATTCAAGTTCATAAAACTTTCTGTTATATATTCCTTACTGATTGTTTGCTCTCTGCCAGAAATAGCAACCAGAAAAGATGTTATTTTTGAATTCAGCTTGTTTTTGATATCTAGCAACAGAGTACCCAGTTGCATCTGGACTATTGTAACAAACTATTTATGAAACTTTAAAGACATAAGGCATTGTTTGGAACTTGTAGTCAACATTAATTTTAAGCATAGTTGGCATATTAATAATATAAATCTATCATATATAGTTTAAATAATACTTGGACTTATCATAATTATACATGCTATTATGTTAACATCAGGTTCCAATATGGCTTTATGAAATGGAAAACAGATCTGCTGATTTCAGCAAGAAAGTAACTGAGATTAGTTTTAGTCACAAATATAAGTATTCATGTGACAAAATTACTGGACACAGTATGGCAAAGGTACAGCTGGAAATCTGTGCACACTTGCTTTAGTGAAGATCATACTGATATAAAAAAAGACTTGCTTTTAGATAAACATCCATAGGATTAGGTTGCATATCCTTTTGAAAACAGTAGATTAGGACTTAGTAATGATTAATTGAAAGCCATCTTGATTTTTAGTACACTTGGTCATGACTAATTTTTGCTGGAGAAAGTATAAGCTGGGAGAAAGTACATATTTGAGAACCTTAAATTCTGCTTAAATGTATCATTTCACAGATGCTGTTCTTTAGATGCCAGTTAGCCAAATGCAGCTCCAGATAGTGCAGTTACGTCCTCCATAGATGTTCATATGGTGGAAAGGCTCTTTTATCCAAGTTACCATTCACTTGCAGCTGCTGCAGCCCCCTTTTTTCTGACTTCACCTTCACCCTCTGTAGAGCATCCACAGCAGAGAAATATTACTGGGCTGAATTTACTAATTCTTTTTTAAAATATCCTACAGTTCAGGTACTTACTCTGTACTCAGAGTTGCTAACAAATAAAATACTCTATAAAATACATTTTGAAAGATAATACAGTATAATCAAATCAGAGATTGGTGTGTCATAAAACAAACAGCAAAAACATAGCTCTTCTGGAGAAATGAAACAGGAAGCTTTCTGCATTAGTGCAAACACCTTCAAAAGGGTGGAACAGTAAAGCCTTCTGAGTCATGGTTTAGGTAGGGCCATAGGAACACAGAAGCTACCTCAGCTACTGAATCAGACCATTGATCTATTTAGTATTGTCAGCATTGACTGCAGCTCTTCAGGGATCCAGCCAGGAGTTTTGCCAGGGTTTAAACAAGGGACCAGCTGAAGCACTACCATGCTGGGTATAATATAGAAAGGGGCATTTCCATCAGATTGTAGGACACTTCCTAGCTGACATGGGAGAGTTTGCTTTACGCAGTTGAGCTGCATTAGTACTTGTGGATCAAAGATCAGGACAGTTAAATTCCACTGCCTGCCACTAAGTGCCACTAAGACCTATTTCTCACAAACAGCATATGTTTTGTTCCTGGGTGGAAGCCTGGCTTCATCCAGTTGAATACTTCTTGTATGCAAAATTAACTCCATATAGAAAACTAATTGCAGAAGACTAGCCTTGCCTTTCCTATGCGCAGGGTTTTATTTATTTTAGTATGGAAGAGCAATCAGTCATGTGACTCTGAAGTAGTGATACGTTTACCAGCTCCTCTGTTGTTGCTTATGCGAACTAGGCCTACGGCTGTTTTAATTTCTCCCCAAAGCAAGATCAAAATTAGGACATAAATGCATATTGGGAATGGATAGTATATGAGCAGCTTATCTGACATCAGTTTTTACTTGTCCAGTGAATGGATTGATAGCAAAGCTTTCCTGAGGTCCTGTGGTTAGAAATGTGCAAAAATTGCTTGTTACAATCTGACATATTGTGAAGCAAGTATTTTGTATCATTGGTGTCCTGTTTATCAGATCTCATTTGCTTTGTTTGTAAACAAAAATTGGATGTGAAGCACAGCTTGCCAAAATACCTTTTTTAAAAAGTAGTAGCATTCTGTTGTCGTGAGAAGTGGAAGCCTGTCATTGCATAATGGCTCACTTTTTAAAATTCCACAGTATGGCAACCTGCCATACCCCTCTCAAACAAATAAATGCCATTATTAAAGTCTGCTTATTTCACTTACAATAATTCCATGATGGGACTGGCAGTTAATATAATCAGAATCATTTTAATTAGAAAAGGATAAGCTTAATCATTGCAGTTTATGGCACAATCAAATATATGCTGGCCGATTTGAAAGCAATATTAACATGGACCTAGTTACCACCCTTTGCCATTCTTTTATTGATAAACTAAAGTATGGTTCTTATCTGCCCTTGTTCAAAAGATGCTGCATTGCCCATAGGCCTAACTTCTCTTGGACTTCCAGCATCCTTTTTGTTCAGGGATCTTTTGATGATAAATGCTGCATTGGTAGAAAATAGTATTTTGTTCTGGAATATCATACTATTTTATGTATGCTATATTTTAAATAGACTATAAGAACACTTGGGGTTTTTGCATAGGGTGCTAGCTAGGGCATATTTTCAAATGACTGAAAATGTATATTGTTGTAATGTGCTGTAATTTGAATAACATAGATTTATTTATTTATTTATTTATTAAAACTTTTATATGCCATCACCACATGCCTCGGCATCTCGGGACGGCTTACAACATAGAATTAAAACAATAAAACAGTAACAAGTACAGTAAAATTCTATAAAAACAAAAAGCGACTGTTAACGATAAAATTAACATTTACTATTGATTTACTATTGATCTTTTTTCCAGGCGAAGACCTTTTTATTTAAGCGTCATTTTAATTGTTAACAGTATTTGCTTATTTTATCTGGCCAGTGCCAGTGTTCTTTTATATTGTTATTTATTTTATATTGTTATTTTTATATTGTTATTTTTGTATTTTTCTTCATGTTGTGAGCCACCCCGAGGCTTCGGCGAATGGGGCGGCATAGAAATGTTTTAATAAATTTAATAGTAAATAAATAAATAAATAAATAATGACTTGTTAGAATTAAGAGCATCTGTGGATTTTGAATTGTTTTGTGGTACTGGAGTATTTGTAGGACTATAAACTGAGTACATTTGGTAATCTTGATTCCCATAAAATGAATTGGAAAATGAAATGTGTACACCCAAGCATTTTTAAAAACACACTTCTGTAAGCACTTCTAAAAATGCAATGCACTTTTTTGATAAATCAATAGAATCAAAAGTGCTGTTTAGGTGATCAGACTCTTGTCATGACAGTTATTTTATTAACATCTTCTTTAGACAATGGCAAAGGTCATAACTACAGTGCTAAAATTCCCTGCTGACCAAACACATAAGATACTGGAACGAGAAGATGCACGGACACAGGTAAGCTATAATAAGAAACAACACAGCAGTAGTTTTTATTTGTGTCTGCTTTTATTTAAGGTGAAAACCACCTGAGTGTCACTCATCTAATATTGTCCCAGAAGGATTTTATACTGGAAAATTAGTTTAGTGGGTAAGAGCTCTGGATAAGGAAACTCTGCTGTTGATAGCCAGGCAAACATTAATTCTAGAGGACACTGTGCATATCTGTACTATGGCAACCACAATCTCCTGCCAAAAATAAAGTCTTGATTTATCTGTCTTGCAGTTGGTATAGAAGTCAGAAGAAACCTATGTAACCTGATCATTAATGTGGAGAAATCCTTTGACATTACTGAAGAGTGTTCATGTGTGCTTGCTTGTGCCTTTTTAAATTGGTGCCAGTCAAAAATTTAAAAAGCCTAAACTAAGCCTTCAACTGTTGCTCTTTCACAGATTTAAAATGGGTACCAGTCCAGTTTCCATCACAGCCTCTCCTATTTTGAAACAATTTATTTTGAACTTGGTTCAGTTTTTATCCCAGTTCTGATGAAACGAGTGGTTATAAATTTACCTATCTGTACCAAAGCCTGATTCCACTTTGGAAATTGGAATATTGAAAAGCAATTACGTAAATTAATAAACAAGAAGCAATCTTAAGATTATCAGGGTTTATCCAGCTGCTACTTTTTAATAAGTGTAGGGTTTATAGGTTCAGCAGGAGAAGCTGTTGATGAGAAAAGATGTGTGTTTGGATCATGGGCACAGGAAGGGTGGATTGTGACCCTGAAACCTCCCTTCCTTCCTTTGCATATCTGTTTTCTTTAATGTTCAAAGAGAACCCTGTTTGGTTTTGCTCACGAAATACATTAATCTAGAGCAGAGTAGTTTAAATATGCTTTCTCTTCATTATTAGTTCACACTATAAACAGAAGTAAACATGATGGGAATTTTTTTCAAAACTTGATTTTCTGACAGGTCACATTTTGAGATTATTCTCCTTTGTGTTGCCACGACTGTGCCTGAGTACTATTAAAAGACCACTGCATTCATGGTTGCTTTACATGCATGCGATAAAAGCAACTAAAAGAGGGTTTAGATTCTGTGGCAGGGCTTTCAAATGACTGGACTATATAACTTTATTGGGAATTTATGAGCACCAGCACAGTGTGTTTTGTGATGAAATTTCAGGTTAATATGTGGAAGTTCTGTTCAAAAGTAAAATGTTCCTATCAGTTCCTTTTCCTGTTTGGCTCCTTTCTCTAAAAACAATCCTGTTTTAATGCATACTAATCTTTATTATGTGCTTTTCTGTCAGTCCTAAACAGATGTGGGGTACTGATTTTAATCCTGTTTAATTTTGCATGCAAATGTTAGATGAGATGGCAGGTATCAGGTCCAATATGTCATTTTGTGCTCATCAAAATAAAGCAGAGTGCATCTATGCCTTTTGGAATACTATCTTCCTTAGTAGAGGAATAATATAACTGACTCACCTGAAG
Organism: Varanus komodoensis; assembly: GCF_004798865.1. Lineage (NCBI taxonomy): Eukaryota > Metazoa > Chordata > Lepidosauria > Squamata > Varanidae > Varanus > Varanus komodoensis. The sequence continues at coordinate 17,065,650 of NW_025335269.1, read as the reverse complement.
GAAGGAGAGGCAAAGAACAATTGTAAAGCATGCTCTTTACAATTGTAAAAACTAGTCCATTTGTGCAGGCTCAAGCATTGTGCATGTGCATTGCATGAAAGAGGCAGCACTCGGCTCTTGGTCAACCCTAAGAGTGTCTGAGATGGCTCTCATTGCTGTTGGTAAAACCTGCTCAACCTCTGCGCTTTGCCAGGTGCTGTGCAAAACAGAGAAGTGCCATTGTCAATCGTGGGTATCCCATTTGCTGTGGCCAAGCCTCAAGAAAAATAGATGTTTAACATTTCTAAATTCATATTTGCTTTTATTAACACAGTAACCCAATAAGCTGTTCTTTTCCTGGCTTTGTAGTTCACTTCAACTCACAGTGGTATCTTCTGAATAAATCATCAATGCTTTAGTTAGCATGTGGGTGAGTGTTGCCTAATACATAACAATATTTGCTTTTTCTTCTTTGCAAAAATAAAGTATTCTTTACACTAACAAGCATGCTGAGCACTTGTTCTTACCATATTTGCTTTGCAAAGCCCCCATTTAAACTTGGTTGGAGATACTCTGGGAGACTAAGCCTTCCCCTTCATTGTTTCCCCATCTCAAAGTTCCCCAATCAAAGCAGCCACCAGCCACAGAAAGGGAAAAAGAAGGGTACTCGTATTGTCATCTCTGCCCTGATTAACGTCAGCTTCTGGCAGGAGACATTCTTGTATGGGAAATGGCATGGAAGGAACAAGTTCAACCCCAGCACTTTATTTTGATCCAAATACTCTCATCCCCATGGCTGCTTTTAACCAAAGAAAAAGATGCCAAAAGATCCCATTTCAGATTTCCCATGGTTTGTGTAGATTGGTTTTTATTTGTCCAAATATACTGCCACAGGATTGGGTTCATGCAATACAAGAAAGCAAGTTTATTGGCCTCATTGTTTTAGAGGGATTTTGAAGTGAGATGTTTATGTTACGTATTTTAATCTGCTTTTCTTTACATAGATTCTGTTTTGTTGCTCTGCCACTTCTTCCCAGATAATTTCATGTTGCTCAAACTTCAGACAATATTTAGAATTGGATTTTTAGAACACCTTAGTAGTGAATTTTATTATAAAGCATGCAATTCTATTGAGATTATGCTTAACTGCATATTTAAAACAATAGCTTACTTGAATTACATTAAAGAATGCAAAAGTAATGGAACATGTCTTTAGATTTCCATGCTGCAGAGTTCATAGAGTTAATGTAACAAGACATTTCAACATATTTATATTAAATAATATGGGTGGGAAATTACTCAAGATCCTGTTAAGCCATTATGTTAATGTTGCAGTGTATATTAAAGCAAACAGAAAATTTCTACAATTTTTTTGTAGAAAAAGCTGTTTCAGTTGCCTTTAGATGCAATTCCTCACATTTTAACAAATAAAATTGTGTTTATAGGATGAATACATATGTTTGATATGATAAAATCTAAGTTGGGCTGTCAGTGTATCATTTTGATAAGCTTTAAACACTTAGAAGATGTCATTATAGGTGGACATTCCACATTCTTCCATAAGACAACTAGTACTGTCAGACCTCCAGAGGGTCATACAAAACTCATAGCACAAGAAGCGTAGAGGTTTCAATAGAGGTTTCTTGTAGTCTGGCCTGGAAGCTTAGTATTTTTCCCATTTTTAACCATCTGGCTGTGTCGCATAGTCATTTAGCTGTGATAAGCAGCATTTAAGTTGATCTCATTACTTTCACAGTATCCTAGAATGTGGTGCTGATTTCTGAGTCAGAATCATTTCAGTATATTCCTCCTTCTGTAGTCATTAGAAAAGGCCATTGCTTCCTAGCCCAGCTGTTGAGGTATTCATGTATCTGTCTTGAAAGAAAATTACTCCTGTTTGCTTTTACTTAATTTACATTTCTCTTTTCCTCTGCTCTTGTCCTCCAGTCCTGGTTATGATCATCTTCCTGAAGAACTTGTGGCACATGCACTTTGTAGCAGAAGACACTGCTTTCAAATCAGATCATATCGCCACCTTAGTTTATTGGAGAACGGATTAGAGAAGAACTGTTATTCAGAGTCCCACATGAAAGGAGCAAAACAAAGAATACTCATGGGTTAGGAGCTAGTGCCATGAATATGGTTAAGCCTTGGGGAGAGAGTCTTTATCAGGTGATGAGTGCTTAATCTAGACACAGTTTTCTATTTTGTTATGGAGTTTTTTTTAAGATGAATGAAACTGAAATGCTTGCCTCACTGCAATATCTCAACACAGATTTTACAGGATGTCTCTAAAAGAATTAATAGTTCAACTCTCCTATTTATTTTATTACATTTTTTGACTGAAATAATTGTGCAATACACTTTGGGTGGGTAGTGGGTAGACCTTGGTGATTTACCTGGTAAGTTAAGTCATTGTTGACTCTTTCCCCCCTCCCAATTTAATCTATTGATTGTTTGGTGAAGGCCATTTCTTTTAAGCTTTTGCTTACAATGAATCCACATTGCAGTACCTCATTTGTTTATTCCTAGCTTTTGTACTTATATTTTGTGGGGAAGAAATTTACACTCCTGTAAATTGTAAATAGTTACAACCTAATTGTATCATAAGCTGATCTCTGACTGTTGGCAGTGCTAATCTTGCAGAGCGGGAGAAAATAAAACTTCTATTTACTGTACAAAGCTGCAACCTGTTGTGCTTGTTAATAGCTCGAGTTACTGACTAATAATTTTGTTAATATTTTGCTCCCAATGTCTCAGATCTTTCTTCTGAAACACAGTAATAGGAAACTAGTGGTGCTTTTTGCTGATGTGAATCTGGATAGCTTTATGGCATAACAGACCAGCAGAAAAGGTACATTAAAGGAGACTGTCAGAAGTGGAAGCAGTGGTTTTTGCTTAGCGCTATTAGAATAAAGTTGTATAATCTCATGAAAGCTCTGTACAAACCACAAGTTCTTACTAGAGAAATAATTCAAAAGGACAACTATCAGCTTTAAACCACATTCTTACACACGCATGAACAAAAACCTTTGTTTAACTTCCAGAATTATGCTTTTCTTTTTACAGAATTTCTGTAAAGCTAGATGGAATATCCAGGGAGCTGGATAATAGCTTGCTTTTTACGTGAGCAAAATATTTTCAGTGTGGGATCTGTAGACAATGAAAGCACACCAAAATGGAAAAGCTAAACTAGCATCAGAGATGACCTCATTGTCCAGCCCTTCCTGAGTGATGTGGGAAAAGTGTATAATCAACACAAAATCAGTGGAATTAAGATATACCAGTGTCTCATCCTCCATAAGCACTCTTGTGTGAATAATGTGAATTCATTTCTTTTTTCTTAGAAGATATGAAGTGTTTTTAAAGAGAAAATGTTATCAGTGGCAAGAATTTAGGCATCATGTTTGAACAACCTTGTGCTCAACATCCCTAAAGATGTTGACTTGAACTATCTAAGTGTGTAATTATATTCAGCTGGTAGATCTGTACTTCCAAAATCCTCCTCCTTTCACACTGGCTAAAGTAGAAGATGTGTGGCGAGTCTTCTTTTCCCTCTCCTGTTAAGCACTTCGTCTTTTTCACAATTCCCTGCTTAAGTGCAACTGGGCAAAATATGAGTATAAAGTATCCCCCAAATCCTAGGATCTTTCTGAAAATGAAGGGACTTTGGATCCAGTAGATTGAGGTTGCCTCTGTCCTGTCCTGCCCTATCCTTACAACAACTTTCAGGGCCTAATGCCAGTTACTACCAATAGCAACCCCACCAATGCCTTCAGTGTGCTCCACAAGTATAATAGAATTCTCTATTGCATGTTTCCCTCAATGTTCTACCAACAACTCCCTCCAGGCAGGAGATATGGGGCATAGAATTACTCCAAAAGCATTTTAAGGGACTCACAATATCAAAACTGGAAAATATTGAACACAGTTTCAGGACTTTAGAAGCAGCAGTTGTTGAGAATGAGAAGAGACTCAGGAGAACCTTTAAGCCATCTACATATGCACTTTTGTATACACCAAAAATGGTTGTTAGGATACTGGCACATGCCTATTAAGATGTATCTCTTAAAAGCAATGCTCTCACTTTGGCTTGTGTGGAGGTTTGCCTATATATGGAAAAACCAGTCTACACAAAAAATGGCTAATATTGGCTGGCTTCATGCTGGTGCATGTGACTGTATGAGTTCAGTTCTTTACCATCTATCCTTTTAGGGCTTGTAATTTTTTTCCCTAGCATCCTTTGAAATAGCTGAAATCCACATTTCAAGCTTGGAGTTGCCATATATGGAATATGTCACATTACAAGAAACTGCCAGCACCTGCAATCTTTTCCTCTTGAAACAGAACATATGCTTTCAGGATCTTCTGCTTCAGAAACTGAACATTTTTTAAATGGGGCTTGAGAGTGAAATTTCATTCCCACAAGACAGTTGTGAAGAGCTGTTTTTTGTCAAATGCTAAGTGTTGTGGAATGAAATGAAGTGAAATGAAATGAAATTCTTGTGTGCTATTTAAAAGCAGCCTTAAATATAGCTTGGTGAGAAACTTAATTTCATCACATCTTAGGGCTGTGTACAAATAACTTCTGAGTAACAATGGATTTCCTCTGTCCCTTTCAACTCAATTTTTGCAGACCAGCTCTAGTACTGATAAAGCATCAGCTTTTTGATAACTAGATAAAGGTAGTTGGCATGGGGACCTGGATCTCTATCCTAACTACATTCCTACTTGCTTATTTACTATTGTACTATTTCTAAGCCATAAATATTAAGAAAAACCCTTAAGTGATCCCCCTATCTTTCTGGTTTTCTGCAGTAGGTCGTTAAAGTCTTAATTGCAGAAATTTGGAATAATAAGGTCCCTTGGCCTAAAAAATGAAAAAAGAGCAGAAAGGAAAAAGAAGGAACTTAAGGTAGAAAAAATATTGTTGGGGGAGTTAACTGTGTTTCAGTTTACCTTATGTGGCTATCTTGCCCTAAACAGAACTGTCAGAGTCAAGAGTCTTCAAAGCTCACCTGTCACCTCTCTACTGGAGAGGTGAAAATTCTCTCATGGACATTTTATAGACATCTAAGTGAGATAAGATAGTGGAGCACCTCAAAGCACTACCAAACGGGTTGCTATTCCCCTGGAAACTCCTGCAGTGGTTCATGAGTTAACTAACCTATGCTGAGCCAGGCATGCTGGCATGAGCATCTCTGCTCTGTTTGTAGCAGCACATATGACTGATTCTGGGTAAGAGAGTGAAGCAAATCTTCATCGTCTGTTTCTGTAACTCGTCCCCGAGTTAGGAATGCAACATGCACCAACAGCACTTCCTAGTACTCTGTCTTTGGAAGTGGGCAAGCAAACAGGTGGTGGAAATGCTGTAGAGTTGATGTCTGCAGCTGTTGAAGAGCAGTCTTATTTATTTATAATATTTTTATACAGTTCATCAGCCAGTCGGCTCTCTGAAATGGTTTACAATAAATTAAAACTACAAGTACCCATAATCCCAACCAAGAACCTTACATATAAGCCAAAGGCAAAATTAAAAATATAACTTCAATGTATTCTATTCTATTCTATTCAAAAAGTAATATAATCCCACACATAATCAAGAACAAGTATCCACAACAAATCAAGCTGGGACAAACTGGGCCAAGGTAAAATACCATATAAAACATAGTGCACACTTTAAAACTTAGCTGTTAAAATATTGGGAAAATAAAAAAGGGTTTTGCTGGGCCCCAAAAAGAATGAAAAGTTGGTGCCATGTGCACCTCTTCAAAGAGCTGGTTCCATAAATGGGATGCTACAGTTGAAAAGGTGCACTTTTGGACCTCCTCAGTCTGGAACTTTACAGAGTGGTTAACAGTTGTCATTCTTGGAACTGTGGGTGCTGAACAAAGTACCCCAGTGTGCATATTTGTCCCTATTACACAGATAGGGAATGGGGCCATACTATTCATTCTTCACAGCCTGTTGCCATTACTTTCCTGCCAAAGACCATGATCCTCAGCTGGTATGGATTATGGCCTAACACTCATTTCTTGCTTTTGTTGTAGCTTCCTCTACGCCAGCCTTCTCCACCATGCCCTACAGATGTTTGGACTTCAACTCCTAGGATCCTGACCATTGACCACCTGGCAGAAGCTGATGGGAGTTGAAGTTCAAATCATCTGGAGGGCACCAAACGGGGTTGTCAGCTCTCCTCAATAGAAGATTTCCTCAAAAGTGCTAACGTATTTTCAGGAATATGTAGAATTATTAAGTATGGAATAAGCTGCTTTTCATGCTGAAACTGGAGCAGCTAAAGCAGGTGTGAATGTAATCCCCCTAACAATATTTTATGGATATGAGAAATTACTTATCTGATTAATAAATGGAGAAAATAGAAATAGAAGGTGGGAAAGGGAGAAAAAGAGTTGGGCAAAGAGAACGTGAAGACAGAAACGATAAAAAGTGATTCCAGATTAAAGTTGGCCTTTTAAAAAATCTTAATTAAAACTCAGATTCATATTAGCTCATGTAAGAAACAGTGTGAGCAGGAGAATGCTGGAGTGCTGAGATTGTGCAAGGCAACAGTTGGAACCTGTGCACAGCTGAGAGTAGCAAAGCCATCTGGGCTTCCCAGTGCAATTAGGAAGTACTATTCAGTATTGATAGGATTGGCATTCTTACTGATATTTTATACCATACTTGAGTTGCCATCCAAGGCCAGGTACCATAGATAACGTAACAGGAAATGCAGAAAGAGAGGGAGAACTGATGTACGCAGGCCAAGCCTTTCTAATTGGTATTGTAGCTGTGGTGCTTTGGTTGTCTTTTACTCGCAAAATTTCATTCTCACATACCTGTTGAGCAGAGGGGCTGATAGGGTTGCTTTGTATGAGCATTGTGGAAGCATTCTTCAGCTGTTGTAAATCTCCATGCATTGGATTCATATTTAGTCATACTTAGAGTCCTGAGTGACTTAAGTTCCATTGATTTCATATTCTTAAGTATGACTAAATTTAGATCCAGCCTCTTACCTTTTGCCTTCTTAATGCCTTCAAAGCAAAATAATTATTGTATTTGAAAATATTAACAATTTCCCTGGTTTATCAGACTAGGAGATGCTCTTAATACCTGTCAAGCTAGAAGAGGAGAGTATATTTTTATATTTGTCTATGCAGCAAATAGTAGTATTTCTCTGCTAGAGATTGGGTAGTTAATGATCCTCCGAAGAATTATGCTGTTTTCTGTTGGGTTGCTGATTTTCCCTGTATTGATCTGTGACCATTTGTAGAAAGATGCATCGTTGGGGGAAAAATAGATTACAATGCAAGAGTTGCTTACCAATTTAGAAAGGCAAAATATCAGGTAATAAAAATAAGAAGGAAAGGCCTAATAGAGCTACAAAATGCAAAATATATACTTGCTCTCTGAAATAGCTCCTGGACCCCCAAGGATATTATTGCAAGCTCTTGCAACTCTGTGATCTAACAGGTTCTGAGCTGTATTTTAATTCATTCAAATAGTAGAGGCTTTTTTACTATCCCTTTCACAGCACACCAAGATGCACAAATGGTAAGCTGCAGCTTTTATTGGAGAAGCATGTGTGCATATTTAGACAGAGAAAAGCCCCACTAGTAGGATTTTTCTGTCTAAACTTGAATAGGATTGTGACACATTCTTTTACACCCTGCTAGATTGCGTTGCATGCCGTGACTCCCAGCCTGTCTACAATGGTGCTTTTGTGCTTCCGTGGCAAATCAAAAGAGCGGAAACATAAACTGCACCAACCTGCCTCCATCCAGAAATGAGCATTTATGTTAATTTGGGGACTTTAATACTTTCCTAACACTTAGGAAGTGTTAAATCTCCCTTGCATAAATTGTGGGTCCTGCTTGTGCAACAGAATTGGCTGGCTGAGGGGAAGGATCAGCAGATCAGCAGAGGCATACGCTCCTTGTTAGATACTGCCTTTCGTGTAAGCAGTTAATGCAGCAAAGGAAGCAAATGCAAAGAAATGCATTAACTTAAAACATCAGGCTTCTTTGTTTTTGTACAGGAAGGCTTTACTTAGGAGCACTGCTGACAAGGCGGAGAGCAAAGAGGAGTATTTACTTTGGCTGCATTTTATATGTTGACTAAAAATAGCAGATCCGTATATGTATGTCTGGTGGGCTCTCGATAACTTTTCACACAGCCCCTTGGGCCTGTATTAATGGAGTGTTGCAGAGAGGAAAAAGAATTAGCTTTGACAAGGTGAGAAATTTTTAAACTTGTGTGCAATGTATTTTGCCATTAGCTAACCAGAAGCTTTGATGAATTTTACTTTTGCCATAACAGTTTTAGGACAGAAGTTGTTCCAGGGTATGAAGGCAAGTTCCCACAGACTATAAAGGAGATCACAGCCAGATCACAGGAGAGGGATATTCTATACCTGAAGATCCTTCGTACAGTCACAGAAGTGAAAGCGTGGCATTACTCTTGGATTATCACATTATTAATCAAATGTAAGTGGGAGGTACACCACAACTGTACATTGTAAGATTTCTAGTTTATGTTACTTTGGATTTAGAGGGTTGCAACATACACCAGCTTCTCTTCTTTTTCCTCCTGTTCCTCCTCCTGCATCATGTTGGTTACTTCTCTAGTCAGTCCAGTCCAAAGTTTATGTCATGAGCTGGTCCCTTCTCTCTTTTCCTTCTGTTTACCAAATTCAGGACAAGGCCTTTGAAGTGTGATTCTTTTATCGAAACTTAACAGATCACGTAACAGTATGAACTCTAAACACTGAAGCTGGGGGAGAAGCGTATGCCCATATAAAGAGCTGAATCCAAACTGAAAACTTCCCCACTGTCCCTCCCTTTCAGTAAAGTTTCTGATGCCATCCTCAGGGTGGCTCTCACTGCTTGAGGGCACAGCAGTGGGGATGCCAGAGACCTTCTCATTGGGCTGCAGACCTCTCTTATCATGTCCACACCAGGTCAAGGACTGGTTCTTGCATCTGCTCCTTTTCCCACCCTGAAAGTCCCGCCGCTTCCAAAACAGGTGGATTCTCGCACTCCACCTGAGAAACTTCGTTAGATAACACTGAATTAGTGAGCTCCTGTTTTCCCCCTTGCACCACTCCTACCTCCTCAGAATCAGGCAAATTTGTATGAACAGCATGTAAAGAATGAGAGACAGGCTGACCAACTGCAGCTTGTGGGCTGGCTCCACAAAATTCACATCCATTTTTGTGTCTTTTCCTTTTGCCCTGGCATGGCATCCCATGTTGATTCCCACGGTGGTCCATCTGTGGAAAAGTTCTGGATTCACACCCTGGACCAGTCCTCTTGAGGGGATGACTCTTCCTTCCTAAACCTTCTCACTTGCATCACTGTGCTGCAGTAACAGAAGCATATGAATAGGCCAGCATGCGGTTCTCATCATCTGTGCATGATGTGCATCTGTGTGCTGAGGTTTTTGTTGTTCATGGTTTGCCATTCATTGGCAGTTCTTTTGTCTCAAAGAATGTCTGCCATACTTGTGGGTCTCCTGAACTTTAGGGAACATGGATCTGCCACTGGAAGCAAAGGCTAAAGCCCCATCAATACTGATGGGTTTACCATTTCATTCATTGAGCACTTCTCTTCCCTCTTCAAGACCAGAAGGGAGGGAGACTTTGAAATATGGAACTTCAAAAGTGAGTAAATAGTACCTCCATCACCTCTCAAAGATACCCCAATAGTTCGTGCAGATAAAGGCATCACACTGCACATTCCTTTTTCAGTAAGTAAATATAACACACACCAGAGGACATTTTGTGGTATTCCAACCTGGAACTGAAATAGACTTAATAGGCATTGATACCATTTGCTCTACACCATATACTTGATATTGCAAAGGTGCAACTTGTTTTTATTGTGGCACAAAAGGTAAAACAGAACCAAACTGCCAGTCATTGGTTTAATAAGTATTCCCTGTCTTTACATGCTGGCCTATATATATGCATGTGTTACGCCAGCACTGTGACATGTCTAAATAAACTCCAGTACAACCCACTACCTCCAGATGATACATGCTGTATGTAGCTGAATGTAGTCCACATGTGTGCAATTTCAGTGCCCCATGATCTTGGACTAAATGCAGCTTCTGGAAGTTTGAAGTGTTCGTTAAAGAGCATATCTAAATAACTTCATGAAAATCAAGGTGCTAGCAAAACAATTCCAGGATGAAGTTATGCAGAAATACCAATGATGTTTGATTTATTCAAAAAAAAATCCAAGGCATCTGAACCTCTTCCAGAACACCATTAAATCCATTATTACAAAATGGAAAGAATCTAGTTCAACAGCAGACCACCAAAACTTGGTTACCAGATCAGGAGGGCAATAGAGAAGCAATACAAAAGCCAAAGAAACAGCTGCAGCTGAGTTAGGAGAATCCATGAGACATTATCACCCAGATGATCCACAAAACTGGGCCGTGTGGAAGAATTGCGAGAAGAAAGCCATTGCTGAAATAGACACATATCACAGCCTCTTTGGAACTTGCAAAAAAGGCATGTGGGAGACACAACCAATATGTGGGAAAAGTTCTCATGTCCAATGAGTCCAAAATTGAACATTTTGGTTTTGCTTTAAAATGCCATGTGAGGTACAAAGCCAACTATGCCCATTGCCCTGGGAACACCATTCCCATGGTGAAGCATGACGGCAGTATCATCTTGTGCTGAAGCCTTTCCTTGTCAGGAACTGGGAAACCAGTCAGGATTGAGGGCAAGATGAACAAATTACAGGGCAATTCTGGAGGAAATCCAATTTCAATCTTCAAGGCAACTGAGGCTGGGGTGGAAACTCACTTTCCAGAAAACAATAACCTAAACACACAACCAAAGTAACACTGGAAGGGTTTATAAACAAGAACCTGAATGTCCTGGAATGGTCCAGTCAAGGCCCAGCCTTCAATATGATTAAGAATCCACGGCAAGACTAGAAAGAAGCTATTCAGCAATGGTTCCTATCCAACCTGATAGCTGGAGCAATTTTGCAGTTCCAGATGCACAAAGCTGATAAAGACTTCGTCAACAAGACCCACAGTTGTAATTATCAAAGGTGCTTCTACTAAGTATTGTCTTAGTGGGTTGAATGCATAAGAATCCTGAACTTACACATGCAACAAATGCCAGTGCCACCATACAAATATTTGCACCTTCGCAGTGCTGAATAGGTCAAGTGGTAATACCAATTAAATGTATTTCCATTCCAGGTTATAACACAACAAAAACTGGGAACGTCAAAGGGGGTGAACATTCCTGCAAGGCACTATCTTTTTGGGCCAGAGACAAAGGAAGAAAGTTTTGGCTCTCTCACATGTAATAGGTAATTTGATCATCAGAACTTTTCACACGAAGTAGTTCATGATAGTTTACATGCACAAGAAGAAACCTAGCTAAACAACAGTAGATGTCTGGTAAATGTCTCAGTGTTTGAAAGCTGTGTTGCAGAGTAGACCTTTTGTTAGCCATCCCAATTCATCCCAATTCATTGTGTAATTATCAGGTTTTCTGGATCATTGTATTAGAATAAGATAGCAGGTTGAGGGAAATAGTGGTTGTAGCCACTAATTTCAGCATGTCCTTGAGTAGAAGTTACCCACTTTGCACTTGCTGGAACTGAACACAGAACTGAGCACAAGCTGTGGTCAAAGTCCAAATATGAGCTCGTGATGCAATTCACAGAACACACTATGCATGAAAAATGTGTACTTTTGAAAATACGCACATGAAAAAGCGTACTCTTGACAAATCTGCTTTAATGATTCTGTAAACCATTTTGACAGCATTATGCTAATCAAATAGTATTGAAATGCTCTAAATAAATAATAGGAGAAAATGCATGATTTAAAAAGAACACAAATATGCATGCACATTCATGTGGAAAAGGTGCAGGGGAAGCTTGCCAGCTGATGTGGAGGTGAGTTAAAACCAACTTCAAGAGGGAACTTTGAGCACCTCAGGTAACTCAAGCTTGGCTGATTCGCACAACCCTCAGTTATAGGGGATTGGGTGAATCAGTGCATCAGATGGACAGGTTTTTGAACTGGATCATGTTTCAGATGCTGGCAGAGAGAGGGAGAGAAACCCTTTGGGCCAGCAAGCATGGAAGTGAACAGGGTGAGACTGTCATTAAGCACTTAGCCAGCAATGTTTATATCACCTCTGCCCAAGAATGTGTGGGAGGCAATTTGTTTTCTGTGCCTTAGAGTTTTTAAGGCATCCAGTTGTGACAGCCCCAGGAATTAAGTATTTCCTGTTCTGCCTGATGAAAAGTTATATGTAATCCTAAAAGCTCCAAAATTCTCCATAGGGGGATTCAGTGTGACATGGTAGTTAGAGGAATGGACTTGAGAGATCTTGGTCTTGAAACTCACTGGATGATTTTGGGCCACTTCCTGACTCTTCATCTAACTTATTTCACAAAGGGTTCTTGCAAAGATAGCATGGAGAGGACGAGGAGGGTTCCTTGCAGGAGAAAGGATGAGATATAAATCTAATAAATTAAAAAATAAATAAATGAGGAATTGGCCTGCTACGTTCACATGGTGCTTTCTCTATATGAATAGGTTACCTTGAACTTCATATACAGAAACATAATGTGAGAACCAAGAAGGTGTGGCAAAGTTCCAGCAGTTCTCATGACTGTGAAGCTCATTGTCTCTCCCTTTCTCCCAAAGGTGCTACATCATTCTGTTCGCACATTACATTTGACTCCTCCATGGCCACCAGAGCAAAAAGTAGTATACCATGGCCTGAGCAGAATAATTTTACAACTCTGCATCACTTTCCACTCCACAATATCACAGCAGTCTCTTTTCATTAAGCCAGGTATCTGAGAAGATACACAATGAGGCTTGTGTTACCCTCTTAGGAAGGCTGTTACCTATCAAGTCCCCACCATACCATGCCGCAGTGGCTCTCCTGGCTTTATCTTAAGATAAGCTCTGGAATGCCTGAACTGCAAAGGCAGTTGTGGATTGTGGTGCAAGAGTTTTATCCAACAGTTTGAAAAATGGCACAGGGTTTGCTAAGGTGTAAGGTGTGCGGACTGACTTAGGAGAAATTCCCAAGTCACCAGATTGGTACCCAGATATGGTTGTGAAGAGTATAGAGCCAGAGGCAGGAATCTCCAGCATCCAAGATGCAATCTCCCTCTTCTAGGACAAAATGGTTTTCACCCTGTTCAGAAAGTTGGCGTGATGCATTTTTAGCCACTTCACATGCAGCCCCGGGCTTCTGCATCAGCCATGCTGTGTGCATACCAATACAAGCCACTTTCATGTTCCTCTGAGAACACCTGAGGCTATTGAAGCTGTATCTGATTGTGCTCAGTATGATAAGGCACACTGAAGATGTGTTTTAAAAAGAAGATCGTTTAAATACTTTAAGGCAAGGTGGGCATTTTAGTCATATGTAAGCCCCTGGATCCACCCCTATGGATTTCTCTCTCACATACACTCACATACTTACCAATACAGGAGAAAAAAAGGAAAACAAATGGAAAATAGTCTCTGGAATTGCAACCAAGCATCCAAAGCATCGAAATTAGCTTATTTGCAAGCTCACTTTGACCCACTTGATGCTTCATAGCAGCTCCAGAGAGCCAGTGTGGTGCAGTGGTTAAGAGTGTGGGACTGGGACTCAGGCGATCTGGGTTCTAGTCCCCGCTCAGCCATGGAGCCAACTGGGTGACTTTGGGCCAGTCACAGACTCTCAGCCCAGCCTACCTCACAGGGTTGTTGTTGTGGGGAGAAGATGGAGGAGGAGATGTAAGCTGCCTTGAGCCCTTTGTAGGAAAAAGGCAGGATATAAATCGAAAAATAAATAAATTTCAGGAATTCCTTCTCTCATCTCTCCCACAGATGTCTTTGGCATGTGGGTGGAAATATTATGTGAATTTCACTACTTTCATTTCACAAGACAGATAGGTGAATTTAAAGAGTGGGGACTTGTTGGAATGTTCATCCTAGAGCAATGTGTCTCCTAATCTCCTTCCCCCTCTTTTTCTGAAAGCAGTATTTTTTAAAATTTAAGAAAGACTTTATGCATCTGGATGAGTTCTACAGTTTGTTCTGCATTCAGCAGTTTATTATATGTATTTTAAAAAACATTGACTACTAAGTTAAAGTAAACCAATACAGCAAACAAAAATATATCTGCCAGGGAAGTATTCAGTCCTAGATAACATTTTGCTCATATCATCAAAACAGGCAGACGCCAGTGAGCACTCCAGAAATACACACACGCATCTTATAATCACTCATGACCGCTGTGTCAAAGCATATTGTTCTTCCTGCTCAACACCCTGGAATAATGGCAGAGGAAAAGGGACAGATCCTGTTCTTCCTTGCTGCCAAAGCTAAACAAAGTCTGAAACCAGCTTTGTGCACTTCCTGCTTGTGGCTGGTGAACAATGGCTAAAGAAGCTGCATGGGGATTTAAAAAAAAAGGCAGGAGGACCCAGTGCAGGTCTTGCGACGCTGTGTCCAGAAGGGTTCTTACAATCAAGGCACCCAAGGAGGAATTGCACACAGGAGCTGACCCTGTACATAATTCAGAGCATTGGTCATGCTCTCCTTTACGCTCAGCCTGGTCCTGTAGTGGAATCTGAAGGAAGAAGTTTGCTTGGGAGAGTTCCAGTGCAGATAAAAAAGCAGGGGCTGGTAGAATGTGTGGGTCAACCCAGAAGGGTCACGAACTAGGATCAGGAAGTAAGAGGTGGTCAGAAAGGGATTCTTCAGGACCCTGGACAGGTCCCAGGAACCAGGAGGCATCTTCCAAGGCACTGGTCCTGTGAGAGAGTAAATCTCATCTGGAGGGTGCCAGGCTGATGAAGGTTCTCAGTTCCTGAGTCTGGAAAGAACCCCAGCTCCTTACTGGAGAACGGAGGTCCTTCAAAGGACATCTTCTGGTGTGGAGCTGAGCACTCATTACCTCTCTCTTCTGACTCTCTGAGCACCACTGTTTAGAAGTGGGCTTGGCAGGTGAAGTCAAATTTCTTCTCGGCCACCATGGCACTGGCTTGTGGGAGTTACCGTCCAACACTGGTGGAGAGGACCAGACTGGAAAAGGCTGATGTATAATGTATATTGTAACATTTCTTACCTTTTTCTAACAGGGCAGAAGAATAATAAAGCATAGGATGAATTTCTCACTGTTCCATGAACAGGGACTTCTCTATTCTCTAAGCTGCTTTCAAGCAGAGTCTTTTGAAGAGCTGTAATCCTTCAACAGAGCTGAAAATCCTTAAGTAGGGTACTTTAGAAAAGAATTTTGGCTGCTTGAGGTGTGATTGATTTTTGTGATGGAACTTCGAGAAATGCTGCTGAAGCATTAGATAGGATTGGAAAGCTTAGAGGAAGAAAGAGGTATATTTAAACAATTCCCCGCTGTTCTGGTTCAAAAGGCAGACTCTGACCTGATTTTCAACTTGGGCAAGAAAACACTTTTGGAACAGAAATTAATTTAAGAGAGTCTGTGGCACAACCACCCAAGAAACAGAAAGGTAGCTTGCCAAAGATGCAGCCTCCAAAAAATGCAATGCTGAGTATGTTATTCTGTCTTATGCTATTTGACTAAAATCACTAATTGCAGCCGAATGAAATGAGCTAATATGATGCTCATTTCTTTCCTAAGCATCAGCAGAAGGAAGGCCATAGCATATGTGTGACGTAGTGGTTAACAGCATGGGACTGGGACTCAGGCGACCTGGGTGCTAGTCCCCGCTCAGCCATGGAGCCAACTGGGTGACTTTGGGCCAGTCACAGACTCTCAGCCCAACCTACCTCACTGGGCTGTTGTTGTGTGGATAAGAATGAGAGCAGAAGGGGGAGAATGATGTAAGCCACTTCGAGTTCATTGTAAGAAAAAGCAGGATATAAATCTAAACAAACAAACAACAAGCAAACAAATGGTATATTACCCTCTAGAAAAGAGATGTGAAAACTTCAATATTAAAACAGTGCCATTTGTTCACTTTAAAATGGTTCATTTAATAGTGCAGTGTCTGCTTTCAAGTATGGGGCTCGAGTTTCATACAGGTCCCCATGCACCTCCAGGTTTGTTCTGCAGGGTCCCCGAATCCTCCAGAACAGATCTGTGGGGGTGGGGGGAGGCACTGCCCATGCATTTAATTGTTAAGATTATTGACTTGATTGTTTGCTAGTTGAATAGTTTTGATGCCTTTAATGTTGTAAATCCATCATTTTTATGTCACTCTTTTTATCAAAGTCATATACCCAACCCTGGATTCCCTTAGGCAAAAGGGGTGGCTTATAAATTTTAAGAGAAAAAAATTAAATGCTATTTACATGTTCAGTGAATGTGAAGAACTTCTTGCTTTCCTACATAATGAAGCCTCGTGCACTTAAATCAGGAAGATTAATGCCATGGGTTCATACATGTTCCTTAGCAAAATGATCCATATTGTTTTAACAAGCTTTTAAAATTTAGAACTCTTTAAATAAAGGCTTTCTAATAGTAAAGTGTGCATCATACAAAATCTTAGTCATTCAAGGCTTATGGAAGGCTCTTACAGTAGATGGGATTTGGTACCCCCCACCCCCGCTGCGTCATTTGCCATTTATTTCCCCTAAATAAGTTTTAGATAATTTTTTGCTGCTTGCAGAGGGCTTCTACTGATGACCCATGGCCAACCTTCCAATTTCGTCTCCCCATGCCTATTACTTTCTCCATACTGCCTATGCATCAGTTCCCATTTTCTTTAATTTGATTGGAAAGCTTTTTCAGTGTTTGTCAGTGTTTGGGAATTTAATTGAGAAGCTTCAGTGCTTTTGAGCTTTCAGAGGCACTGTCTTTGCATCACAGATATTATTAATGGGTTGCTTGTCATCTGTGGAATTTGCCTAATCACTTTGTATTGACTTTGTAACTAAATGGGATTATTTCATAGCTTGGGGGACAGCAGAGTCATTGAACCTCTGGCCAGCGTTCTTTTAGTAAGATGAGTGATGATCACACCTCTTTGACTGTAGGAGATTGCTAGACCCATGAAGCTCTTTGTTGTCACAATGCTTTAAAATGGACAATGATTCTTTAATATTTGTAAATTTTGCTTTCCCCCCTCAAGACTCTATCAGTGCCCAGATTGCAGAAATCCCAGGACAAAGAGATCTTCCCCTCACCAATATTATGTTTTTGTGGCCACTTTAAGAGCAGAATCCCATGGGTTTTGCTCTCATTAGATGAAATAGTGAGCTTCCATCAGCCAGGGCCTTCCCGGGTTGCTCCCTGGCAGGGTGAGAGGCAAACGGATGATTTTTGCCTCTCCACCTTCCTGCTCCTTTGTTTTTGCTCTAGCCAGGCCTCTGAACCTGTCTAAAGGACACACAATGGGAGAGGCAGGAATGGGACTGAAGTAGCCCTAGGAAACATCCTGTCTTGGCCTCTCCTCTCTCATCTCCTCCTGGCCATCAGAATCTCCCCTTACAGACCATTCTGAGGTTCTCTAGGGCTGCTGCTATTTAACTTCTATGCCACCCCACAGTTGAAGCAGTTCCTCACAGTCCATAAATTAGATAATAAAATGCAATAGTACATAAAATGAGAAAAACATTTAAAAGTTTTTAAAAAGCTAAAACAAAAAAAAAAAAAATACAAAGACTCTTTGAGCAATTCCTCAAGACCCTGGGTATCTAGATAAGTTTTTAAAGCACCGGCATAAAGGACTGTCTTAACCAGGTGTCAGAAAGATGACACATTTGGTGCCAGTTGGATCATGTGAAGAAGTTGTCCCATAAACAGGGGGCCACCACAGAGAAAGCCCTTCCCCTTTTGTTGCCATGCTTCCCTTGGAGCTTGCATGGCAGCTGCAAAGGGGTGGAAGGTGAGGAAGGGATCTTCCCTCCAAGCCTGTAGTCCCTGCTCAGCTTTTGAGCCTGGGATGCTGCTCTGTGAATGCAGAATTGTTCCCAGAATCAGTTTGTTCACCTTGCCTTTCCCATCTCAGTAATGTGTAGCTTTATACAATGCATGTCAAGCCTCAGGAACCAATATGACTGGTTTGACCAGAGTGACAGAAAGGGGCATGTCTATCTCACAGTGATAATCTATTACTTACCAAACTTATTACTGTCCTATAACTTATTGCTTACCAAACTTATTACTGTCCTATATCTAATAAGATTCCCAAACTGTGGGAATCTTAAGGTTCAGCATCTTAAACTGTAATCTCAGATTATATCTTATTCAAGAAAATGCTTGTGTTCTGCATTTGTTGGATACCAAAACACCTTGCTAGTAAGTATTTGTCTCTGTTGATGAACTGCTGGTGGTGCATTACCACTAATGCTTCTTTTGATCTTAAAGTTTTGGCAATGTTCAGTAGTTGCCTTTTTGCGGGGGAGGAAGGTATAATATGGATACACTTTGTATTAGAACATTCTTTGCTACTTTTGAGCTGTATGTGCTTTTAAATTTGTAGAAGTTAAAACCTGGCCAGTGTACATGGATCTTCTATGCCCTTTTGACAACTAAAGGACTGATAGCGTAACAGTGCAGCTCAATTTCAGGCCTGTCTATCAAGGGTAAGATGCTGTTCATAAGAGCATTAGAAAAGATATGTGACCTTTCTGTCTTGGTTGACTCCAAGTAGTTGCAGATGCCTAACCTGGAGCAGGATGGGGGCTTTGTGTGGTAATCATATTCATCATGCCCAAAAGCATATTCTAAGGCACAGCTAAGGATGGAGTGAAGAAAAGAGGGACAGAAAGGAGAAGGCTGAGAAAGCAACCCAAGCTGGTTTCTGTTATCCATTTAGGAGCCAAGTGGTTCCAACTAAGGACCAAGAACTGGCTCAGGGTGGAGGAGAGCATGATAGTGCAAGGTTGGGGGGTACAAAAGCAGGGATGCAAAATCCAGCAGCCCATTCTGGCCCTCTTGAGTTTCCCCAACCACTGATCAGTTGATCATTTCCTGTCTTTTCTGTGGTTTTCTGCCCATTCTAAAGGTTGAAATGCCTCTTAGTTACTTAGATTTTGTTACCTGCAGTAAGAGCTTTGCTATATCAGAATGTGCTGGTATGTTGGACTCTTGTCCCTTTTGCCTTTGGCTACACGCACCCCTGGAAAGTGTTCCCTGATAGATTGTCCAAAATGGGATTTGGCCCTTGAGTTGAAAAAGCCAGTGGCTCTTTGGATTACCAGACAGACTAGTGAGAGAGCAAGCCTGGATTTGGCTTCCCTCTGGCTGCTTTCAATCTTGGGATATAAATGAGGCAGGATATAAATGTAGTACACTTATTACCTTTTTCATTCTTATTTTTTTTTCCTTTTGCAAGGAACCCAAGGTAGCATAGAGAATCCCCCTGCTCTCCCTTTTATCCTCATGAAATACTAATCAGATAGCTTGGGTTGAAAGTTGGTGGCTGGTCAAAAGTTGCGCAGTGAGTTTCATGGTCAAGAAGGGACTAAAAACCATGGGAAACCTGAGTTTAACACTTTAACCCCTATACCACATTGGCTCTCCATGAATACATAAATAGAGGCTCTTATTGATCTAAACAAATATTGCCTTTGTTTCGATTGTTATCCCACACTGTTTCATTCAGATGATCATTGACAGATTTTTACATAACTATAATAAATTATATTTGCTGGAAAAGTATGTGAGTAAAGCATGTTAAATCTCAAAAGCCAGATGGAAGGCTGAACAGTGGTTAGACAAGAGATGCTCCAGCCATGAAGTTAAGTCTTTGTTCAGTCCCATGACAGCTATTGACTGACTTGGCCTTTAATTAAAAAGAAGCCAAAATGCTCTGGGCTCTCCAAAATGCATGTTGATTCCAGAGAACAAGTTTGACTGAACAGCAACCTGGGCTTCCTGCACTTAAGTAGTTTCAGGTTTGGCACATAATATGTGGAATAGTATCCAACAAGAAACAGAGAGACCAGCCTGACCAATTAAATATAGGAAAATGGTCCAGAACATGAGGTAAAAAAGAACAGAATGAAGATGATAAAAGAGGATTAATTTCACTAATTTGAGTTCAGCCTTGTTGACCCGTGACTCATGTGGATCCTTTTGATGAATTTTCATTCCTTTATTATGACCAATGACAATAAAGACAAACAGAAAGCAAAAATTGTAATAAAAGGCTTATGAGTTCAAAACCAAACACTTTTGCAGTGACTCACTGATTGGAGAAAAAACTATCTTCCCTAGGGTTGAGGTGCTTCATGTCAAAAGCAGCAGAACCCTGAAGAGATTAAGTGATGGGAAGTACTTGGCACTAGTATGTTATTGATGTGTGTGAATAAAAACAACCGTAAAACCAGTAGGAATGTTGCTTGCTGAGGGTAATTTTATGAAAACAGTGGTGTTTCTGTTCTAGCTTTCCCTGCAACCTTGTCCTGTAATCCCATACATGTTGATTACAATTGGGTGTAGTAGTCCAGACTAGGACTAGCAATAATTGAATAAAAATGCCTGAAGTGGTGGCTCTGACTCTTTTGCCCTCAAATTAGTTATATCTCTCAGCTTAACCTACCTTGCTGGGCTATTCTGAGGATCAGAAAAGGCAGGGGAACATGCACAGATTCCCAAGCTTCTTGGAGGAAAGGCAGGATAAAAACATGTGGAAGTAAATAATCTGAGTTAATATCCATTCAGACAGAGCACTGTATATATGTACTTGCTGGTTAACTGATGAAACAAAGAATATACCTGTAAAATACAACACTGTAAAATGTAATATAAAGCCACACATTAAAAAAGGACTAAAACTGGAGTAGTAACTGATTTAAACATCCACCAATGTAATTTTTAAAACAGCAGGGCTGGACCACCTTGGGGAATAAAAAGGTTTTCCCGGAAAATACCATAATGTAGGTGACATGTAAGGTGCTAGGCAGTATGGAGTAATTCGGGGGGCTCAATCTCAGATGAACATGCACAGAGCTGAAGTGTTAACTCTGCAAGAGTGAAAATCTCATGCATGCAAAACCTGTAAGGGCTTTCCCACACCCGGCTTCTTGCAGTGTTTTGTTCATGTTGTCTGTGATACGCTGGCCGGAATCCTCCATGATGTAAGAAGTGCCTTGCTTCGGCTTCCTTTTCCTTGATCAACATTCAGATGTTAACTTTGGAGGGTCAAAGGCTTCCCATCTACAAACATCACAAGAAGCATCTGGGGGCACCAGCAGCTGCGTAAGTGTTTGTTAACAAGAAAGGTCAGCCCTTTTGTGCAGGCCTGGCAGCAGAAGCCGAATGAGGCTTGCAGAGAGGTCTGGATTCTTACCCTTCCACATGACAGGTTCGAAGGGTATCCTGTTGTTGAATGTCTCCCAACATTACTATGTATAAGGAGTTAAAGCCCCAGTGGAAGAGGCAGAAAACGGCGCCCGTTTCTCCATCAGCGCCATCCCTGCTGGTCAAGCTGCACTGAAAGCCCAGTTATTATGAGCACTTCTCCTTGGCAATAAAAAAAAATTAGCCCAGTAATACACTGGGGGCGCAATCCAATGAGTATTTAGGCAGGGAAATAAAGGCCTGCGGATCGCATTCAGAAACTGAAGGCCTTCTTTCTGTGGTAACACGCGTCGGGTTGCGCCTTAACAGCTTCCCAGGGCCGAAGCCTTTCTCGGCCAAACAGTAGGGCCACCCCGGATAACGCCGATCCAGAAAGCGGGGAGAGGGACGCGCCAGCGCAGGCGAGCGTGAGAACACCCGCCAGAGGGCGCTGTGGCCAAGGCTTGGCGGCCAGCGGCGTCCCAGGCTGGCTCCACGCGCTCCTGGGATTGGCGTGAAGTGGAGCTCAAAAGTCTCGGGCTCGCTCGAGGACGCCGCCAGAAGAAGCCCCAAGCCTCGCCCGCCTGCCCGCTCGCTCCCGCTCCCGCTCCCGCTCTCCGTGCGGCGCCAGCGGCGGCTGGCTTTAGAGGGAAGTGCCCGGAGACTCTCGCCTGCCGCCTAATCGGACCCCTCCCACGCCCACCCTTGTGCAATTCTCATTTTTTCTTTTCGGTGGCGGGGCAGTTCTTTGCATGCTGCAAGCTGAGGACGCTGGTTTCGTCCTTCTGAGCTCGCCTCCGTTGCAACTGCATCGCAGGCCCGGCGGCGGCGGCGACTCTTTTGCGCCCGGGAGAGGAGCAGCGCGCCCGCGAGACGCACTTTTAAAAACCGGAGAATGGCTGCGTCCCCCGGGAAGGGGAAGCCGAGCGGGTTTAAAGTGCTGGTCGCGACGCTCTCCGTGGCGTTGGCGTACTCGTACAACATCGATCTGGACCACCCGGTGATCTATCAAGGGCCCAATAACTCTTTCTTCGGTTACTCTGTGCTGGAGCATTACCACGACAATACGAGATGGTGAGTGGCCGGGTGAGAGCAGGGCGCGCGAGGGAGCAGCGGGGTGCATGGCTCTTACCTCACGGGGGAGGCATTTCCCTCGCCTGGACTCGCAGCGGGGCAGCCCCTGCCCCGCCGCCCCAAAGGGGGGCGTTGAACTTTTCCTGCCTCTCTTTCCGATCTTCTAGATCGACTCGGTTTCGCCGGACGCTTCCCTTCCCTAGGAATGTGTCCAACTTGTCGATTTCTTCTTCGGGCGTCCTTCCTTACCCGCCTCCTCTATCTCTCCGTTGTAATAAAAGAAAGAAGTCAAGAACGCGACTTGTTCAAAATGCAGCCTTCTGACGGACACGTGCTTCCCCGCTACTTTTTAAGATTGTGTGCGGTGGCGGACTGCCCCTGGGAAGCTACTCTACCCATAGGCGGAGGAAGCAAGGTGTCTTAGAACCATCCTGTCGGAAAAAGACCTTGGAGGTCATCTAGCCCACCCCCTAAATACATCTCCAAGAGATGTCTGGCCAGCCTGTACACGAAGACCCCTAGCAGAGCTCATCACCTCGCTAGAGGGCAGGTTCCATTGTCAAGGTGTGTCTCCCAGTGCTTAACTGAAATTGCCCTTCCTGTAATTTTAGCCCACTGCATCTAGTCCTTCTGTCTGGGGCAGCAGAGTACCAAGTTACCATAAATGTGGCAACTTTAGATCTTAGAAGGGTGCCAATATCTCTTCTCCAGGGTAGTTATAACTAGGTTCCACTCTTGGTATCATTTGGTCACAGGAAGACAAGTTCTAGCCTGTGGTTTTAGAGCGCTCTGGCACGAATTAAATTTGGGTGGTCTTAAGTGGTCTTGATCAAATGAAATTTCAAAATGCCACCAGCTGTCTGTTGTGAAGATGGGAGGGAATGCTGAAAGTGCAACCCTCCAAAGGCAGCTTTCCAGCCTTGCTCCTGTGTGATTGAGGGAGCTGAGTTATTAGTTATTTGGGGGGAAAATTCCGGTTTTCTTAGCATCCCCCAGACAATTCTGCAGCTGCAGTGGCTGCTCCGTATGTGTGTTGCATGAATGTATGTAGCAGCAATTACATACATCACAGCCCTTTTACTCTTGTCATAAGAATGAGGACCACTTTTCCCATTTGTGCAAAGAAGGTGCTGATTCCTAGAGGGGTGGTAAGCTTGATGTGGGTGGTATTCCAGTCTTATTGCAAGATATGGATGTGTTACCACGAAGAAAGTGATGGGGGCAACTCAACATGAGTGTTCCGTAGGAGAAGCTCATCTCTGAGTCTTGTGGGTTCTGACTGGTAGATTCAGGACAGAGGTGATGATACAGTAGTATGCTGCCCCAGGAGCCCCCCACTCTGAGAAAAGGGGGGCTGGCAGCTGTTTCCTGAAAGCTTCTCACAGCAAGAATGCTTGGGCAATGAGGCAGATGGGCCAGATGGATGGTGATCATCTTGGATGTTTGCTTGAGTTTTGAAGGTGCATTTGTGCACAACCTGCTTTTGGTGCTAGTGGAGCATTCGAGTGCCTGTGTGGAGCAAACACGCTGGGAGTCCAACCCCCCCCCCCCCCGATCTTCCATCTATCTGCACTGCAGAGAAGCAGGGGGTAGTTATGGGACTGGAAGGGAGTGTATAGCCAGGCACTCCAAGAATCACTGTTTTGGGTCAGCCCATTACTCCCAGTTCTAGTTTCCAGTATAAATTTTTGGCAGGCCTGCAAGCATCTTCCATCAGTTGCCTCTTGTATCTGACAGCTGAAACTTTTGCACCTCTGGTCACAGAGATCCATTTAGCTGTTATGCACAAGGATGGGGTAGATACAAGGGGGTTTTCATGCCATTATCTAATTTGTGCCTTTGAAAGGAGCAGCTCTCGTGATCCTAGCCCAGCACCGAATCTGGGACTGGACAAATGGGAAACATCAGGTGCCAACCACAGACCTGAAAGAGCTCAGAAGGTACACAGGAGGGAAATTCTTCTGTGACTCTGTGCACTGCCAGCCTCCCTTCCTGACAGGAACTTGTTTGGAAACAGGGTTAATACCTTGTTAAGGACAGGTGCAGAGACTGACAGGGGCTGCACATGGAACTGTGATGATCAGAAGTGTTGCTTTTTGGCTTAGATAGTGCTTCTAGCAATAAAATATTGGCAGCCATCATTGGGTATGATCTGAGTGAAAATGACTCTATCAGACTTACAAATACATCTTTTATCATCCCTTGCTGAACGTTTAAGCTCTCATTGAAAAAAGTTGAACCGAGTTGAAAAATTCTGCCTGTGGTAATCCACAATGGCTCGTGTGCCTTGATGATGCTGCAGTCAGTGGCATGCCTGTGTGAACTGAGCCAAGACTTACGGTTCATACTGGACAAAAGATTTTAGAAATACCTGCTAGTCATCCTGTATCAGAGGATCTGTCCACGGATTTAGCTGAGCCAGGACTCTTTCTAGGACAGCAGTCTGATTCAGCTGCTGTTCTTCTCTAGTTTACTGTTAACATGTCGTAAGAGCAAGCAGGAATGGACATGCTAGCTCAGGAATCCTCCCTTGTAGTCCTCATCATCTTCCATGAGTTGGAGATGTAACATCTGCAGCAGGAAACGTCTTGGTTTGTATACAATAGGGTAGAAGATCTGGATTCTCAACTGCACAGGGAGCCTATATCTGCTTGCCCCAACCTGGTACTATCTGGATGTTTTTGATGACAGCATTCTAGACCATTGACCATGCTGGCTGGACCTGATGTCCAACACATTTGGGGCGGCAGGTTGGGAAGCCGGCCCTGTATTCATAGAAAAGGCTGAAGACATGGCATCTCTAAATCAAGAGGACACTGCTAGAAAGGGGCAGAGCTTGGCATGCTGTGTTTGCGTCCAACTCACGCAGTATGACAAAGATGGCAACAGAGGGTGGGGGAGTTAGCATGCTCCTACTGGCTGTCCTCTCCTTTCTCTGTTGGTTCACACAGAAGAAGAACACCTGAATAGAATTACAGTTATGATAGCAAGGATGATAGAGAAAGATTTCTTCCTGAGCATAAAGACTACAGTTTTGGACCTTGTTCTCACTGAAAGGGTGACAGTCTTTTGATAGCCCCACTGCAGGCTGCAGTGGGGACTCACGTGATGGAATATGTTCTCATGAAGAAAACATTCCATCTGCACTTAGAAGACTAGTGCACCTAGGAGAAGTCTTGTCTAAAACCTTTCCAACTGCAGTTCCCACCATCCCTGACCATGCTGGCAGACAATTACGAAAATTGTAGTGCAAATATCTGGAAATCTGTGGATGGGAAGGCAGTTCCAGATGGAGCCGTTGTTTTGATTGAAGGAGTGTTCCTTTATTTGATGCATCACATGAATGAAATGGTTCATGGATAACCTAGATGCAGGTCACTGATGCAGTGAATCCTGATTTGGCCGTGCATTGTTGAACTAGACCAATATGAATGGTGAAAACTGAGCTGGAGTCACAATTTAGGGATGTTTTTGTATAGTGGCGGACTGTCTTTAACTTATGGTGACCTACATATCTCTAGATAGCTCTCCACTTTGAGGATATGCGAGGATATTAGATGGGGAACCTCTGCTCTGTGGGCCTAATCTGGCCTGCAGAGGTCCTCCATCCAGCCTGCAGGACCTCCTTGGATTCTTCCAAGGGATGGGAAGCTGTGTGCAGGGGAATCTCCTCTTTCATCTCAGATCCTAGCTGGGATGCAAGTGGAGTACACAGAGCTGGGGACGCAGGCAGCTCTGGGAGAGGCACTTCTTCCTGGCCCTGGCTGAGTCTTCTGTCATGTGCCTTCTGCAGAAAAGGCACTCAGCTCTTCTGGTGGAGGGACGCCTCTCAGTGCTGGCTGAGAACATTCATGCAGGGTCCATCATCACCATTGGGAAGACAAGCCAGGGGCATGGCCGGTGCTGGGAAGATCTGCTCCAAGTTCTCTTTCATGCAGCTTCTGCTGACTCTGATGGGGACAGTAAGAACCACATAAACCAACTCAGTGGTGCTGGGCAGAACGGTTCCCTCCAACACTGAACATGTCCTCTTCTTCGAGTTGAGAAAGCCCTGGAACAGAGCACCAAGAACGGCAAAATGAATGGGGCAGCGGGGGTGGGGGGGTGGATGGCCATGTCCGCTCACATCCTTACGCCAGCAGAGGGCAGTGGGGGGGCCCATTCAAATACTTCCTCACCCCAGGTTAAATGTGAGACAGGGTTCATCATCCGAATCTCTTTTCAGCACTCAGACCTGAAATGTGTGAATAAGGAGCAGGGCTTCTAATGAGGAGAGGCAGCTATTCCTTCCAGACAAATTTGATTGGTGGCGCAGACTCAGAGTGCATCTTTATAGGAGGCATTTAATCAGGTGATTCGCCAAGGGTGCTTCTTCCATTTTCTTTATGAGAGGAACAGTGTTCTGTTACACAAAGTGTTCCCAGCCCCATGTGTTTTCCCCTCTGCTTTTCTATACGTGCCAGTATGTTCCATTACTCAACACAAGATGGCACTGTGGGACAGAGTGGAATTGGGACTTTACACGAGGCTTTCCTTGGTACCTTCATGATCATGGCGCCATCCAGGAAAATACTGCACTATCTTTGCTGTAACCGAAGTTACATAAATGGCTGGAAATCCCAGGAGAGGCCCTTGGAAGGTGATGACATCAAATAAAGGACCAGCAAACTTCTGTGTGTGAAGGATCACAACCGCACAATAAATGTATAAATGCCCATGGAGCTGGAAGGGGCCATTTATAGCACTGAGTCCAACCTACTGCTCATTTTTAAATGAACGAAACACTAGCAAAAGGTTAAATGTTTCTGGGCTTCACCAACTTTTTTCCCCACTGCAATGAAACACCACTTTAAATGTCAGTGCGACGTGAATGCTGGCCTCCCTTCTGTTTGTGTGCAGTTCAGTTTTGCCCTCCAGGTTATTGGATCGAATCAAGGGAATGAAAATAAAATATGATGACGATGATGCCCGTGGTGATGTTACTATTTATAACATTTCCCATTTCTGGGGTTTGGGGATCAGGTTTGAGAGTTTTCACTCAATTATATCTCAGTACACCACATCCTTTGATCCTAAACCTTTGCTGGGAGGCAGGGTTGAGAAGTGCAATCCCAGATCATTGCACTAAGAGAACATTGTCTTTCCTAGATGCAGATGCCTCTTGCCAGAAGGATTTTAAATCACACCATTAAAGCGGTACATTGTGTGTGTACAGAATTAACTTTGGCACACCAGTGTGTACTGTGTAACCAATTAAAGAAGGGAGTAAAGGCTAGCCTTGGCAATGCCTCTTCGGCACATCAGCTGCCTCGGAGCAAAAATGTTCTCTTTCACAGCCGCAGAACTGTAAATTAGACCCAGTTTTTGATCATTCGTTTATTTCTTGTTGCAGCAGAACCACTTTTCTTGCTGTGGTTCAGAATGGCACTTGGAGTTGGCATCAGTTTTCAGGTCTCCGGTATAACTTAGGTCACTTGGGTTATACTTAGAGAATGTATTATGATATTAAAGTAATTTTGCTCCATCTTGGATGCAGTGCAGTGGAACAAAATTTGACTTTTCCTGGAAAGAACGTATTACCAAATAATACTTAGAAATAGATTTTTCCTCTTTCCTTGCTTTTAAAGAAGCTGTTATTTTAGGTGTGTCTTGCAGCCCTTATTAGTTTTTCATTGGTTTTGAAGTGGCATCTTGTTAAAAATGTAATATTCCTAAGCTACTGCTTCTGGCAGGGTCCGGTATGAATTAAAAAGAAAAACAACCTCAGGAGGGATGGTTGCTTTGGTCCTTCTGCAGGTGTTTGTGTTGTGACCTTACCTTGGTCACTTACAATGTCTGCGGGATGGATGCTGCTTGCAATGAAGCACCTCACAGCCATTGATGAACACGTGTAGCAGTTGCACTTGTCTTGATGCCACAGGTGACTTAGAAACATAGAAACACAGAAACCAGAGCGAGTCAGAAGGGGTCTCCTGGGCCATCTAGTCTGACCTCCGGCACCAGCCAGCTCCGCTCACGACATGCCCACCACGTGGACGTCCAGCCTATCCTTGAACACCCGCACCGATGGGGCCCCAGCGACGACTTCTAACCATTTCACTGAATTAGGGGCTGAGGAATTGGCAAGGGCTGTACGAAGCTACCCACCATGCCAGCCATCATTGTTCAGCCATGGGAATATCATGTGCAACTCTCCAGTTTGGCCCAGTGGTAATTTCCTCTTCTCTGGAACGGGTGGTCCTCAGTGCAGTAGGCAGCTCTGGGAGACCCTGTCCCACTGGGCCAAGTCCTTTAACGGCTCTGCTTTGGGGCACGATTCCTGCCTTCTGAAGGACCAGCCTCACCTCTGCCACCTGATCCACGGCCCAAGGCATTTCTCTCCCCCCCCCCCCCCCCAAATGCCAAGGCTACACTTACAAACGAAATTTGCCTGCTCCATTCGGATGATCACTCTTGTGTTTGTTGATCAGGCCACAT
Source organism: Varanus komodoensis (assembly GCF_004798865.1). Lineage (NCBI taxonomy): Eukaryota > Metazoa > Chordata > Lepidosauria > Squamata > Varanidae > Varanus > Varanus komodoensis. The sequence continues at coordinate 17,036,858 of NW_025335269.1, read as the reverse complement.
TCTCTCACCCGAAGTATCCCGCGTTACCCGATGCTTGTGCAAGCAGCAGAAAGCTCTGAGGTGCTTTTTGGAACGCCCCTGGGTAATTTGGGAGCACAAGCCCGTTGGAGGCGGCCGATGCACCTCACTGGGTTGACTAACGGCGTCCTGTCCATTGTTTTCCTCTGCACTTGATATCATTCCCAGACCGAGTGTTAAGCTTGGCATCCATGGGTACTTGCTGCTGGCAACCTTGCTGCCAACCCAAAATGCCAATTACAGACAGCTGGGCTTGGTGGTTCTGCTGGGGCTAAGGAAGTGTGTGGTGCGGTGGCTTGAATGTTGGACTGGGGATGTGGGAGATCCATGTTTGAGTCCCCACTCAGGCATGACGTTCCCTGGGTGACGCTGGGCCAGTCACAGACCCTCAGCCCAGTCTATGTCACAGGGTTGTTGTTGTGAGGATAAAATGGAGCTAGCTAAGCCACCAGAGGAAAGAGGAAGAAAAGGGTGGGATATTAATACATCAGCATCAACATCAGCGCTACTTTTCCTTTGCCCAGTTTGGGTGGCCGTGACTGTTGCCCACCAGTTGAATTCTCCCACATGCCTTTGGGCTCCTGCTATAGCAACAGTGTGTCAGGACCCCTGAGGTATTCTGGGGAAAATCAAAATGGTGGATACAAGCCACACCTTTGCCACTTCACCCTAAAGTCATCATCTGCCATTATCAGAGTGAAGAGGAGGTAGAGGTGCCGGAATGGAATATGTGTGTGTGAAAGAGCTCTGCTACACCTGGTGGGTGTGCGATGCCTCCATTCCTTTTCCCATGTGAGAAGCCTTGTGGTGACAGGCTTAAGGACCTGTCAAGCTGGATGTGACTGGAGCATGAATGCCAGTCCACAAGGGGGATCAGCTCACTTACATCCCAGAGCAGCCAGCCAAATGCCCAAGCTACATTGGACACTGTGGTTTCTGCAGGTACCCGCATGGGCCGGACTACCTCTTACACATGCAGGGTTGGACTCAGAAGTATGGAAGCAGCATTTCCAGTCACATAGACCTGACGGACTGTGATAGCATCCTTTGGCGAGCTTCATGGGGTTGCACTTTATTACATGTTCCAGCACCGCACATTGGGTCTGCAAGAAATAATGGGATTCTTTTTCTTCTTTCTAAGCTTGGACTCTTAAGGCGAATTCAGTTATCTTGCACATGGCTAAAGTTAGGCTTACCTTGTATGTGTCCCACTTCAAGGTAAGGGAGAAGGTTTCCAAATTGGACCTCATTATTTTACACCTCACACCTCAGAAGTTTGGCAGGGAAATGGGAGCTTTTAAAAATAACAACCAAAACCTCCCGTATCCCCATCCTTTCTGCATTGCCAAAAGCATGCTACTCCTTATGAAACCCAGCACTTAGCCAGTAGCAGACAATGCGTTTGATCCAGGACAATATAATGGCTGAGTCACTTTTTGGAAATGATGCATTATTTAAGCGCATCTGCTTTTTCTTGAGGTAGTATTTAGTTTTCAGCAGGTGGGGTGACTGTTTCATCATACAGTGGAGGAGAGAGCACTTGCTTTTTATTCTCTGGATACCCTCAGATAATCTGGCTATAAATCTGCCTGTTTCCAGGACTGAAGTGAGAGATGTCTGTTGGGTCCTCTGAAGTTTAACATCTTGTGATTGTCTCTGGTGACAAACCTACCCTCTGGTTCTTATTTGTTTATTACTAATTATTATTATTTCTAATGCTTATAGTCAACTAACTATAGTAAAAATCTCTTGTACTGAAGAGGCTTAGCCCACCCTGTCTCTCAGCCACAGATTAGTGTGAGGGAAGAAACAGCACAAAGTGAAGCAAAGATCGAGGCAGTAGAATAGTGGCAGTGTGGCATAGTGGTTGGAGTGTTCAACTAGGACCTGGCAGATCTGAGTTGTAGTCCTCACTCAGCCTTGAAGCTTGCTGGGTTACTCTGGGCAGTCACTCACTCACTGCCTAACCTACCTCGCACAGATGTTGTTGCAAGGGTGAATGTAGCCACTGATGCATAGGTTAGCACACTGAATTGGCCTTAATAAACCCAGATGTTGGCAGGGATTAATTGGAAATAGCAAATTAATGAGCCACATCCACACACGGTCCATTGTTTTCTTAAGCAATGGCAGTTTGGCCTTAGTGGCTAATGGTGCCAGCACACACCTGTCTTTTATGCTTCATCAGATGGTTTGTTTGGTTTCCAACCTTCTCTGCTGTTTCTTGGGAACCACCCAAGAGCCCATCATCTGGGCAGCAGATGTTTCTCAATATGAAATATAATCTGTCCCACTGAGCCTCTTGGGAATAATTCTCGCAGCCTTAACAGCTTCCACTGAGGATGGGAAGAGTACATTCATTCCATGCTGCTCGTGTTTTAAAGGGCCAAAGGGCTGGATGCATCCTTCTCAGAATTACTGCTGGCTCTCAAGGGCATCCTGGGAGAAGGAGAGAGATATTTCAAACTGTGATTAAAATTACTTCTGGCTGCCTTGTAATACTATTTAGTCTGACATGCTTATTGTTTGCTCAACCGAAGAGCCAAGGGAGAGTGTGAACACGCATTCCACATGCACTGGAGATTTTGTGAAAATGTCGCTCGGGGATAGGTGGGGGCTAAATTCACCTGGAGCCCTTTGAATGAAGGCAGGAAGGGTTGGTGCTGGTAAACACACACAGTGCATGGCTGTATTTCTGTCTAATAGACCGAGCTCTATTTCTTACACTGCTGGCTTTGGAACTGTAGCACACTGTGGTATAAATACATCCATTCAGTCTGGATTCAGGCCCTAAAATGAGTTGCTGTCATTCCCTTTGATTTGCAAGTTCTTTTGCTCTTGGCCTGTTACTGATAGGAAGCTTCTCAAAGAGTATTGGGCAAGGAACAAACTGAAGGAGCTGGTGGTGCGGGGAAAGGATTTTGTTTTGCAATGTAAACTTACCTCTTCTTGAAAGGAAATGCAATCTTGTTGAACACATACAATGAACTATATTAAGCTAGTATGTGGAGGATTAAAAGCCTTAACACAACAATAATTGCACTTATTAATAGTAATGCCTTTAGATTGTGGAGGCATGTGAGACAAAACATCTGTTCCACAAGCTGACCACCCCAAGCCTGATCATCAGATCTTTCACATTTCTCTGCACCAGATGCAGAAATCATAAGTAAGGTTGATCAAACAGCTGGAACACTTCTGCATGCATGTAATGTGTTACCCTAAAGTACCCCTTCCCAGTCTTATTTTAGGGACAGGGTAGGGGAGAATCCCCAGTGATGGCCAGGTTGGTGGAAGTTGTAACATCTGGAGGGACGCAGGTGCCTTGCCTCTGCTTTAGATCTTAAACCTCATATTATTCCAAGGAAGGTTGCAATTATTTCAGTGGTGCTAACACTTTTCTGTGCAAATTACACAAGATGCACCCTGTTGGATCAGTCCAAAGGTCCCTCTAGTCCAATGGCCAACTAGATAACTCTGCAAAACCCACAAAAGAAATTGCTTTCTTCCACAGTTGCTTCTCAACAAGCTGGTACTTGGAGGCATGCTTCCTCTGCTGTTAGAGGCTGCATATAGTGAGTCCCAGAGAGGTGTTTTATTGTCTTATCCCCTTTTAAAGCCATTGAACTTTGTGACCAGCACCAAACGGTGCATTTGGACCACCCTGTCTGAACTGTAAATATGCAAACAAACAGATATTAAGAAAGATCCCTATGGACAGAGGGTGGCCAGTTATACATTATAAAAAAGAGTGCCAAAAAGAAAAAAAATGACAAGAGAGGACATTTGCATGTACAAAATTGTACTTGATGTTCACAGATATATGAACTTAGAAATAATCACTGTAATTTAAATAGAAATGCAATCACTGTGGTATGTAGTGCGGAAACCTGTGCCTCAATGGCCCATCTGATGACCAGGTAGCAGCTGTTGAAGGCAACTTCGAGAACCCTGATACTCGCCCTCCTAATGGCTTCTTAGGATGCTTTATCTTTAAGTCTGACCTAGATAGCTCTTCAGAGGACTGTCCTCTGTTCTCTATATGAGAATTCCATGGTGTGTATGTATGTGTGTGTGAGAGAAAACTCAATAGATAGTTTCGATTTGGACCTGGTGGATTTTGTTCTGTTTTTCTCTTGCTGGTGTCAGCTTGATGCAACACACAGAATATGTTGCTGCTTTTTAATAGTGGCAAGTTGTGGAAATTGGACATTTGAGGGCGGGAGGTCTTTAAATCTGTGCAATTGGGATAGTCGTTTTTTTATATTTTTTCTGCTGGCATGCTTGCACAAATGCCTGCCTGCTACGTATCCCTTGAGGGCATAGTCCCCTCTTCAAAATAGTCTTCAAAATATTCATGTTAGTTTCAGCTTTTTGACATGCTCATTCCCGTAGCTTGTTGCACCATGTTCTGTACCCACGTCCACTTTGCTGTGTGCAGGGAAGTATTGGATGAAATCAACAAGCAGGTATCCCATTGCCATCTCTTTCGTATGACGTTTCCCCCTCTTCTTCATTAAAGCAGAGGGTCAGATCTGAGATGATGCTTTCCCTTGAAATGTAAAATAGTATTCTGAACACTTACACCAAATATCCTATATCTTGAGAATCAACCAAGATAGGCTTCTACAAACAGATAATGCCAAAGAGGCAGAGTAAATCAAAGACCTCTTTAATGTAGCCAATTAAAGTGATGTAGTTTGCTGCAAATATGGTTGGCTATTTTAAAACTCTTCCATCTTGGCAGTTTATGGTTGTTCTGAGATTAGGTAACAAAGCAACATTTCTGCGGCTGCCTAATCATGTTTTGGCACCGCTGTGGGGCGATGCACGTGTTTGGCCTTTCTCCGCACCCTCCATGCTATTCATCACTCCTTAAAGTGCTCTACTTCCTGCTAGATGCAGCACTTTTGGCTTCCAGATCTGCGTATCCTGAGGGCTTCTCAGCAAGGAAGTGGCAGGAGGTGGATGCAACGCAGGTGCCAAGCAGAGAGAAAGAGGGCAAAGGCAGACGTGTTAAATTGAAATTACTCTGTTGGCTTCATCACTGGTTGGGCCCGTCATGCTGGCTGTTCTGGCTCCCGAGATTGAGGAGTGTGTACCATTCTATCCTCTAGGTACAAACATTAAGGTATTGACAGTGTCATGGGCCATGTTGTGTTCCTCACAGCTGGATGGTTATTGGGGAAGGGACTCTGAAGGTTTGTTTGCAGAGAGTAAAGTAGACAATCTTTTGTGTTTTCCCCCCATGCTTGCCAAGTAACTCTCTTTTGTAATGAGCTCACATAAATCCTTTCAATGTGCATTTTGACACATACTTACAGAAGTAGTAAATCATTTTTCTCAAGCCGCACTGTAATTCTAGAATGTGGAAAAATACGCACATGGCAATTTCTAAATTTAGGCTTGCTTCCACCAGTATTCAGAGATTATACTTGAAAACTTGTCTCTGATTTCTTGACAACTAATTTGAGGCTGCAGCAAATTTGGAAGTGAAGAAAATTGCCCCTAAGTAATTAGGGCCTTTTATGAAGCGTGGCATCTTCCAAAATACGCCAGTTATCTCATACGTTCCAACATGAAGCGGCACTGAGAACAATTCAAGGCAGGGAGGCAAAAACACCCTGGAGGGCCTTCCCGTGGTAGTGGATGGTAACACCAACATTTGCAACATCAGCCACATGGTGATGCCAAACAAAGGGATCGTCACACCAAGACATCCCATCCTACGGGGCTGTGGCAGAAGCTACTAAGTCCGGGAGGCAAAATGAACAGAAATCAGTCCTTCCTTTCTCCTCTGCCCATCTTCTGGCCTCTACTGCAGTCCTTTTCCATTTATTGATGAGTGCCTGACTAGGGAAAAGGGGAAGGAGTTAAATACTAATACTTCTCCCTCACATGCACCTGGGCGGGTGAAGGGAATCCCTTTCTTTCCCTCCCACCTCCACAAATTTTGAATGGACTCCCACATGCTTATTTTCAAGAAATGGATATGAAATAGCCATACACTTTGAAGCATGAATTTGATTCATGACATATATAAGGCATGTGTTTGATGAATAGATGTATATATTTATTTATTTTATTTTTATTTATTTTTCGATTTATATCCTGCCTTTTTCCTACAAAGGGCTCAAGGCAGCTTACATCATTCTCCTCCTCCATCTTATCCCCACAACAACAACCCTGTGGGGTAGGTTGGGCTGAGTGTCTGTGACTGGCCCAAGGTCACCCAGTTGGCTCCATGGCTGAGCGGGGACTAGAACCCGGATTGTCTGAGTCCCAGTCCCATGCTCTTAACCACTACATCACACTGGCTCCGCCATTTAAAAAACAAACAAGAGCAGGAAACTGACAGGGAATGCCTGACTCCATCCCGATGCAGCTAAGTCCAGAGCCATCTAATGACTAAACTGCAGAATGGCACCCACACACCTGTCCTGCAAGAATCATTGCTAAGTTTCAGAAGTGTGTACCACCCATCACTCTAAAGAGAACTCTCATGCTTATGTGGCCTTAGAGTTATGTTGCAGCTGGCCTACTCCATGGTGTAAGCCATGAGTATGATATATATGTATGTGTGCATACAACAACAACAAATGTTTGTGTGTGTATGAGGGAGAAAGATGGATGCCTTCTTTTTCCTCTTATTTCCCTCGGTTTAATTCTTGCACTGGATTCTGCTGGTTCCAGGAATTCCAAGTCTGTAACAAAATATTGACTCAAACTCTTAAGGAATTTGGAATTATAAAAATTAACTCGTCCCCTCCTCTTGGGCTTCATTTTACTTGCTTTCCCATGATGTTTAGTAATAGAGATTCCAGTGCAAGAGAAGCTTCCTGCAAAATATTGTGGTTATGACAAGCTTATGAAAATAAATAGCTTTCTTAAACAATAATTTGACCACACTGTGACCAATTCAGTTAAACGGAGAACAAATTGTAGAGTCTCTTTTAAGGCCAACATTTAAAAAGCTAGCATTCAGCTGTCGAATCTTGTTTTACTACTAAACGGGGTTATTGAAACTAACATAGACTGACAGTGGAAAGATTTGGGTTTGCTGCACAGATAAACAAAAGACAAGAGTCTAGCAAAAGATAAGCACCTTTAATTGATTTCAGTGGGAGATCTTTAAAGTTGTGCTTTACCCTGCCACTGAAATCAATGGGACTCAAAAATGCTTAACTTTGGGATCATGCCAAAAAGGAATACCAGTGTGTTTTTGTGTATAGCTAAATGTTTAGGTCTGTTGCAGTGCAGAAATCCGTAATTGAACTATGTACTTATCATAGCATTTAGTTTGTTCAACCAGAAGCATCTTTGTTGGATGAATGCTAGAATAAACGGATTTGTGGCTTTCAGTACTCTGTTTTGTTTTGTTGACATTGCTAGGAGATTGTACTGTTGATCCTTTTGTTTGATAACACGTAATACGATCACAAGACAAAAATTAAACTTTTCTGATTTACCCCTTGTGGATCCTAGGTATGTAGTCACGGAATACGAGCAGAAGGTATTGCATTACAAATGCAGCAAACATTTTTCCAGACAACTTCTTGTCAACAGCTTCAGGTCTTCAAAGCCAAGTTAGCCATCCTTGCCACTCGAATACTCCCCTGCCATGCATGCTGCTGAATGACATGCACGTAGATGTCGACATAACGAAAAGCCAGGCCCAAGACATTCTGTTGCCTGAGGTGGAGCATGACATGGTACTGCCAAGGTGCATGGTGACCTGGGTTGGTCCAATTATTTCGGCATCTGAGTCAGCTTTTGCAAATGCTGCTCCCCACTCATGGACATCACTGCGACCCCACACATGTGGTGCAGCTTTCCCTGTGTAAGAGAGTCCGCATGCTACCTGCAAGGACTTAATCCAGAGTGGCCAAGATCCTGGCCCCATGTGCTCCTCTGCAGGGGAAGCACACGTTGCACAGAAGCACCTGGCTGGTCCGCCCAGTGCTGGACAGTGAAGTGGGGTGGAAGCTGTTGTGCAGAAGCTTTCCCAGCTCTTAGATTTACTGCAGCAATCTAAGTGCCCGTTTCCTAAATTCATTAGTAACACTGAACAGGCGCCAATTGCAAATGCAATATTAGGCAAGCTTGGCAGTTTCAAAATGATAATGAATGGTGGAAGACTACCTGTGTGTCACTGAAGTACAAGTCTGAGTCGGGGTGAAATGGGGCTAAAAGTGGTGCCAGCAAAACTGAACGTGCCTCAACAACCTCGGTAGAAGAGAGTTCGACTCTGCTGAAATAAATGAGCGGTTGTGTGCATAAGCATAAGATGGAGCTCTTTGGGCTTCTGCAGTTAATTCTGCAGTTAATTAGTGCAGCTTTCCTAAAGGCCTTCAGATATGTTGGGCTGCAATTCTCAGAGGCTGGATGTTGCAGTCCAATATGAGGGTGCCACATGGAGAAGGCTGAAAGTGTGTGCCAACAGTTTCCAGCACCTTTGCTTGAAACTTTGATACAGTTAACAAATGTAGGGGAAGTTCATACTATGGACTGCATTCAAACAAGGTGATAACCTTCACTCAGGAACTGAATCAGGGTTATCACTGAACTGTGGGTGTTTGCTGAAAAATGACTTGTGTTGTCTGAACCTCAACCTAGATAATTAATTACGGTGAACAACCCACAGTTCATAATTCAGTAACTAACCAAGTATTCTCTTCCTTGGTTGTTCAAGGTTAAGAAGCTGCAGCTTGCTAGCACAGCTGGGTTCAGACTCACATTTCAACAACCTGTGGTTCAGTGGCAACCCACAGTCAACCCATAGTCATCCCTTGAGTATCAGTTATTGTGTTGTGTGAACTCTGTTTTTAATTTTGTACAAGTACTCAATTTAACATTAGGTGAAATATAACTTTTAAATCATATTAAGGGTTTTTAAATTTTTTCCCTCAAACATGTCAGGTGGTCTATTGAGACAAAAATTTAAGCTGGTATGCTTATTTAATGCAAATGAAATAAACATACTTAATTAGATTAATCTTTACAGAAAAATCCAATATGAATCTTATGCAAATTACTCTACATCCTTGGTACTGACCACTCACTAATCACATCCTCACTGTTATCAGAGACTTCTTCCTGGAGAAAGGTTTGGGGGCCAAATTATGCCTTCCAAGCAGAACCTAATGAAGCTCTGCATGCTGGCAGCTTTATATTGGTCTCCTTGTGAACTTGCATGTGCTTTAGGACCGCATATACATATTGTCTCACATAATGGCTGTAAGTTTCCTAAATTTTACAGAATTACTTGTTTCCCTCCCATTGGCCATTAAGAGATCTTCTGGGGTTTCTTCTGCCGTGATGAAAAGTGGAGATGTTGCATCTAAAACAGTTGAATCCAAAATGTAACTGTGCATGGTCTTTGATTTATTTCTTGTTATAATGAATCATAGGAATGCTTTCCTTGACAAGCACTTATAATTTAAATTAGAATCCCATAAGCTGGTAATAGACCCTTCATGCCTTGCTTTTCCAGAGCTTGTCAATAAGTTAAAGAAATGACACTCGTTCATATGGCACGTTTGGGGAGATGATTGGCATTTTGAGCTTGAAAGTCACTCACTGCTGTTTAGAGCTGCTATTTCAGACTCCCTTGTGTTTGCTTCTCAATATTTGTCAGCTTTGTAGTTTGCTGTAATTTAGGTATCTGAGCCACTAATTATTCTCACTTGTGAAAACTTTCCTCATAAGAAGGCAGCCTCTTTCAAAATCCTACGATTTGACAGCTTGGCTTCTAGCCTTTATCTGGAGAAATCAAATAGTTAATGCAGACTTTTCCTCCTGTAAAGTTTATTGAAGGAGTATAGTTTTACATTGGAGTGTAGTAAATATTGTAAATTGGAGTGCAGCAAATATTGTAAATATTGGAGTGTAGTTTTGCAGTTCTCGGTGAAGGCAGTCAGTGGCTTAGTTTGGATGATATGAGAGCCAACCATGATGATCATCCATGTGGGTTATTGTGCAAGCCTGGCCTGGTTTCAGCAGGATGGCTTATTCTTCTTGAATAATCCACCTTGAGAACCATGACTTGTTTCAATGTGGCTCACATCCATGATGGCTTGTTGTGTCATCTAAACCCAGGAAGATGTTCTCATTCTTGGTTGTTGAGAATGGCTGCGGAGTAGCGAAGTGTGAGGAATCTGTTGGATTCCCTCGACTCAGCTTCCTGGACTCCAGCCTGCTCTCTTTGGCCTTGAGTCTGACTTCCTGGACAGTGCATCAAGTATTTATGTGGGTGCCCACCAGGGAGCAAGCTGGTGCAAATACTGTGCAACAGCATCCTTCATTGGCTCATGTGACTTGCAGCCCTTGCTCGTGCTGCACATGCTGGGGAAGAAGATGGCTGGTTGTGCCGCCAGACTTCTGTGGTCATACACAGACTTCTTCTCACTTTGACTCACTTCCTGAGCACAAGGAAAAGCCCAGCGGACAGAAGAGGGATGGATTCTGCGGAGGATTGTTGCAGTCCTACCACAGAGTCGCTTGGCAAGAGTGGCCCAATATTGTGCCATTCCCCATCTCTCTGTCCAAAATTTACCTAGCAACTGACTAGCCCATGATACCATCATAGAGCTGGAGCTGTGGCAGGCCAATGTGCTATGCGAAAATAGGCACAGCTCCCTACTGAAACTATTTGAAGATCAGTGCTGGACATAAACGGAGCAATTCCAGATTTTGTGACACTTCCCACTTGTATTGAGCCACTTATGAAATCATAGCATTCAAAACCTGGCCTAAAAGTTTATTGTTCAGGTACAGTAACATGGGGCAGCAGGGGGAGGGAGGGAAGAAAAGCTAGGCCTGACCTTGTACAAATTTGCTTTCAACTTTGGGTCCCCATCCTCAGCATTTTCTTCCTATGCCTATACTTAATTTGTGAACCAAGAAGTGTGTGTGTGTGGGGGGGTACATATTCTTTTAGGACAAACCCCAGCATTTAAGACCAGGGATTGATGCCGCTGTTACCATCAGCAATTGTCCAAATACTCTTCCCACCACCCAGATCTGCTGAACCCACCATTCAGAGCAGGTATGGCTTGACACATGCTATGGCTAAGTGGATCTGCAACCATTACTCAAGTGTGTACCATGCATAGGCACTAGTCAGTATTTAAAGGGACATACACTCATAAGGACTTGAACTTATCTTATCCTTTCTCAACCACACCCCCACTGATGCTAGTATATGTCATTACAGCATTGCTTCCCCATCAGTATACCCCTGAAAATCAGTGTACCAATCTCTGTAAAGGTTCCTCTTCTCCCAGTCATTCACCTGATAGTATCTCCATTGTAAGCCCTACCCAGCCAGTGGCCTATTCATACCAAGCTTTTCATATAATCCCATTATCGAGCCATTTATAGAATAATCCATTTATAAACCTTGCAGTACATCAGTATCATTTAGGACCACTCTCCCTACCAGGAAAGTCTATAGCCAGTGAAGTTTGGACTCCTCATAGCACCTTACTAAGTTCATTTAGATTAGTAGCCAGGACTGTTCTCTCAGTCCTGCCAAGAACTGTCTGCATAAATTGCTACTAATCATGGTTTCACAATAAAGACTTCTAAAGAGTTGCACAGCTGTGACTGCTTATGGAAAACAACAGATAGGAAAATTAGGTAACTGTTCCGTGCGTAGACTGGGCCTGCTTCCCCCAAAATGCAGCCTTCCAAGGTTGTTACCTCAGAGTCTGAATCAGAACTGAAAGAAGCGGTGGAAGGGTCAGAGTTCGTAGCGGAAAGGCCAAGGCCAGCTGGCCCAGTGATAGGCCAAGAGGCTGGTGAGAAAGAGACCGCCTTTGGTTCTGTAGAAAAGCAGGTGGTGTCGGATGATCAGTCCCATAGTCCGGCACTAGATCAGAGGGCAGTCCAGTTGAGTAATGTCCAGTGTTCCTGCCATTTGGCCCACAACCAGCAGGAGCTACCCTCTGAGTGGAGGCAGCTCCTTTGGGTTAGGAAAGGAGAAGAAGGATTCAGTCTGGAACCAGGGTCTTAGCATGAAGCCATATTTCCTAATACCTGGCATTCTTTTGTTAATGACCTCTGCAATGCTCCTGGCCACTCTAATGTAAAAAAGGCTACAGTTAGTAGCCTCTAGTCTTGATCTGCTTGGAAGGAGAATTGGAAGAAAGACTGTCCTCTGACACGGTGGTGGAGACAGACAGCGACCGTCTGTCAGGGAGGACCAGGCTGAAAGCACAATCAGCAGGAGAGGAGAGAAGTAGGCTTGCTGATGGTGCTCCCAGAGACCAGCGTGGAGGGAATTGGCAGCAGGAAGGAAACAGCGTTCTCTAGTGAAAGAAAAGCAAGGGGAGGTGAGCAGGTGAAGTCCAGCTGCTTCTTGACTGTTGGAGACTGGTGTGTGTGTGCGTGTGGGAGGGTAGTTGCTTCTGCCATGGACAGAGTCAGCACAGAGGGGAGGCTGAGCAAAAGTGGCTTCTTTGATGAGGGGCAGGCAGGCAGGTGAAGAGGGAGCCAGGAGTCAGGAAACTTCTCCAGGACTTGGAGCACAGAAGGGAAAGGTGAGAGCCGCTTCTGAGTGAGAGTGAGAGCCACTTCTGCAACTGCTGGAGAGCTGAGAAGGTCTCAGCAGGGGAGGGGATGGTGAGAGTAAACTGCTTCTCAGGCAGGCCAAGAAAGCCTTAAGCTAACTGCAGATGAAGGGCAAGGCCAAAGAAAAATCCCCAAACGAAATGGAAGGGCTTACCAGTGTTATTTTAAACAGACAACTAACATCAGCTGTCAATCTGCCAAGGAGTGGGGGATGGTTGGGAAAACTTTCTGTCAAGAGATAGAAAAAGTGAAGCATATGCAGAGTTGCTTTGTACCCCAAGAGCAAAAGGGCCACAACTGTCATGAGTGACCCAAGGATGGCAGCTTAGGAATGTTCCTGCAAAGGCCCCTGGGGGTGAGTGAGTGGACTGAGTCAGAAAAGAGACACGGAGAGCTGCTTGCCAGCACCGTTGTGGGTTATTCAGTGAAGAAGACCGTTACGTTTTATTATGAGGGTGGGTTATTGTGACAGGTGAACCCACCCAATGTCAACACAGCCACTGAAGATACCAGCATGGGGTTAAATACATGTGACCCTTTTGTGTCGTATGTGTCACGTATGTTTGTGTGTGTGCTCTAGCCTTTTTTAACCAATCCTATTTATATCTAAAAGGTCAGGTAGCAGATAGTAGATAGCAGGTATTCCCCCAAAAGGGACAGTGTATAGGGACTGGGCCTGCTTCTTTCAAAATACAGCATTTCATGCTAGAAAGTTCAGACTTTTTAATTTATAAGACTATCCCGCCCCATTAGCCATAAGGCTCCCTCGAATTAGAACAGGATGGGCTGAAATGTGTTACTGAAATGCCATGGTTAATGAATGAAATGAGCCAAGTAGCTGGTGAGAACTTTGGTTCAGGAGGAGACAAGGGGGATTAGAGGGGAAGGGGCGCGAGTTCCTCACTCACTGGTTTGCCACCAAGCCAAATGAGTGGCCCAATTTTGTCCCATCCATCTGGCCACAATCAGCCTGAGCCTCCCTGAAAGTGGAGCCAGCCTTTTTGGAAGAGAAGGGAAGAGTGGTTTTTTGGGAATCAGCTCCTGACTTGTGCAAGAGTCAATTCTGCCAGTTAGATGGGTCATTGCTTCACAGATGCTACTTGTCAACAACTTTATTATTACTCACTCAGTATTGAAAGGCCATTCTAGCTCAATAAATGACAGACTTTTAGGCTTTCATCATTATCCGCCAGAAGGGAAAAAGAGAGAAAGATGCTCATGGTGAAATGTGTCTTATTCCAGCACAGTGAATTAACTGGGTACGGTTTTCCTTAAGGACTGTTCAGCCTCTCCACATTTCCGTCAAAGCCATAGGCTCAAGGGTAGGAGGCCTGTTGGGATGCTGTGTATAATCCTGTAAATACATCCAGAGTTGCTTGCACTTGTGTGGGGTTGGAATCCAGTCGTCAAGCCTCAAATAGGAGAGTCTTTTTGTTAAGGATTGTTTTCCTCATATTGGCTAGAATCACTCAGAATATTGTTGCTCAGGGTGGACTAAGTATTCAGTATCGAATGCAAAGTAGCTCAGGGCCCAATCCGGTCAGGAAACCCTGAGCATCCATATTTAGAGGGCATCTCATGCAGAGCAGAAGGAGCAGCGGAAGTGACTTCTGCCCTCCCCATGCCACACACGCATCCTCACACTGCCGGATGGATGGTTTTGGACATCTAGCAGGGTACTTGGAGCCACACGTTATCTTGCCTCTGAGCTCTGCTTCCTTCCCCATGCATGGTGGGTCTTGTGCCAGTTGCTGAGCAGGGCAGGACAGAATGCATCCAAGGCAGGAGTACTGTTGCTGGGAATTTGATGTATTTCAGATCCCTCAGATGATGTTTAGGGGCCCATAGGATTACTTCCTAAATATATATTACCAAAACTTGTCTGTGGTCCAGACCTGGCTTGAGTATCTTCTTGCTGTTTTCAGCATTTGGTTGACCCAAATGCTGAACTTTCTGGATCCACTAATATTTCTCAGTTTGCCTTTTGCGCAACAGTGTGGATGGACACATTTGACACTTAAGTGAAAGAATCTACATCTTTGCTGTAGGAACCATTCTTTAATATTTCAAGCTGCCTCAAATTCCGGAACAGGAATAGACTTGGCTGTTTAATAATGTAGCACTCTAGTGAGTATAAACCTGAAGGGAATTTTTTTCAAAATGTCTCACCCTATTAAGTTAAGTGTAATCTCCATCTAGACAAGGGATGTGGGTGTCAGGTTCCCAGAACCAATCTCATTCATATATTTTGGAACTGTCCTAATATTTAACAATTTTGGAATGAAATTCTCATAAAATGCAGACGATGACAGGACATCAGTTATCAGCTAATCTTAAGATTATTGTACTGTGTTCTTTGAAAGGTGGCATTCAGTCTGTACATTTACAACTGGTAATAGCATTGTTATAAGCAGCCAAGATATGCATTGCCTAATGGTGGAAAATGGCAGTGTTTCATATCTTTTCAGGAAAATCTGGGATATAGCTTTTCTTTAAAAGTTAACTTATTTTACAGAAGGACAGAGTAATCCAGGAGATGATATTATACCAAGATGGGGATTATTTGGTTTACAATGAGATATTTCAGGATAATATTGAATAATATTTGGCTTTTTCCCCAACTTATGGCATTCTGTTATTATTGACTTTCTCTAATATTTCTAGTTTGCTTGATAACACATATTTTAATATATTTGGTGTGGTTGCTGAATTTTTGTTTATATAGTATTTATATATGTGTATGATGCTTATGCTTTAAATATAATAATGATGATGATGATAATATGGTAAATAGTTCAAACATCTTTTGGTAGCATCTTTTGCTACTCATACCAGCAAGATACATCTCTTTCACTATTGTACTGTGGATCGTGTGCTTACTCAGAAAAGAACTAGAAATTTGGATCCAGACTGATTAATTTGAACACAGTCATCATGACCTACATCTCACTGATAAGAAACTTGTGTCTACCACAAAAAATGGCAGCCCACATCAGATATTTCCTCCTTGTCCTCTGTAACATGAAAATAACTTACTCTGTGTCTTGCTGACACCAATACATTTTTCACTGCCTTTCCGTATTGGTGGCTGCTGCTGATGGGGACAGGAAATGCTCAGTGTGATGTAGTCAGGAGGACACAAGCTAAGCTGCATTCCTTTTCATGGAGAGTCAAGATGGATCCCCACACAAGGCTGCCTCTTTTGGCAGAAGGCCTGTGGTATCTTATTATATGTTATTCTGCCCTTAATGGCATGGACAACTTGTAACCTTCCAGATATTTTGGCCTATAACTCCCATCAGCTTTAGTCAGCATTGGCAATGATGAGGAATGATGGGAGTTGTAGGTAAAACTTACGTTGGAGCCTAACTTGCCCACACTTTATATAAGACAAGTGTAGCAGTTTTCCTTAGCCAAATTTTGATAGTGAATTAATGCTGTATATGTTTACCATGAATGCAAGCCTGGCGTTACTTATCCATATGATGTTTTCAATGGAACTTGTGTTTTACTGACAAATGCCATTAAAGAGAGTGAGGTGGCCTCCTTACACTGTAGGAGTTGCGGGCTTTGCTGCCGCAATGTGACTAGCCTTGGATATGATGGAGCTTGACTTGGGAGGGCTTTATGCTATACTGCCTCAGACATGGAAAAGTCCTTGGACAGCCCTATGTGATACTTCTTTCCTTCCAGATTTCTCAGATCATTTGTTAACTGATTCTTCTTTGCTCTTCTGGGTTGAGAGCCCACATATTTATAGCAGAGGCTGGGGGAATACACATGTGAGGGCTGCTGCACTCATTTCTTCCTGGAAGACTGTTGGGCTTGGAAGGCTTTAGCTTGTCAAAGAGTTCGTGGATTTATTGAAGGAAAATGCATTGACTTTGCTTGCTACAGTGGGCAGGCGGGTGGGCATCTATAGACAGGATCACCCAGAGCAAGGTGGGTGGTCAGATGTAGCTTGTCAAGGCAAGGGCTGTCACCATGGAACTTATGTATTCATTTCTTGTAATGTTAATGAAACATTCCTTTGCTTTTGATTTCCAGGGTCTTGGTTGGTGCCCCAATGGCAGATTCTAAATACAGTCCCTCTCTTAAGTCCCCAGGAGCTGTGTTTAAATGTCGTGTTCACACTAACCCTGATAGGAGGTGCACAGAACTGGATATGGGTCGAGGTATGTATGTGTAGACCTTTTTTAATGTTTATGCAGATGAAACCACCTTATTTTAAAGACTTCTCTTCCCAAGACTCTTAAGCCTTTCCTGCATATGAAACTTCTGCTCTGCTTTGACTTCCAGGGCCAGTGTAGATGTACAAGAAATAACCTCCATAAAAGGAGGAACAACATGGCATGGGAAAATGTCATACCAGTGTCACCCCTTCCAATATCTAGCACATGTCTCTTCCTTGCTGTTCCACCTTACTGTAGATTGGACCGGTTAAAAATTGACATGTTGCTCCCATCCTTTCCCCTTATTTCCTTCTTTTCACCCCACTAAAAATAGGGTCTGATGTATCTTTGTGCTTTAATCCAAAGTTCTTTGAAGTTCCAGCTCTTCCTGGAACATTGGTCCTCCTCACTCTTTCCTGTTCCTGGGGTTTCTGCAATGCTGGCAGTATTCCTGGGGAGGGGGTGGGGGTGGGGAGTCTGTACATCACCAATTCTGGGAGTTTACCCTGTCACTTAAGAACCTTCTGTGGCTGTTTGATCAAGACAGCTAAGAGTGAAGAAGATTAGTTCTAGTGGCACCATAAGACACAAACAGGTGTTATGGAATGATATTAGAAGTCCCATCTCCTTTGTCAGTGTCTTTACATGGTGATAATAACATGGTGTCCATTTCCCATGGATTGACTTGTTAGGTAGAATAGGGATGTGGAACTTCCACATCTGGAACATGCAACCTTCTTGGGTTCTTCTAGGAGATAAGGCTTAGTTCGAAGCCTTGCCCTCTAGTGGCAGGGTACTTAACTAGACCTAGGAGGAGCAGCTGCAGTGTTTTCTAGTATCAACTAAGTGGCTTCTCATGGTACCTCCACAGGAAAGATGCATGCTCCACGAAGCCAGGGAGCCAGTAGTTTCCAGAGCTTCCAACACTGGCCCAGTGTTTCTTTTCACTGTTGCTGATAATGCGAGTTTGGTAGAGCAGGCACCCAAGTAGGCTGGCCTTGGGAGAAGCAGCTTTTTTTCCCCAGGCCTGCTCCTTTCAGAAGCTCTGAGAGAACAGCAATAACATCAGTGGCCATGGGTGCACCTGGTGGCATCATCCTGCCCACTTCAGCCCTGGTGGGAGGCAATCTAGATTCCCACTCAACGTCTCTTCCACACTCCTGATGCAGATGCTGAAAACACTCTCATGGCCTTTGATAAACCTGGTAGTTTTGGCTGGGCCACTATATTCTTTTGATCATTCATTCTGATTGGGAAGGGCATTATGCTAACGTGAATTCACCCTGAATCCACCAGATAGGATAAGGCTAAATTAACTGAAGTGAGCATTTCCTGTAGATATTCCAGAACTTAACGTCATGTTTACCCCTGATAAACTCTCACCAGGCTTCCTGCGTTTGTTTCAGCTAATGTTCGGGGAGTACCCTGCGGGAAGACATGCAAAGAGGATAGAAATGATGAATGGATGGGTGTAAGTCTGGCCAGACAGCCCACGGCTTCAGGAAGCATACTGGTATGCTCAGTTTCCCTTAGTCTCATTAAACTGTTAAGTGTCACGTTGTCACTGATAGTTGGTGTGTGTGAATTAATGTGCTTTCCTGGTGACTGACCGAGTCCAGCTAACTCTGTAATCGCTTCCTTTAAGGAGAAGGCACATCAGATCCCAGGGACAAAGCTTGCTTCTAGAAGGAAAGCTTCAAAGCACTGACACCTGCCATCCTCGAGGGCTTCCTTTTAAAAGCGACAAGGGCTTCAAGACTTGGAACAGCATAAATGGCACTCTGTCTTCTTATGAAAGAGACTTTTCTCCTTCCTTTGTTATTAAAAAGAGAAAAAGAAAAAAGAAATTACATGCCCGGGTAGAGATATTCAGTACATCATGCCCAATCACAGAATTTTACAAGAAAACTTAAATTTGTGTATAAGCCATATGTTAAGTGAGCACCCGAAATGCCTATTTTGGGGGATTGGCCTGCTGATGCCAGTGCTTAAGCACTGAAGTCGGTGGAAATAGTTTTTCTGTATCCGGGTGCCTTGCTCATGACAGAGAATGTTGCAGATTAGTTACGCAAAAGCATGGCGGACTTTCCCATACCCAATGGCCTTTGGCCACCATCACCCACATTTGACCCATTAGTAGTGTGTACCAGCTCTCCGCACATGATGCATGCATAACGGAGTCCCGTTTGTAGGACATCTGGGGGCTTGCCTCTTTAGCCTTGCCTTTGGCAATGGACAGGTTCCCAGGATCACGAGGGCAAATAAGCCAAGGTGGCTTATCTTCCCTGCCCCATGCATGCCAGGGAAGATAAGCATGCCTGGGGCAGGGAAGATAATGTGCCCACAATTTGCCCAGTTACTCTTGTGGTATGTGGGTTTTTATTTATTAAATTTGTATAAAAGCTGCCCATTAGCATCATGTTCTCTGGGCAGCCATTACAATAAAATAACATTAAATAAAATAATTCAGTTAACATACGGCAATAAATAAGATAAAATACAATATATATAGTCAAGCCAAAATGGAAATTGATAAAATCAATACATTAAAACTGGTGCCATTAATATAGATGGTTTAAGTAGTGCCGTAGGTGTGTCGAAAAAGAAAAGTTTTCATCAGACACCTAAAACTCAGATGGGTGCCTGATGAATCTTCAATGGCAGGGCATTCCACAATTGTGGGTTGTTATGTTGTTCAGACCCAGCAAGGTTTGCAGCAGGGGATGGCTTCCAAACCACCCCAAAACCCTACAATAAGCCATGGTTCCTGGGGTGGTTTCTAAGCTATCAGTTACGGATGATATGGCAGTCTGGGTGTTACAAGGGCAATTAGGCAAATCAAGACCAGCACCCACAGGGCTGGGAGAAGAAGCCACCATGATTGTGTGAACCCAGCCACTGTGTTTCTCCTCTGATCTCCGCTCTAGCTATACACCTGGAAGACTGAAGTGAGCAAGTATTTGCTTATAGACTTCCCCATGTGGAGTGCTCCCTGGTTTTGAAATCCCTGAGCAGCAGTGGTTCTAGGATCTGGGGGAGTCTCCAGGCTGCAAGGCTGTCAAGTGGATGGACAGTGAAGGCAGAGACCTGGAGGACAAGCCTGGGATGAGCCAGGCCTCCTGAGGGAAGGGCCAAATGTGTGTCCATGAAGTCCCTTTCAACATGCTTTGCTCCTTCACACAAGCAATGTGAAAAGGGGGCCAAAGTATAACAAAGGCCTCAGCAAGTACAGCTGAGTAGAAACTTCTACTTTTGCAGATAGATATTTAGCAGTTCTGAAAACACCTCCGAATTTTGGCAGCAGCCGAAAGATTGGCTTCTTTATTTCCATTTCTAAGCATTTGCTTGCTTTATTTATGCAAGTCTCTGCCTTCCAGAAATGAATGTGTGGGGAAAGCTGGACAATTGGACATTCATGGACAATGTGTGCTTGCAAAGGGGAATATGTCTATTTTGGGGGGCGATGTATCCATTCTGCTTCTCAACCACATGAAGCCTGTTGCTGCCACTGGGATGTACAAACCAAACCTTAATGCCTTTTGAGGTGCATTTATGATTTCAACCCCACTGAAATGTGTAGATGTATAAAACAATCAAAATCAAAACTAGAGGCTATTTGGTGCAATTTTGTTGTCATGTTTCATGGAAATAATTTTAATTATGATGGGAGAAGATTAGTAGTTTCTTTGAATTGACATGCTCTACTAAAGCCACCTATGAAGAGGCATGGATGTCTAAGTACTGCAGTATGCTTCTGTTAAATAACAGTTTTGGAGAGAAAGCTAAATAGATGCCTGGAGATGAAAAAAATGCCGACAGCATGAGCTCTGAATATAATTTTAGAAAGTCCTTTGGACTTTGAAGTATTATCATTACAACCAGTGTTTGTATTAATGTAAGTGTTTTAATAACATAGCAGGAGTTGCCAGTGCCTCCCATGCTAGGACTTCAACATTATTCTCTTCCTTGTACTGGAAAAGTAACTGGGAGCAGTGCAAGTCAGTTGTGGGAAAGTTTCATGTCTTTCCATCTTTTTATTTTTTCACTCTGTTTATTGGTCATGCAATTTGTTTTCACCCCCTTCTCTCTGAAGTATTGACCTTTAAATTTTTTTTTAAACAATTGAATGGTTACAAGTGCAGATCCATATGTGCCTGAGAAGGAAGTCTCAGAGTATTTGAGGTAGCTCATTCGCAGCAGGCAAGTGTAGGTTTGCACTGTGTCCTGTGTCGTTCTGTGGCTGGATTTTAGAGTCCACGTTTTAAGTGTGCAGGATTGCTTGTCAATTCTGTACCTGCATTAACCTCTTCATGGTTGGAAATCTGAGCTCCCATCCGAGCCTCACTCGAATTAAGTAAACCCCAAGGGCCCTAGGGATGGCTTGGGAAGATTCGATGCTCAGTTGCTGAGTCTAACCAGATGTGGAGTTGGTTATTTACCTGGAGAAGAGACCTCCAGGATGCAAGAGAACTTGCTTCACTGGAACTTTATTCACTTCTTTTACCTTGTTGGCTGTTTGGTCTGTGGTTAGAACAGGGATTGCCAAACTTTTTGGGTTCATAGACAAATCTGAATGTGGCAGGTTTGATGGGCGGAGGGGCACTCACAAAAAATGGCTGCTAGAGGGGAGCTGCCCATTCACATGGCTACATTTTTGTGTTCCAATATTCATTCTACAGAAGACAAACTGCTGAGTTTGAGAATTTTGTGTGAACCATGAACCAGGAAACCCATGCTTCATATTTGAACTAGGCCTAGAGATGCCTTATTTACAAAGAATCACGTTCAGGAAATGCTCTCTTTCAGGAGAGCAAATTTCTTCCTCCCTTCTTTAGGCTAGTTATGGAAAACATCAGAAATGTCCTTATCCAACGTCAAAACTAACCACATTTACCTTTATCCAGGAAATGAAGGCCCAGTTAGTTAGTGTCTAGCAGGGCTGAATGGGGTTAACTATGCCTGACTTTGGTACTGATGTTTTCCTTAGGGAAAGCCTATTAGGGAAAACTGGAAATATGGTTCTGAGAACTGATGAGGTCAGTGGTTTAGGAAGAGGATGTTCTGCATGCAGAAGGTTGCAGATATAATTCCTTTCATTTCTAGCCTTTTTTTAAAGGAACCAATAGTATGTCATGTGAGAGACCTGTGTTGAGACCTCGGAGATTCTTTTCCAGTCAGTGTAGACCAGGGGTGGAGAACTTCAAGCCCAGGCACCAGATGCAGCCTCAGGAGTACACAATGGAACATACTCCAATAGTTAGAGCAAAACAAGTACAGCAAAACATATGGCCTTCTAGATCAGGGATGGACCTTGAGTCTCTGGCCATCCTTGGATCCTAATCTAGCCCCCCTGGTTTCCACAGATGACCATGCCTCATTTCAGTGGCCCCACCTATTTTCTTTCAACAGTTAGCTGGTTTCTCAGTTTTTGTGCCATTTTTTCTCCCAGGCTAAAAGGGTGAAACGAAGGCTTAGTTATTGGCAGTAAAAGCTTTAATATTCTAAAATATGCAAGTATTGGGAGGGGAATTTGGGCCCCACCATTTTAGCCTCTGGCTCCCTGGAATGAAGCTCTTGAGAGAGTCTCTAATATGGAATTTTTTGGCCTTCAGTTGAAACAGGTTCTGTGCCTCATGTGCACAAGGCTAGGCTCTACGCACAGATAGGCCTGACACAGGGCAGCTTCTTGCATTACAATGTCAACTGACTTGCTTTGCCATTCTGGCTGTCCATTTCAGCCTAGATTTTGGCATCCCTGTAAAACAGCATCCAGTTTTTCTTCCCCTCTCCTCCTCATACCCTTGCCTAGAAATCTTCCCGAATCATTCCTGCTGGTGTCACTGAGATGCTGTTGATCCTTTCAATTTACAGCAGCCCCCAATGTTCTTCCAGGAGAGTTTAAATAGGGTAAGTGATGTGGATCACTGGCAGTTGCTCCTCGTGTCAAATATAAATATATAAAAATCCAGCATAATACTGTCATGAGACTTTATTTATTTTGCCATAATTTAACAGAGGCTTTTGTTGCAATGGTTTGGATTGGCTGTACATTTTCACTGTATGTACAATTCCTTCCTTCTTGCAACACATCCTCTTCTGCAGTTTCCTCAGGAGACTCGGAAAGCTGGCCTTGACCCCGCATGCTTGTGAGATACTGTCTTCCATGAAAATGTCTGTCTGCCTTTTGCATTCACAGTGGAAATGCTCCATGGGAGAAGCTCTTTCCTGAACACTCTTGATATCAATATTTCATGGTTTTGATTTAAAATCTAAATGCAATGTGTTGAGGGAATTAGAATCGTAACACGGGTGGCTGAAAAGAGCAAATAACATGTCTTCAGTTGCTGACTAGGTTCCTTTCCATTCATCTGGCTGTCAAAGCTGAGTGCCCTTATAAACATCCTTTGTCGAACTGTAGTATTCCGTGCTCTGACATAAGAGGACTTAATGAAGAGACACTTAAGACGAGCAGCATCAATAGGCTGGTATGATGACTATCTCGGTTTATCACACAGCTGCATCTGTGACACCAAGCACAGTATGCCCAAGTACTGCTGAAATTTTTATTAATTATATTTATATACTGCCCAATAGCTGAAGTACTCTAGGCAGTTTGTGGCAGTATAAAGAAAGTAAGCCTACCAACCTCTTAAAAAACATTTGATTTTCACTGCCCACTTTCCTTTTTATAAATGAAGTCTGAAATATATTCAAAGAAAGGCATTTAAGCTTTGCTGAGAATCCTGTTTTCCCACTCAAATTTAGTGGGAAATTTGCTCCAAGTAGGTTCCTGGAGAATGTCAAATGCTTGGACTCACTTGAGAATTTTGAGTGCTTTTGACTGTGTCCAGAGCAGGGTCTTGTGTCAACCTTAGAGGGACACCTTCCCTCAGACCAGGTGATTTGCTGTGTATGGGAGTCTTGAGGCATTCTCCTGCTGCCTGTACCCCATAGAGGGCCTTTCTGCCTTGGTATAGAGACCTCTTGAGGTAGGGCAGGACAGTGGGAACAAAGCAACTTACCACATTACAGCTCCTTACTAATGGGGTAGCACAACTTGCAAGGTGGCACGTTGACTCTTCTCGCTGTGGATCCCAAGGCTGTAGTTGTCTGACAGACAAACTGGTGAGCCTGGGAAAGTAATCAGATATCACTTCTATTTTTTGCATTAATATTAGTCAAGGGATATTGGAGAAATCTGCAGCAGACTCAAATGAGTTCAGTTTTTAATGAACTTGATCCACAGAGTCCATGGTGGATCAGGTTTTCCTGAATTGCATGGATTCTGCAGACTCACAAACTTTTTTGATTTCTCACAATATGGTATCCATATAGTCCTAGAAAAATATGCAAAATAGAAATATACTATTCAAAAAGGTATACTTATGAACGATAGTGTGAAAATGTATATTTGGGGTTTTGGTGTATTTTGAGGGGATTTGAGTGATTTTGGAAGTATAGGTTTGCATGAATGCAAATTTGTGAAAATATGCATGAATACATTTGTGCAAACTCTGATTCCATCAATGAGCATAAAACAGAATGGAAGATACCTGATGATCCATGAAACACAGACTGAAATCGTTCAGTTTCTTTTTTACTCTGAACCTGTAGATGAGAAGAGCTCAAAATCTGGGGCCAGTCCAGTAAAATGATCGTGTCTTTTTAAGAATTGGTTGCACACAATGGCCTGTAGCTCTAATGATAAGCCTGTGACCTCTAGATCTTGTTAGATTACAGCTCCCATAAACCCTCAGGCATGCTTGCTGAGGCTGGTTAAAGTTGGAGTCCAATGACACCTGGAGGCATCCTCATCCCAGTCTGTGAAGCTATCAGAGGTAGCTGAAGTATCATCATTTCCTGTGGTGTACGTGTGAACCTCCTTTGTCCTGCTGTTGCCTCTGATTAAACAGAGCTTGTATGTCCAGGGCCACCTGCATCTACAAGGCCTAGGAATGGGGAAGATGGTAGGATGAGTGTGGACAGAACAATGAATGATCCACCTGTCCTGCCACCTTCAACTCTCTGGACCAAAACTAAACCAGCCCATGTCTGTCTTCAGCCGCAAATATTCTGGATCCAAGTGCGAACATTCCCTTTTTCATGTGCTTTGTTCTCCTTAGGCCTGTGCACACCGTTGGAAAAATGTCTACTATGAGACTGAGTATATTCTTCCACATGGCTTTTGCAACATCATCCCACCCAATCTAGGCTCCAATGGTAAAAAATTAATCCCTTGCTATGAAGGTAAGGAGTATTTTTATTCTTGCATAGACTCTTAGTTGTGATGGAGCAGTGGTTGTTTATTCATGTCACCAACAGTTAGTGATAATTGTGGCACTCAGTACATTTTAACAGTCTGTCCTCACATTGTATTCCTTTTATATTGTATTATTATTGTTTTTATAATTTAAACTGCAGTGTAAACTATCCTGGGAGAAGTGTGTGTGTTTGTGTATACAGGTAAAGGACAGTATGGAAATACCGGAATAATCTCTTTAGCACCTGCACCCCTGCTTTGCTTCAATAAAAGACTTTAAAAAAAGGAATACCAGGCATTTAGGCTGAATATCAAGCATTTAAAAGCCTAGTGTGGCAGCAATGGGGAAAGATGTCTATCTTTCAGGAAGACTTACCTGGGGACAATTTCAGTCCCACAATACTCAGTAAGGCAGACTTCTAAGAAGCATGTTTGGGATTGTCCTGTTAATCTCCCGTTCTACTGAGTAGCCTTCAAACATTTCCAATCTAGCACTCTCCTTTAGCTGAAACATGCAAGTGTGGGCTTATTTTTTGCTCCTTGTATTTCTGTGGTGTTACCTGCTGCTACAACCCACCTTGTGGGTTTGTCTTTCTTTCCCCTGGTTTGCTATTTGTATTGAAATGGGAAAAGGTGCTGGCTGATCCTTTCATCTTCTTTTCCTGAGGGTTGTGCTTAATACTCGAACTCTCTTGACAAGGCGGATTCCTTTTGTCAGAGAGTTGGATTTAGTTTGGATGGAGCTTATCTATGGGCACATCTTTTCATGCACAGATTTTCCAGCTCTCGGGTTTCTTCCAAAGCCAGAACAGGTCAGTAACAATGGAGGAGTTGAGAGAACACTCAGCATAAAACTGGCTGAGCTGAACTGGATTTTAGCTTGGTGACTGATGATGTGGTTAAACCTTCTTTTCATGTGTCAACTGAATACATTACATTATAATATAAAATTGAGTTTTAGGGAGGAAAACATGGCATGGAGACTGTAAGAGTTTATACTTTGGAGAATTAAGAAAATTAACAATTGTTTGGGGGAAATTTGGGTAGTTCTTGCTTTCCCAAATGGAGCTGTGAATCCAGCCCATCTCTAATAAAATGAAATTACAAAATCTTCCCACTTTGAAGATTGTCTTAGTTTCTTTTTCCTTTCTGATGGCAGGATCAGTCTTGAGGGACTGAGAAAATTCATGCGCATCATGCAGTATTTTCTTTTCATTAGACACTCAGATTCCCAGATAGAAGCACATCACCTGTCTCTGTGTGTGTGTGTGTGTGTGTGTGTTTTGTCCTCTTTGGGACGCATCACCAATTTTGAAGAAAAATGCTTCAGCAACTAGATATCAGTCAGGGATTGCTGTAAAAATAGAAGTGCGTAGACCCAAAGGCTGTGAAGCGGCCAGTGGAAAATTGACAGTTTTGGTAAGGCCTGCTATGCATTGTATCATGCTACAAACTGGAAAGTCAGAGGGTTGATCACTTTGTCTGCCAGCTGGCAAATTCCACTGTCACATGGGGTGACCAAGTTTACTTTTGGTGAACTCTGTAACTTTCAGCTTTTACATGCAGTTAATTAACTTGGTTTTCCACTGAAATGATGGCTGCAATCCACTTCTCAGAAGGAGCCATGGTTTGAAATTGACTGGGATCCTCCCTTCCTTTAATAATCCCTATCAAATGCACCCTCCAGGAAGAAACAATGAAATCCTTGGCTGGGAGTCTCCCTCTAAAGAAGGGACAAATGGAAATCAAGGGTGGGACAGAACCAGTGGAGGAAGCAGCTGACTCCAAAACAGTTGTCCAGTAATCGCTAAATGGAAGTTTTTGAATTAGTCAGATTTTTGTGCACTGTTTCCATTGGTAACAAATTTTAGGATTGGTATGAGGTATTGTCATGGCCGTATGGGTCTCCAAGGCCATATGGGTCAGATTCAGGAAAAATCTCCTCTTAGGGAAACAGTGTCTAAAGGGCCACCAGATATTTGAATCCCCAGCCCTGAGGCTACAGATAGTGTTCTGAAAGCATCTTAGGGGACCGGGATAGGAGGAGTCTGGAGAGGCCAGAATATGAACTTCCCAGCTTCACTTCCTCCCATCCAGCATGGTCCAGAACGCAGGGAAGGAGGATGGGGAGATAAGGATCCCCCCACTGCTCCTCCTGCTCAATGTGCAATGACCGTAGGATTCTCAGTTTGGGTAGGCATCATGATAGGACATCTATGAGGTATAAGGAGCAGGGCATTTAGGACATCTCTAAAGTCATGCCATAGCTTCCACCTCCACAGTCACTGTCCGCACAGAATTCATGCATCAGAGAGGCACTGATTTTCATGAATATACATCACGTGATTTACAACCCTGATTACCCAGGGGCCTAAATCATGTGGGGGCCTCCATCAGCCCTGTGGAGTCCCCATCCACACACTCCAGAAGTTCTGGAGAACATGATGATGGCAGAGATGAGGGTTATGATTCTAGGAATGGAAGTAAGCATGCAGACCCACTGTCCTTTTTTCCAAATCAGCAGAATGGTAAACATAATTTTGCATCCATACTGAGGTGTGCATTCCCTCAGTGAATTGTGGGTGCATAGGAGCGTCCCATGCTTGTCAACTTGCATGCTCAGGTATGTGTCATGAAGAAGTAGCATTCATTACTGCAGATTTACCAGGTCAGACACTGCTTCCTCCACTGAGTTCTTCCATGTGGACAAGTTTCCAGTGTGTGAACTGGATCATAAGTCAGGAATCTAACCTTGCCATGCAATGCTACCGGTCATTGTTCCAGTTGTAGGCAGGTGTGGCAGGCACTTATCTCCTTGCGCTGCGCCCCAGTAGGCATCCGACTGCCTAGGGAGTTGTCATCAGTTACGACCACACAACATGAGAGTTGTGTGGATCCTGCAAACATTAGTGGAGACCATCTATTATAGAATGACCTTCCGAGAGCAATTCGCCTGGCACCATCATTACATTCTTTTCGGCACCAGGCGAAAACATTCCCATTCTCCAGAAAATAAATTATTAATAAATTATTCAATACTGTTCAGTTTTAAGGCATAGTTTTATATTGTGTCTTAATTTTAATATATTATTTTAATCTATTCATATCCGGCCCGAACCTTCAGCTGCATATTGTGTATTTTGTTGTATATTGTTTATTATTATATGTGTACATGTTCTAGTATAAAATGCGGATTTTACTGTTTCTTGTAATCTGCTTAGAGAGTCCTTGGGACTAATTAACTGCAGAATATAAGTCAAAATGAATGAATGAATGAATGAATGAATGAATGAATGAATGAATATTAGAGGAGGTTGAACTTAAGAGGCAGCCTCTAGTAGGTGAGAGGAAGCCAAGGTAGAGGGACAGGGGGCAAGAAGAGTACAGCTTGCAGTTTAGGCTCTCTGACTGTGGTTGCCAACCACCATGGTATTGGCGAGCCCTGGCCAATCTCTTGGAGGACGCCACTCCTAAAAACGTGTCCCTCCCCAACATCCACCCACTCACAAACACACACAAAAGGTGGCATATGGCCCAGGAAGGATTATATGTCGCTTCTATCCAGGCAGGATAACTGGAAGCCAGTTAGAATATCCTGGAAAGTGGTAGGGAAGTAGTGGCCTGGAATAGGGAAAGTGGCAGGGAACATAATTTTATTCTTACCAGGCCTTGTGGATTAGCGAATGTTTCAAATCATTCACCCAAAGACCCTGCTTCTAATACTGTGGGAATTTGCATTCATTTAACTATTGGCATGGATACTGCTCTTGAGAACTTTACCTCCTTGTGCAGCTGGGAATTGCATAGCCGGGGGTGGGGGTAGGGGGTGACCAGGGCAGGCCAACTCCGTAGTGGGACTGCCTTTTTCCTGCGAGTGAAGGAACAGGGGGAGTTGACAGGAGTTTGCAGGAGACAAAGAAGGAGGTGGATTTGTGGGGTCTGAGCTGAGCTTCTCGTTCAAAGCTCAGTCTCTCTTTGCTTAGGCTGTTGGGTCATCTGAGCAACAGGTTGGCCCCTCTCAAACTGCTTCTCCCTTTTCCAATTTCTGTTTGAAAAGTCAGGTGGAATTTTGGCCAGTAGTTTGCTTGTCTCAGTCAGTTGCTATGAATTCCTGCGGGGTGGAGGGGGTCAGACATATTCCACGCTGGAGTGAGCAAACTGGGAAGCTTAGCACGGGACTGTTCTAAGAGGCAACGATGGGGTGAATTGGTGGGGTTTGAGCTGAGCTTTGTAGCTTGTTTGAAGCTCCCCCTCTGGGCTTAGCCTGCTGGTTCACCAGACTTAGCCTTTTAAAAAAAGAATAACTTGGGAGAGAGCTTTGACTGGTGCTTTACCTGACTCTGAGATATTGTGGGATGTTCTTAGAGACATACAGTTGGTATTTGAGGGATCGATTAATTAATTGAGGGAATGGGTGTGTACAAACTAGAGCATTTTGTCACAGTCATACTGAATGAGCAATAGATACCATTCCGAATGACCTTGTGAATTACATTCTGCGGTGAAGCATTCTTCAACAAAAGGAGGCCTGGACAGAATATGACATTCCTTTATCTCCTCCTGCTACTTCACAAAAAAAGTTTAGTTTTAGTAAACAAATACAAATTTGTTCTTTGCAAAGTTTGCCTAGCCGTATAAATAATTCATGATATGGCTTAGCGGAGACATGCTGGAGGTCCAAGTTTAGTTGCCTTTTTTCTCCGAATGTCATATGTACTTTCCCAATAATTAGTTTTCTGTAATTGTTGTGGGGTGGGTGAAGGGACAGCCTTAACACAGAACAGCTGCTGCTTGTCCTTTCTGCTGATTTCTCACAGTTCCTTTGGATGTGGCAGTGATGATAGATTGAGCCGAAAGCACAAGATGCACAAGTGGAGGTGGAGGCAACCGTACAGATTTCAAATATTTGTTTTGGTTGCCATACCAATAGAAAGGGATGGCAGTCAGATGACTCTTTGCTTCTGCTCCCCCTGCATCAGTATTTTGTGCCTAGGGCTTTGTGTAACAACAATGCTCAAGGTTGATGATCCAAAATACTCTTTATTAGGATCAAGCAAATTGTGATTAGGGAGTGTGCAAGCTTGCAAGTTCTCCAGGGCTCTGTATTAAACTTGGTAGCACAACACGTGAGGGATGGGAGAAAAGTCAAAACCATAAACCAGAAATGGTGACCACAAGCTCTGGTTTTGCCAGGTTTTAAGAGCCAGAAAAACAAAATCTGTATCATGTTTACAGTAGAGTAGTCATTGGCCTTAGGGCTGGATTACAGTTTCCATTAGGTGCCCTGCACTATTTTTTTTTTTTCCTTTTTAAAGATGTGGCTGGTAGATAGAGATGTAAACTTTGTTTTGGCCCTAAATCACATGGTAGGGTAGAGGAGGCTGGCTGCTGGAGATGTTTATTTCCAATTTGTGGAGGTTTTCAAGGACAACTATAGTTGGGGGTGCAATCAATGTACTTGTCCTCACTTTTCTCTATTACCAGAGCATTTAGAAGGCCTGAAGAAGACTCAAGTGTATTATATTTGGATGCATTTGGTTCTAACCTAAGACTGCCAGTTCTGCCCATTTTGATAATTGTTGGTGTGCTGTCGATTCTCATTTTCAGGTTATCGTCTATTGCATCAGAGACCACACTGAGATTACTTAGCTTTTGTGACCTCAGGTCATTAGAATAGAAGACATACACTTGAATGGTCCAACCCCCAGTTCCATGCAGGATCCAGTCTCCCACCCAGATTCTAACCAGGCCTGATGCAGCTTAGCTTCCAAGATTAGGCAGAATCAGGCACTTCAGGCTATATGCCCTCCTGCCCCCTAAGATCGGCAGCAGAGGCCCCCCTCCGGGAACCCTCTTTGAAAGAGGTCAGGAGGCAGACTATTCGGAGGAGAGTCTTCTCTGCAGTGGTGCCCGGACTATGGAATGCGCTCGCTAGAGAGGTCTACCTGGCGCCGTCGTTATGTGCTTTTCGGTGTCGGGTCAAGACCTTTTTATTTGACCAATATTTTAATATATAGTGTTTTTAATTGTGTTGGATTTATTGAATTTATTTTAAATGGATTAGTTTTATGCTCAGTGTAGAGCAGTTAACTTATTTTATTCAGGATTGAAATATTGTTGTAAGCCATCCAGAGATGACAGTAATGGACATTCTACAAATTTTCTAAATAAATAAATAATAAGTATAGAAGCTCTGTTGAATACTTTCTGATTTATACCATGTTTCTGTTTGTCCTTAAAACAAATCTTAATGATCCAACAAAGTTTTATCTCCTTTATTTGATAGTGGATGCAGGAGATTTCTTAAAAGTGTTGACAGGTTCAGTTATTATTTCGTTTTCTTTCTTTCTTAAATAGAGAGCTTCTGTGGTGAGGTTTATTATTAAGTTCTTGTGGTCTGTTAGACCATGAGGAATAAATTTGGTTTTGAAGAGACAATCTGTAAAATGATACCGTGTACATTCTTTGTAATTTAGCAATAGGTTGGTGGTTGATTCTTCCAGGGTATTACCAAGCTACATGGTGGGTGTTTTCAGAAACCAAACCGCACTGCATTCCCACCCTGAAATCTCAATTAGCCTGGGAATATGTTGCAAGAAGCAGGAAATGAGGTCCTACTGTTCCCCATGGCACACTGATTTGAATGTTAATTTTAGCGATTGCTCATTTGAGTAAAACCGGTCCAGGTTAGAGCTCTGAAAGGACTGGAGATTCTTAGGGCACATCTATGCTGCAGTTTGTTCCAAATTGATTTTTTATTGTGAAATTTAAATCAAACAGAAAAAAAGAAGAGGGAAAAAACACTTTTTAATGACATAAAAGTTAATATATCAGTTTCAGTCCATGCATATGGAATGCATATATACACAAAAATATGGCTTTCTAGCAGTTTTACATAAACTTCAACAGCACTGCAAATTTAAACTGATCTCACATTGGTTTAGCTTTTTTTATTTTCCCTAGCTAAATCTGCAAATTGTAGTGAGAGTATGAAAAAGTACTTAAAAGATACTTTGCTAATTACATCCCTAGCAGAGCTACAATTCCTGGGAAGGCTTGGGCAGTAGTAACAACCTTTAGCATGTTTGAACTTTGGTTTAAATGTGTAGCATGGATGTACCCCAAGTTTCTGAAACTCATTGCAAGGCAAGTTGAAATTAAGGAGAACATTAAATTAAAGAAACCACTGGAATAAAATAATTGCCATGGGAAGCTTATTGGATATATCAGGCAGGAAGCTAGACAGTAATTGTATTCTATCTATAATGAGAACATGTAATACCACCCAGATACAACTAAGTGCAGTGCCACCTAGTTACTAAACAATATATGACACAGTTTTTATCTCTGTTTAGTTAGTTAGAAATGACGTAACCCCCTCTTTCATGGTTCTCTGTCCAGAAGAGCTTACCTGCTCCAGTGCCCTGCTGGCACGGGACCATGGAGGGAAGGGAAAACCTAAGGTGAGAAAGCAAAGGGGAAACTGGGAGAAGGCATAACCAGGGATTAATAGGAACAGATGCAGCGAAGTGGTTCAGCTTCGTCATGCTTGGGGACCAGCCAAAGGGTTTAGCTAGTTATCCTTTGATCAGTATTTTAATTAAGCCACTGCAAGTAAATCCTCAAGCCTCTGTTCACATCCAGCCTTTATCATGCTTGAGATTTCTGACTGGACTTTTACCCTAGATAGTGCGGTTTGTTTACTTCTGATTTAGAGGGATTGTTATACTGTTGCTTCCCCTTTGGTGCTCAGTTTTGACAATACCCATGCACTGTGGCAGAGGAGCCCGGTTTCCCAACGTTCCCTAAATCCCAGAGCTTTCGCAATATTGGCTCTGCTGTGGGCCTCCTGCAACTTGGCACCAAGCCACACATGTGGAATACAATGTGCGTGTGTGTTTGTGTGTGGGGGCTGTGCAACTATGAACCATGTGCATCTGGCAGGGACTGATGTGACGATGTCTCCCCCCCCCCCTTTATTTCTTCTTTGTGTTAGAGTATAAGAAGAAATACGGTGAAGAACATGGCTCGTGCCAGGCTGGAATAGCCGGCTTCTTCTCAGAGGTGAGCAGTGGAGTTTTGGAGAGAAGTTCAAGGCTTCTGCATGGTGTACTCTAAAGGGTCTTTGAACAGAGAAGCATCCCTTTGGTCCTTCTAAGTTCAGCCATGCTCTTTCCTCATGTTGATATAGTCTTTGATCCTATGGCTCCGAATATATGCTGCTGTGTAGGACTCTGTGTGATTCACATCAATACCATGCACACCAGCTGCACTTCAGTGTTGCACCTTTTCCCTCACCTCCAGCATATCCAGAGAGAGTACTGGAAGCTGCTTTGCAGCAGCCAGGACCTCCAGGGACAACTCCCAAGGGCCAGATGATGTTACAGAACAATCTCCTCCTTGTCAAATCACTACTCCCAAAGTCCTGTCCTGACTTTGCCTGGCCTTCTTTCCCTGCACCCTGAGAGGCGTAGGCGTTGCTCCACGCCTCGCTCACCAAAGAAAAAGGACTCAGCTGGGGAAATGTTTCTGCTAGCCTATGGCTGAATATAATTCTGGCTTTCCTTGTTCTTTGTGTTTCTCCAGGTAATACCCGTCACTTCCATGTGTATGCGCTGTTGAAGAACGATGCAGTGGGCCCATATTGTGCACTTGAAATGGACGGGACCGAGTGCATGCTGCAGTTCCATTCCCTAATCACACTGTGTCAAACCAGAGACATTTCAATGTTTTGAAAGATGGCTTTCTTTCTTAAATCCCTCAAGCTCTGTATCATTAGTTGCTGTGGATATGGGGTGGAGAAGTGCAGGCCATGCATTCATTTCATCACTGCCAATGATTAGGGGTAGGACTCTAACCCTGTGTAGATTGTAGGCTTTACAGATTGAATGTTCTAGGTTCAAGCTCTGAAATTTCCAGTTTTTAAAGGAAAGTTTCAGGTAGCACTGGGGTGAGCAGAAAGTCGTAGCTCTCCAGCTGTCTTGGTCTTCACCTCCCAGTTTTTCTGACCATTGGTCATGCTGGCAGGGGCTTCTGGGAACTGGAGTCCAGAACATCTGGAGATCTACCTTCTGTTCAGCCCTGAGGTGGTAGGTAAGGCTGTTGGAGAAATCTGTAGTAGATTCCAGTTAGTTCAGATTTATATGAATTTGACCTGTGGGTTCCACAGTGGCCTATTTTTTCTTCTTAGCTGCACAGATTCTGTGGTCTTGAGGACCAGTTTTTCAAAGTTTCCCTAATTTTATGCAAAGTTAGTTGATAAAAAAAAATAAAAAATGCAAAACATAAAAAAATACTAACCAAAATACACCTTCCTCTTATGTGCAAAATGAACATATCCATTTTGGAGGGAATTCACACACTTTGGAAATGGAGAGTTGCATCAGTGTAAATTTGCACACGTGTGCAAACACATTTGCCCCAAATCCAGTTCTGTCAGTGAGCAGGCTATGGGGCAAAATTTGCACGACAGTTTGTGCAATACAGATAGAACAGATTTAACAAAGTTCTCACACCCCCAGTGCTGAGTGATACGAAAGACTTCTGTTGGAGAGCTGCTTCCAGGCACATTAGACAAGACTGGGCTGGATGGGTGAATAAGAACAGAACTGACCTTTATGAGAACACAACGCTAGACATTGGCCACTGTTTTTGGTGGCAGCCATGTGGTTTTGATTGTGTCCATTTCTACCTTAGCCAAAAATGGAAGGGAAAGTACCTGGGGTACATTTTCAAGCCTACTTTCTATTTGGCCCAAAAGAAGTACTCATTCTGGATCATCTAAATAAAGTTTTTGCAGCAACATTCAGATAGTCCGGTGGGATCTTCCCAGGTTAATCTGAAATGGGTGGCAACCTTTGTGATAAAGCATTTGATCACAGGAGCTGTGTCAGCAGCAGCTGCTTCCTGGCTTGTCTGCTATATCACACAGGCTTTGTTTCCCATGCTCTGAATCCTCGTTGCCTATTCTCCATTCAAAAGGTGGCTTTGAACTTTGAGCTTCAGCCACTACAGAATGAGCAGGAAACATAGACAAATGGGTTCTGGGTCAAATGGGCAAGAGCCTAATATATGAGCACTCAGCCCTGCTAACGTACTCTGTCCTCTACTGTGAGACGGGTCAGTGGGTTGTCCCTAAGGGACAGCCACTGACAGAAATAATGCATGTTTACTACAGACATAGATATTCAGCTGGCTGCTATAACTTCTCTGCTTACCTATATTGCAATAGGCATGTCATGAGATCCAGGTCTGCTGGAGGAGAAAGAGGCAGTGCCATATGCCCAGAATTTCTGAGATGAATTTTGTGAGTGCCCATTGTAGATGGCCTAGGAGGAGTTTTGTGGATGGACACATATTTAAAGAAAAGCCTCAGAAAAGTGGCAGGATATATTTGTTTGCTGCTATGCCTCTGTTCACTGTATGCGCCATAGATTTGCACCTAAGCTAACTTGGTCTTTTTTGTAGCAATTTGCAGCTGACTTTCAGTGGCCAAGCCATAAGTGTTATTTCTTTCATTGCCAGCAGGGCTGTAGTACCAAATACCAGGAAGTAGCCATGTGCACGTGGGCAGCACATACACTCTGGAGGACCCTCCCAAGTGTGGCTCGAGAGGCAGCAACAGTAGTAACTTCTAGGCACGCTTGCCACTTGCCTGTTCACACAGGGTTTCTCTGACCTGTTAGAGGGACTGTTCCTATTCTGTTGTTCTGTTAGTATTGTAAGGTTTTTAAATCCTTTAAAATGTTTTAGATGGGGAGGGGGGCTTCTCTCTTTTGCATCCTCTGAGGAGTGTCCAGGTTTTAGGTCTGGGCAAGGCTGAACCCTGAAAGTGGGCCAATTCATTTCCCACAAATCTTTGCCTTTTTGAGGTCCCTTCAAACACTAATATCGAAGCGTGTAGTAAACACAAACCCTGGTCTTGGTCAATTTTACTGTGGACCGCCTGGTTCTACGGTAGATAACAAGTTGGAGAAATGCCAGGTAAACTGATGTCAGGAAGTGTTGGACCTGTGTGTGAACCATGGAATTGCAGGCAACAGCTTCTCAGAAAAGTACTTTCAGGTCCTGCACTGCCTGCACCCACCAAGTTTTGCAGTTAATCCTCTTGGGCAGGGGTCGGCAACCTTAAAAATACAAAGAGCCATTTGGACCCTTTTCCCACAGAAAAGAAAACACCGGGAGCCACAAAACTTTTTTGACATCTAAAATGAAGATAACACCGCATATATCGTTTTTTACCTTAAAAAAAACTGGTAAACCAGTCTCGTCAGCAGTGAAAGCAAATGAATCTGCCCACGTAAAATTAAATGTTCTGTTTTCTTCTGAAACTTTTCTTTTCTTGGATTTATCCATGATTGGCCTACTGGGGGTCGGAAAGCTCAATAATCGCATGCCGGCAGGTGTCGCACATTGGCGGTTGTGACGCATATTTTGAGCGACAGGGAGGCACAGCAGAGGGATGAAAGAGCCACAAGCAGCTCCGGAGCTGCGGGTTGCTGACCCCTGCCCTTGGAGAAGAACGCATGTGAAGGCTTGTTGTTGCAGCTGAACCTTGTTTGAGTAGGAAGGTCTTCCAGAACTGTGGTATCCTCCTGTAGTATTTACCTTTCTCTCTGTTGTGCCTGAAGCCCCGACAGAGGCAGCTACTCACGAGGAGGTCTTGTGCTTGGGACCCTGTACCCGAATGTCAACCCCACAACCTAGCTTGGGGGTGGCTGAACAAATAGCTGTACCTCATCCTGACCCTCCGCCCATTGAGCAAACACCTGAGCTTACATCAAAGCAAGAGAGTCCCGAGGGAAAAGACACTATGAGTTCTGCTCAGAGAGAGTTTGAGCAGACTGCCCCACCTCCTCCTGACGCTGAGCTTCCTGAGCACGACACAGGAGACGAAGGGGGCGGGATAGACTTTTCCCTAGCAACCAGTTGGAGAATTCTGAGGAGGTGGGAACAAAGGCAAGCCTTGTTACGCCTCAGAGAGGAAAGGCGGGGCCAAGATAGCTAGTCCCAAGTGGGCTCGGGGAGAGACCTCACTAAAGGATTAGCATCTGCATTGCAAAGACCTCAACAGTAGAGCTTATCTGTAGAGTTGTAAATCTTGTAGATAAGTAGCAATAAAGACTTTAGTTTTATTGCTTGTGAACGTGTGGGTTGTTTACATGTTGAGCGCCATCTCAATCCTGATGTCTACTTTGTTCCACATCCTTGCCACTTAGTTTGGCCTTCAGTCCCGAGTAATTCTATGGTCTTGACCACAACCCGCTGCCATGGCTTCTGGTTTTCATCTCACCTGTTGCCCTGGCAACCAACTACCCTTCTTTGGTTTTAACTAGAGGTGGGTTCACCTAGAGGAATATTGCGTTTTCCAAGGACAAAAAAGAAAGGAAAAAGTGCTTCTTCTCAAATCTCTGGATAGAAGGCTTAAATGCCCAACGTGACTCTGTTGGTGATGATGGTTTTGCTAAAACAAGATCCGTACTTCTCCCTTTATGTTTCTTAATCTGCCAGTCACTTTTGTTTCATTTTTTAGTACTGCTCCCAACTAGAAATATTTTAAGTGCTAAGTAAAAATTAAATATTTATACTATTACTTTATATATGCATAATTCACATAGTATTTGCTATGCTGGCATAATTGCGTACATCCCTTTAAGGCCCAGTCCAGTGAGGTTGTCCATAGCCCTCTGAACTTGGAGCCAGTTTGGCCATCTAAATGCACAGCCTTGGACAAGAAGGAGTGTGTGGCACCACACAATGGTTCATGTGCTGGTGGAGCTTGTCTCTTCTGCTCTGACCCCCAAAAGACCACCTTGGGCAAGTGGTAGCTGGTGTGGTCCTTTCTGTGCTGGCTGCAAAGGCATTCTGGATTTGGAATTCCAGCTCCAACCTTGGACCTGAAACTCTGAAAAATCTTATGGCTGTCCAGAATTTATCTAGTGGCCATAGGCTGGTGCCACCAATGTTTTTAAAGTTTAAATAACTAACTTATTTCAGTCTCTCTTAATTTTTCCTTCAGTGCATTACTTCAGTATTCTAGCAATTTAAATTTCTGG
This sequence comes from Varanus komodoensis, assembly GCF_004798865.1. Taxonomy (NCBI): domain Eukaryota; kingdom Metazoa; phylum Chordata; class Lepidosauria; order Squamata; family Varanidae; genus Varanus; species Varanus komodoensis. The sequence continues at coordinate 16,998,780 of NW_025335269.1, read as the reverse complement.
TCTTATGCACAACTGAGAAGCCTCAAACATTTTAATTGTGCAGTTTTAGCATGACAAAACTTTTCTTTTGTAGGAACTCGTCGTCATGGGAGCTCCAGGATCTTACTACTGGACAGGAACCATCAAAGTACTGAATCTCACTGATAACACTTATTTCAAACTGAATGATGAATCCGTGATAGCCAAGCGGTACACATACCTTGGTAAGTGATGCTTAATTCCCACCCATTTTTAGTCTCATAACTTGATTATAATCTGGACTTTCTTGGATATTGCTTTTTACTCTGGCAAGAAGTATGCATATGAATCTATAAATGTCTGATTACTTTAGGCAAATAGTCTAAAGCAATACATTCTGGGGATCCTGTGCAAGCTTGGGCAGCAATATTAAGCAGTGAGTCAGACTTACGTACCACTACTGACCTCCTGCAGTGATAGAATGAGAAGGGAGTATCAGATGTCTTCCGGGGTATTCTCTCAACTTCCATCAAGAATGTTGTGGCCAGAAAGCCACACAAGTTGGGCATGTGTCTCAGAATCTTATGCAAAGTGCAGGAATACCTCAGCAGACCAGTGTGGAAGGACTAACAAAAGGCAGAACATTTGAAAATGATGAAACTATAGGTTGGGGTGTAATTTTTCTACTCTGAGAATTTGTGAAGCTTAGCTTCCATGTTATGTTAAGCAATCAATTTTAAATATTGTAGCTTTCTTCTCCTGTATCCTGGGGATTTTAATTCTTTGAGACCCATGTAGGAGTATATGTAGCCATCTTGCGTTGGATGTTGGAGGAAGAATGGGGTATAAATGTAATAAATCAAAATTTAAAAAAGAAAATGCAGAGAATGCTGTAAGATAAATATTGTCGATCTAATGGTTCATATCCAGTCCCTGGTGACCATTTATTCTGATTATGGAAATATTGACAGACAGATGTCCATTTGAATGCTTTTAAAAACTGGAAACCTCTTTTCTTCAGCCTACTCTCCCTGTTTGCTTGTTTAAAACCCACTTAGTGAAAGCCACTTGAGAATTGCTAAATGAGAGATGGGTGCATGTACTGAGGCTTTCCATTTGGGTAGAACTGAAAACCCATGTTAGCATGCAGATAACTTGCACATAGCATGCAGATAATAACCATGCAGCTTCCATATAGCCTGCAGTGCCTGGTCCTACCTAATCTTGGAAGATAAGCAGGGTCAGGCCTGGTTGAAATCTGGATGGGTGACTTCAAATGTTGTGAACCTCCCAGAGAGCTTTGGCTACAGGAGGTATAGGAATGGATTCCAGTAGTAGTAGTAGTAGTAGTAGTAGTAGTAGTAGTAGTAATACACCCATAATTCATAGCACAGAGAGGGAGAGGAGGCTCTGAAGTACAGAATGGAAAAAGAGCTTTACAGGAAAAAGAACTCAACCTTTTCTGCTGCAGAAACTTCCTATCTTGTACCATATTTAGACCAACCTGTAGGACAATGCCATTGACCTCTCTTTCAAATAAAGTTTGCCCATTTGATGTGTACGTCTATTAAAACATTCTTTCCCAAGTAGAGTTCTTGATAAAGCATCACCTTGGATCCTTCCCTGTCCCTTTTCCTTAGTTTTTTCCAAGAAAGTTTGGCATACCAGTCATGGGAAAGAGCCTCGCAAAGGCACATCTAGCCCAGCATGCCTATCCTGCACTGGCCAACCAGATCCTCATGGGTAGCCCACAAGGGAGATGTGAATGTAGCAGCACCTTGCTGCTCATATTCCCCAGGAGATGGAAGTGGGAGGCACCACCTCTAACATTGGGGTAGCTTATCGCTATCATGACTGCTGGCCACTGACAGCCCTGTCCTGCACGAATGTCCAGTCCCCTGTTAAAGCTATCCAGTTTTGAAGCCATCGCTACCTCTTGTGGTTGTGGTTTCCATGCTTTAGCTAGTGCACTCTGTGGTTCTACTTTTCGGCAACTAAGTGAACATACTTTGGTGTAAAGGGAAGCTGTCTCTCAAGTGAGCCTGAAAAATAGTTTCTCCCACACAGATAAGTCTGTCATTCCTCTGGTTGTTTGCACTTTCTGTTTTAGTGCTTCTCTTCTTTCCTGTGAATTCTGTCCCTTAGTTCCTTTCTAAACCAGGCTATTTTCTGGCTCAAGCTTTTGCCGTGGCCTGCAAAGCTTCTGTCTACAGTTCCATTATCTTGTCTTTGAGAATACAGTTAGTTCCTTGTTGTCATTTCCCCTCTTGAATAGAATGCCAGCAAGTTCTGAAGAAGCAGGCCTCTTGTGCTCTTGGGTTTTTCTTTCCTAAGAGGCTAATTTATTTGCCCTCTAGGAGAAGGGAAATACTAATCTTACCTTCATCCAGATGGCCAACTTGTTCCTTGGATTGGTTTCCTTTTCTGAACATGTTTGTCATTTCTTTCCTCCGGTCGCCCTGATTGTCCACCCTAAAAATATTCCCCTCAGGATATGCAGTGACAGCGGGTCATTTCTCTCAGCTGACAACCACGGACGTCGTGGGTGGAGCTCCCCAGGATGGAGGTGTCGGAAAGGTATGGCTTGTATACTAATAATGTGGTGATGTTTGATGTTTCATTTCCTGGAAGAAAGGATGAACACAAGAGGGTTGTACTAATTTCAGCAAAATCCCTGGGAAGTGTTTACATGTATACCTCGGAGATATTGCAGGTTCCATTTCAGACCTCTGCAATAAAGCAGATAACACAATAAAGCAAGCCACACAAATTTGTTGGTTCCCAATACATATAAAAGTTATGTTTACTCTATACTGTGATCTATTAAGTATGTGATAGCATTATGTCTAAAAAAAATACATGCCTTAGTTAAAAAATACTTTAAAGCTAAAAAAATACTAACCATCATCTGAGCCTTCAGCGAGTTGTAATCTTTTGGCTGGTGGAGTGTTTTGCCTTGATGCTGATGGCTGCTGAGAGATTGGGGTGGTAGTTACTGAAGGTTGGACTAGCTGTGGAAATTCCTTAAAATAAGACAACAGTGAAGTTTGCTACATCAATTGACTCTTCCTTTCACTAAAGTTCTCTCTGTAGTATGCGATGCTGCTTGATAGCATTTTACCCCCAGCAGATTTTCTTTCAAAATTGGGAGTCAATAATGTTTCTAAGTTATCATCAGCTTTGGTTTGTTGCAAACACTGCCAACTCCCCCTTCCCTTCAACTTGCTTCCACAATGAGGCTTTTATTATGCGATTGGCTAGCATCATTCGTAGTGTTTTACATGGCTCTCAGAAATGGTTGACTTCCCTTTATAATGCTCCCATAGCTTCACATTGCTTCTTCCATCATATTTCTTATCAGGAAAAAAATCCATGACAAGTAAAAGATGTAGTTTGCTACATTAGCCTTTTTTATTGCTAGCATCCAATGTTCTGTGTTTATAAGCACTTTTAAATGTAGGAGTAAATTACCCAGAGACATAGATCAAAGTCCTACTTCACAAAACAATAATTTGGGACAGAATTAAATTACTTTGTATTTTTTTCTTCAACTTTATAGGTATACATTTTCCGCACTGATAAGAGATCTGGTTCCTTAATAAAGATTTTTCAGGCATCGGGTAAAAAGGTGAGTAATTCTTAAACAAAAAAGACTGGTAGTTTTCACTTTCTTTAGAATAAATAGCTACTTTTTCTCAGTGCTTCTCACTAATTCTGATCCTGCCTCCTCACATACATATGTTTTGATAGCCAGTATGGTATATCAGTTCAGAGTACTGGATTGGGACTCAGGAAATCTGGGTTCTAGTCCCCAGTTAGCCATGAAATCCACTGGGTGACTTTGGGCCAGTCACTGCCTCTCAGCCTAACCTATCCAGAGAGTTGTTGAAAGGATAAAATGGAAAGGGGAACTTTATTAGCTGCCCTGGATTCTTTGCAAGAAGAAGAAAGTGGGATATAAATACAGTATAAGAGTAACATGTTTTAAGATCACACCTTTTGTTGAAGTATGGGCTAGGGCCAAGCCACATTACATTAAACATGTAGCCATCACCTACAAAGTTTTTTCATTTTTATTCTAGAGTAGATACAGAAGGCACATCTAGACTGAGACTCCAATATTGAGGGTAAGGGAAGTTTAACCCTCCATGCTGATATTCCAGCTTGGATTAAAACCCCTTTCCATGAGTGCAACCTGCATCTTTAAATAGTAATCACTTTTCCTGAAAGGTTCACTGATTGTCACTATAATTTGCAGGTGTACCCTGTGCTCTAAATCAAGATAGTATGGGGGTAGAGGTTAAAGATCTTCACTCCTCTTCCTCCTCAATGTTAGTGACCTGAGAAAAAAATGTGACCCTTTATCTTTATTGTAGTATCAGAAAGGTATAATTGCTAGTTGTATCTTTACAGTAGTATGTGGTTTGGGTCTCCAAGGCATTTTGCTGCCTCTGGAGCCCCTTCTAAATTCAAGTCCATAATACCCAAGACCAGTCAAATCGTTTGCCTCTGAGACAGAAAATCCCAGGTCAAATAATTTATCGGATTAAATGATTATCAGCTTGCTGCCATTTTGTAACACCCCAAATCAACGGTATGAGGTGGCCATCTCACTCTCTTTAATGCAGGCTTGGTCTTAGCTATTTCCTTTGTACACATAATAATTTTCTACATGGATACCTTGTCTGTGCAGGTATATGATAACTTTCAATGTAGGTGGCAGCAAACACATGAAGTTATCTGTGAAAAAAAATCTGTGTATAAAATATCTCTTGGTCCTGTTGTCCAAACTTCTCAAAATATATCAGAAGTAAAAGCTTTTTATTTGTAAAATCTATATGTGAGGTACTTGTAATGAGGTGCTAGAAAATTATGAAAAGCCTGGACATTTTCCAGTGTTCAACAGAAAAGGACCTTGTTTTTCATACATGGGTTTCCATATTAAATTGGGCTTTAGCAATCATCTCCCCCCTTTGGGAAGGGTTCTGAAGGTTATAGGTCAGTGACGGCAAACCTTTTAGAGATGGAGTGCCCAAACTGCAACCCAAAACCCACTTATTTATCGCAAAGTGCCAACACTGTACCTAAATACTGTGGTTTTAGTTTAGAAAAAAACGCTCATATATTAAAATCTTTTGTCTTAAAAGAAAAACACAATAACAGAGCTTTCAGTGATATAAACAGCTTTTTATTGAAAGGTAAATATTTGCATTTTTTAGTCATTTTTTGGTGTTCAAGACTTGGAGTCTACAAAAACACAAAATTAAAAAGAAATGAAGCACCCAATACAAATCTATCCCTATACCAAAAATAGCTAACACTATTAGTTATATAATATATATATATATGCCTGCCCGCCCCTTGAGATCAGCGGGAGAGGCCCTTCTCCGGGAACCCTCCATGAAGGAAATTAGGAAGGTAAGTACTAGGAGGAGGGCTTTCTCTGCGGTGGCGCCCAATCTGTGGAATGCGCTCCCCAGAGAGGTCCGCCTGGCACCGTTGTTATTTGATTTTCAGTGCCAGGTGAAGACCTTTTTATTCAAATGTTATTTTAATTGTTAATATTATTTATTTATTTTATTCTTTGGCCAGGGCGACTTAATTTATACTGTTAAATTATATTGTTTTATATTATGTTATTTATTTATGATTGTGAGCCGCCCCGAGGCTTCGGCGAATGGGGCGGCATACAAGTCCTATAACTAACTAACTAACTAACTAACTAACTAACTAACTAACTAACTAAACTAACTAACACACATAAAGAATTGGTATTCCCTGAATCAACAATCTTCGGCAGTGATTCTCAGCTGGGGTTCCTCTTGAATTTGCTGATCAGCAGCGCAAGGGGACAATGTTCCACTGACCACCAGCGCAAGGGGGCAGTGTTCCACTGACCAGCAGCTTTTGGCCTGCTCTGAAAAAGGCATCTGAGTGCATTTTCTACCTTGTGGGGGCTTCTGCTAAAATCATAGCCAGTCCAAGCAAATATATATATCCTTGCTCTTGTTTTCATAAACTCTTCACAAACAACTAAATATGATGCTGCAGATTCAAATATGCCAGGGGGACAGCACAACATTAAAAGAATCTCAGTTTCTTAATTAGAATACCTCTTTGCTAAATCTTAGATATTCAATTTCAGTGTTTCATAAGAAAATTCAAAGCTAAAATCTTGCGTTAAAAACGAATGTATTAAAACTCACAGCCAGTCCAAGCAAATATATGTATCTCGTTGGCAGCACACTGACCGGCCATGTGTAAACTCAGACAAGTCGTGGCTAATGAGTTGCGGCTTGTGATGTCATTACCTGGTGCCACTTCTCCTTTCCGAGCATGCGCATGGCTCCTGTGTGCGCTGTTATCCGATGCTCAGCTGCTGGGGCAATGCTGGGGCGACTTGGCTCGCATGCTGACAGAGAGGGCTCTGCGTGCCACCACTGTTGTAGGTGATTCAACAGGCATGCAAAGATAAGCAGTCTATATCCGAGAATGTCTCTGATAGGGATGGATGAATCTGCCAATAATTTCAGATTATTTCACTTTCTCATTCTTCAATTCTTAAGTTTGGTTTGTCTTGAACTTTGAAATTCCTCATTCTTCAATTCTTAAGTTTGGTTTGTCTTGAACTTTGAAATTCCTCATTCTTAAATTCTGTCAACCTGAACTTTGAAGTTTTTTTTTTCAAAAAGTTCACATGAAAATTCAAAAGCATTATCAAGCATATTTTCCTTTTATTTGCATTTTGGCCTAATATACATATTTTTATACCTCTTCCTAATATGGTGCATTTTTACTGTCATTTCCCCTAATATTCACATTTTATACATATCTTCGAATTAAGGGATTCCATTGTGAAACTTGAAGGGCAAATTTTGAAGTATAGCTGCGCTTTAGCTTGCATAGTGGCTGGAAAGTGCAAAGTTAGGTAGCTTGGCATTCCTTCCCCATCCCTAGTCTTTGAGCCTTCAGTTGCTCAGGCTGAGGATCATGGCCAGAGTCTGAGTTTTCAGAGGATCTGGTGAAGCCAATTGGCCCTTTGTGGCTTGTGGCACTTGCTGAGTTGGTACGCTCAAGGCCACTCTCTGGCCATACACTGGAGTTCCGCTGTAGTGCCGCACAGGCCACGTTAGTGACCTGGGCTGCCTTGTCTTTGAGTGTCCAGCAGGGGCCACTGACACAAGCCCCTGTGGAGTTGCTCCCCTTTTCACCATTGCAAGTGTGTTGTTCTCCTGCCTCCTTGCTCTGACTCTGTTGAGTGACGCTGTCGAGAAGGAAGAGCGATCGATAGGGTTGGGATTTGGGCTACTCTGGTGGCCAGAACTAGAGCAACCTCCACCAGATTCACAGGATCGGTCCCAGGGCCGGCTGGAGTGCTCAGTCCCCTGATGAGCGCTGGCTGGGAGTCCTGTGGGGAGAGCTATGGGTGAGCAAGCTCTTCCCTCCAGCACTGGCCTCAGTAGCACAGGTCCTCTCGCTAGTTGTCGTGCCTGCATCCTGCCTGGCTGTTCCTTCTCCTGTCTTGCCGTGTCTCTTGCATCTTGCTGTGTTGCCTCAGCATCACAGGTCTCTCTGCTTGATGTTGTACATGGTCTGTATCCTGCCTTGCTGTTTGTGTCCTGCCTTGCTGTGTATCCCATCCAAAGTAGCTGCACCTCTGCTTGTCCTCCTGGTTCTTGACCCTTGGCTTGTTCCTGACTACATCCTTGTTCTGCCTGAAAAGTACATCTGGTTCCTGACCCTACAACTTGGACTTTGCAATTGGACTTGCCATTAAACCTTACCTTTGGACTCTGTCTCAGCTCAAGTTCAGTTGCCCTGGTTCTGGTGCCCCTGTCTCGTCTCTGGCTGCCCATGTCCCAACCCGCACCCAGACAGTCTCTCAACTTGCTCACTGGCAGTCAAGCAAGCAAGTAATTACAACCAAAAGGGGGGAGGAGGAGCAACTGCCTGTAACAAATGTGATGAGAAGGTTGATTCACCAAGTCAGGGGCCCTGGAGTGTGTCTTGCTCCAGTTGCCTCAAGAACCTGGAGCCAGTACTACCAGCGGCTTGTTTTTCTGAAAGGCCACCGTTATAGCACCTAAAGTCAGGTACGTGACTGTTGCTTCCACAGCTTTCACTGCTAAAGACTCCTAGTTCCTTTTAGGAAATTGGAAACCATATGCAAGCGAATGGTGCCAGATGTGAAAAGCAAATTGTTTAGGTTCTCACAGTTGTACCAGGTCGCCCACGCTGCACAATAATGTTGCATTTGGGTAAACAATAGCCTTTTCCCCTCCGAGGTTGTCTAAATCTACAGTGACATATTTATGTATCCAGTAACAATCTACAGTCACTGCTTTAAAAAATGAAACCTCTAACAATGCTCTATGGAAGTCTTATAAAAAAAGAAGAGTCCAGAAGAGGGGAAAATGCTAAATGTTCGATCATCAACTCATGAAAGCAAGCAAATTAGAGATCTAAGCTGATAGCTTGTAGGCAGCTCGTAGGCAGCGCCTGTGATTTTTCTGGACTCAAAGATTTAGTTTCTTGCCATGCGGATAGGAGTGGCTGCTGCTGTGTCACTGATGTCATGCATTGGCTGGAGCCCTTGGCTCATCTTGGTCAGACCAGCTGAGTGATCACATTGAGGATGGGAGGGAAACACAACTATCCAGGCAGTGCACGAGGTGTAGTAAATGATGTTAGTGTAAGCAGTTTTCTGCAATGCTTTGATGTCACTTTTGCTTCTGAAGCAAATTCTATTGAATAGTAAATTCAAGATGGTCAGATGTGCATGCAGTTTGGCACCAGATGAGTGGCAAGTAGTTCTAATTTCTATTGTTGAATAAAGAAAAAAGCTAGTGAGTGTGTGTGTTTTGTGGCAAAACTCCAGAGCTAATGTAAGCATTCAGGGCACATTTTCCTAGTATGACTGTCACATGGAAATTGTGCTTAATGCATCCACATGGTAATTATCACAAGCGATAATTTGTGAAAGTCTTTCAGCCTGTAGTGTGGAGAAATTCCATGCAAAAAACACATCCTTCAAGCTTGAGAATTCTCCATGTGCTAGGTCTAATTGACATGACTGGGGACTGTTGCATCAAGCCATCCCTTTGATAGAAAATTAAGAAATGGGCTCTCATTCATTTGCTTTCTGCCATCTTTATACCTTTTAGTTAAATTGGAAAGCCACAAAAGCAGTTTTAGGTGGACTTTTGAACTGATGAAAGACTATCACCATCAGTTTTCAGGGATCTAGTTTTCAAATCCATTAAAGCACAGCAAGGACATCAAGATGTCCCTAGATGTATTAGCTTGACTTTTGGTACATGGTGCTGAAAAGGTGCTGACAAAGGCATGAGCTCTTCCTCTTCCTCTTCTTCAACAATTGTCCCAGCAGGCCACAAGCAGCGTCAACCCAAAGAAACTTCTTAGTGCCAGTGGTGTGAGATAAAGTAACCAGTTGTGATTTCAATTACATATGAAGAAAAACATAAATGATTTCCTCTTGTGTGTGGGCAGATACTGAATGCTTTGTTGTGACTCGGCTTGGTTACAGATGGGCTCTTACTTTGGCTCCTCCTTATGTGCAGTTGATTTGAATTCTGATGGACTTTCAGACCTCCTGGTGGGAGCGCCCATGTTTTCTGAAATCCGGGATGAAGGTCAAGTCACCATCTACCTCAGCCGAGGAAATGTGAGTATGGGAAAGAACTGAGCAAATAACCTGGCAAAATCCTTTGAATGGTCAGCTTGGATCAGCTGCATGGAATCATGCAAGTATTTCTGGAGGGCACTGAGCCAAGAGGGGCTGCTTGCCCATTTCTGTCCAAGGTGACATGGGCTTATGTATATGGGGATCCCATTGTTTTATACAGTAGCTCCGAACAGCTAAGGATATGCAAGAGATAGGGATGGCATAATTCTGGGCTGAGCACAGGCTCATTTAGGATTTATTTCCCACTGAAAGAGCTTCTGGGGCTTGAACGAAGAAGCTGAGAGTCTGAGGCCAGGACTAAGCAAGGTTTGCTGCCATGAACAGTGTGTGCTCATCAGAGGCAGAAGGGAGTTGGGCTCCTGTGGTTGGAGACAGTGCAAAGCCTGCAGGTTGTCCATACTTGACATGGATAATGGAAGCCTGGCCTCTTGGCTTTGCTTACTCAAGCTCCAGCTTTTCCAGCTCAAGCTGCTGACTTCAAGAGTCTTGCGCTAGAGAACCTGTTCTCCCAGTCTAGATTAGAATAGGTTCATGCCTGGTTCTCATACCTCCTGCAACTGAAACTTGCATCGTACACACACGTAGCAATCATTATTGGTCCACATGATGGAAGCAGCATTAGCTGACAGAGAATGGCACTTACTGGGGGAACTCGCATGTGATCACACATCAAAGGTATGGCTGGTGCAGTGCAGTCTGTTTGCTTATCCTTTTGCACCAACAGGTAAACCAGAAGGGTTTGTGCGATGTCTTAACCTAGGGTTATGGTTAAGTTTTCTCAAACAAATCAGGATTTTCAACCGAGCATTAACAGGGTTTGCATAATCTAGCAGGGTTTGTTTGATCGAGGGCTTGCTTATTCACATCATGGTTTATTTAGTCATATTTTTATTGTTTTCTTCCATGCTCTGTATTGAGAAAGTGACTCCCAGTGCTGATCCAGTTAATGAATTCTAATGTAGCATCATTGCTTTAAATATGGTGCATATGGTAGGCATGTTTTGAGCAGAGCCGGGTAGAGCTGAGGGTCAGACTAGATGGCCCGGGAGACCCCTTCTGACTCGCTCTGTTTCTATGTAAAGGTGATTTTAGACCTTTAGGCAATACAGACCACATTGAGAGCAGAGCCCCTGTGAGAAGAGGTAATGGGATCCCTTTGAGTCTGTTAAAATGCACAAAATATAAAGTTCTTTGGGAAAGAAACAGCTCTCCACTGCAAAGTTGTGCATTGCACAACAACTGTGACCTAAGGGTAGCTAGGGGAATGGTAAACATGAGCTTCCTGTCCTCCAAAAGGACCATGATTTGTTTGGAAGGAACATGAACCATATGGGCTTTCTCTGAGGAATTTCTGTTTGTGAAAATGTTTCCCTCCCAAAATCACTGCTATTTGAGCTTTGGTTTTGACCGTGTGGGTCACAAAGTATAATTTGGCAGGTCAGTAAAGATCAGCCTGATACAATAGCATGCCACAAGTTTAAGTCGCTAGACAGTTGAAGAGGAAGTACAGCATCATGGTGAGGACAGTGCAGGATGCATTGGGTTAAGTCAGCTTTGCCCAGCTGTGTTTTGGACTTTTATCAGTCAGAAACACCATTGGCCAAGAATGCTAGGTGTAGCCCGAACTGTCTGGGGGGAACCAGGTTGGAAGAGGGTGGGACAAGGGGTAAAGGGAGCACCCCCTTTGGATTGGGTGACATAATCCTGACAGACCTTCAGCTAACAGTGTTAAATATTGGAGAGGTAGATTCTGTTTCTTTTTGGATTGCAAGATTCGTTGACTCCAGTCAGTTCAATTTTCCAAAAGGTACTCCATTTGTATCATAAGACTGTATCAGTTTCACTTGTATTCTGCCTGTCCTCTCAGAAGTTCAGAGTGGAATACAGCAGGATATTCCTTTTCATCCTCATAACATTCCTGTGAAATAGGTTGGGCTGAGAGACCACCCATCAAAGACCTGAATGCAGATCTTTCCCGTGTCTATGAAGTACATGGTCAGGGAGGCAAGGCTGCTCCTATAACTAACTAAAGCTCCTATAACTAAAGCAGGATCTTGGAGTTCTTCTCCAAAAGAAATTAAAATAGTATAAGTAAGCAATAACTGCTGCTGGTGCTGGTAGTTCTTGTGAAGCTTTACTTAATTAGTAAAGCTTAATTACTTAATCATCTTTTGGCCCTACCCATTTCTGCCTTTTGCCCTGCCCACAGATGGAACGTGGCTCTTAAGATTTTGCCATGTTGGAATTTAGCCCTGAGTCACTAAGTTTCCCCACTTGCATGGTGGTATAAAATATCCGAACCACCCAGTTTGATTGTGAGCTTTACCTAGCATCACTTGCATTTACTATGTGTCTGCCATAAGGAAGTCTTTTTGTATATGTAGTATTACTTTCCTACTTGGAGAACCTTAGGGCAAACCTCATGAAATTATTCCTTCACTCAGTGCTTCACTCAAGAAAAAAAAAAAAAACGCAACAAAAATGTAACAGTTCCCTTCTTATTTGTGTTACAGATTCATGATGTAAGTTTTTCTTTATGTCAGCTGTTTTCTGAAGACCTCCCAAAAGATTTTATTACAATTTTCAGAAACCAGTCTTTTCTCATTTACAAAAAAGTGAGGGAAGTCTCCCTTGGGAGCTGGTTTTAACAGCCAAATTTGGTTTCCTTGTGGAAATACTTTCTTGTACCTGAGTTATACGGTAAATCGTAGAAGGTCACTTAGAAGGAGGTGTGAAAAATATATTGGCATTTTGTGGGAATGCTAGTGGAGCTGGAAGGGAAAACTGCATTTTGTTTGATCATTTCACTTAGAACACCTAATTTCTAAGAGAAACTAGACTCCAAAGTATTGATTTTTCGCTATGAAGGATGGAGATGAATTCTGCAGGAAGATGCTCAGACAGTATTGACCATCCTTTTTGAAAAACATCCAAAGAACCAGATATTGCCCTTCTAGCATAAAAGCAGCCCACAGCTGCCTTGGTATAGCTTTGCTACAAGCATGCAGAAAAGGGGAACTGTCAGCCTGCAAAAATGTGGGTATAACTGTGCAGAAGATCAAGCAGGGCCACACATTTGTGTCAACAATAGCAACCAAGTGATGGGGCTGAATGCAGAGCTGGAAGAGATTATCTGCTGAACTTCTCCAGTTCACAAAGCCTGAGCTCAGTACAGTCTGTGCCCAGACTCTTTTGAACTCCATCCCTGCTGCCTCCTTCCGTTCGACAGGGTGCAACAGCAGTAGAAAGGTCTTCTGTGAGAGGTCTCCTCGTATGTCTGGCTGTTAGCACTCTGCAGGGCATTATTGAAGATGCAAGCTACTCTGTTTCCAGGGTTCCTTGGAATGCTGCTATTGCAATATTGCATGTGTCAGGGAGAGAGAGTTCCCAAACTTTCAGAAAGAGCTCTGGGGAAGTCTTGCTATTGCCCTGTCAAATTTTGGAAAGGCGTATAAGGCTGGGGTGAGCAACACGTCCTACAGATGTTTGGTTTACACTTCTTTCCAACTCTAGCTAAGGTAACTAGCAGTGAGGCAAGATGGGCATTTTCTGCTACAACATTGGAAGACCACCATTTACCTTCTTCTAGTGAAGGGGCTCACAAGGGGACTGGGGAATGCTGGGCATTGTAGAAATTTTCCTGCCTGAACACACATAAAATTGGACCCTTGACCAATCAATTGTACGAGGGGTGTTCAATGTATTCTCGGTATCAGCATGAAGAAAAAGGAATAATAAATTGAAATAATTTTTATCTTTCAATGTAATGCACCATAACTTCAATACATTTATTACATCTAGAAATTAACTTTTCAATTCCCTGTAAAAATACCCTTCCTCCTTGTCTAAAAAATGTGCGTTAATTGCTGCCTTGAACTCTTCATCGTCAGAAAATTGCTTTCCACGAAGATCTTTGTTTAAATTCAGGAATAGGGAGTAGCCACTGGGGGCCAGATCCAGGCTATAGGGTGGGTGGTTTATTTCTTTGAAACCACAGTCTCGCACAGCAGCCTTCGAAACACGCGCCGTGTGAATGGGCGCGTTGTCGTGAAGAAGCAACACACCTGCGGTCAGTTTTCCCCGCCTTTTTTCTTTAATTGCTTCTCTTAAATTACTCAGAGTGGTTGTGTAAGATGCTGCGTTTATGGTTTCACCTTTTTTTGTGTAGTTGATCAATAAAATTCCCTTTGAGTCCCAAAACACTGTGGCCATGATTTTTCCGGCCGATGGAGTAACTTTGAATTTCTTTGGAGGGTCAGCACCATTTTTATGCTACTGCATGGACTCCTGCTTACTTTCAGGGTCATAATGAGGAACCCAAGTTCCATCTCCAGTAACAATCCGGTGGAAAATACTCGATGGATCTTCACCACAGAGCTCTAAAAACTCTCTACAGCACTCGTGCTTGTTTCTGAGGCGCCGTGAGCATTCCCGGCACCCATCTTGCACAGACCTTTGAAAGGTTAAGATGGCCATGAAAAATAGTAAATATGGCACCAATGGATAGGTTTGTCATCTCTGCTAACATTTGGATTTTTATTCGGGCATCTTCCAATACAAATTTCTCAATTTTTTTCACATTTTCTTTCGTAGTGGCAGTAACCGGCCCGCCCAAGCAAGGGTCATCTTCAATGCTTTCTCTGTCCCTTTTAAATTCACTTGACCACTTTTGAACAGTAGATAATGAAGGTGCAGAGTCCTGGTAAACAGCCACCATCTCTTCGTGAATGATTTTTTGACTTTTTCCTTGTTTTGTAAGGAACTTAATCACAGCACAGTGCTTGATTTTCTTCAACATTGTCATGTCAGTCATCATGGTCGTCTTTCACTGAGGATTACTAGGGAACTAATGATCACAGTTATTTAAAATTTTGCATGTATACCCCCTCAGATAGTGTCATTAGCTAATGAAATAATTAAATTACCCACATCAATAGCAAATCAACCCAATACCAAGAATACATTGAACGCTCCTCGTATGAGTTTCTGCTGACTCACTCATTGACCAAATCTGTATAGACATACATGCTTCCTTTTGATTTGAGCAGGTGCATGAGAATGTCACAGCAGGTAGGATTGTGGAAGAAGTACTTCCCATTCTCTTCCACACCGATGCTCTGAGATGGTTTCACCTTCCCACGCTTTCATAAATATATGGTTTAAAAAGTCTTTAGTCTCATTGATGTTCAGCACTTTGGGAACACCTTTTTGAGTCAATTAAAATGTTTTCATTTAATGGTTCTAACCAGTGAGTTGACTTAAGTGGTGCTACAGTCCTCATTACTGCATGGGAGTTTGGTCATATCAGCTGACCATGTAGTATGGTTTCTGGAACATCATGGAGAGACTACATATCACCTATTTTAAAGTTTTTGCACTGGTTGCCAATACATTTTCGGATACAGTACAAGGTCCTTTAAAGCCCATGGCTTGGGTCCAAAATACCCTCAGGAGTGCCTTTGCCCTGACATTCCTCCTTGGCAGCTAAGACCCTGTGGGGATAATCTTCCCCATTCTGCTTCTGTAAGATTAATGTCAGCTACTTAGAGGACTTTTTCAGTGGTTGTCCCTAAGATGTGGAATGCTCTGCCACGAGAGAGGCATGATTTCCCAAAACCCCTCCTTTAAGAGGGAGTTAAAAATGCATCTCTGTCCAAAGGCCTTCCTAGATAGTTCTCATGTCAGTTTTATTTAATATGTTGTCTTAATAAATTTTAATCACTCTTGGTTTTAATTTCTTATAAACCGACAAGAGCATATGGGAATAGGCAGTAAATAAATATTAAGGTAAGTAAATATACCAATATTTTATCACAGTCATTCTTTTGAAGAGAATGGAAGTGAATTAGTCTAGTTGGCTAATGGAGTGATGGTGTAGGACCTTTGCACTGAATCCTGTACCTGATTTGACACACATACCACTTTGGGGGGAAATGTTACAGTTTTCCATCTTTGGTCTGTTATCCTCACTGGCTACTTCCTTTTCAGGAGCAATGAAGTGCCTTTTAATATTTGCCATGTTTCCTTTTTATAATGTACAGGTTTAGTTGCACTGGCTGAAGTTTTGGCTAGGAGTGCAGAAGTCTTGCCCCAGATATGTTCCAGGTGCTTCCTGAGGGACATGTGCATACTTTTGTTTCAGAAAAGAGACTATGCATCTCTCAACAGTTGCTCTGTTTTTCTTAGCAGTCCTATTTCCTGTTTCCTAGGGAGTCCTGGAAGAGCAGCTTGTTCTGAATGGTGATAATGCCTACAATGCACACTTTGGGGAAAGTATGGCTTCCCTGGGGGATATTGATGATGATAGATTTCCAGGTCAGTATACTTTTTGTTGTATGTGAGTTCCTTTTTGTTCTTGCAAGATAGAAATATGATGTAATAGTTATATGTGACAGAATTAATATAATTTATGTTTTTGTTCATGTAAGCATTTTACCCTACACTTAAGCCAAACAAGCTCCCAGAATGGTTTATGATAGATTACCTGCCCTCAGTTCTACAGTTTAAAAGATGTCATAAAAGTGGTGGGGAGGGCAGAGGAAAGCAAGCAAACTCATATACCAGCTATTAAAGTTAAATTGAAATTATGATTGATTAAAGTCCACTATTGTAATTTTAAATAACTTATAATAATAATAATAGTCTAATTAATCTAGATACAGATTTTTTGTTGTTTGGCCTGCTACCCATCTTTGTTTTCTTTTAATACGTTTTTCAATATTTTTTGTTTTGGAGTAGAGCCATCCAACACAACTTGCATTATATCAGGGCTTTGGAAACTTGGCAGTTTGAACAGACTATTTAGTCATAGTGCCATGGAGTGGTTTCAGGATGGGTAGCTTGTGTTCAGTGTGCCATGCACAGCTTCATGTGCAAGTGCATGGTATCTTCTTTGAAACATAAAAAGCAAGTAAAGTTGTGTAATGATTTTCCTCTGCACATGCTTCTTGTTAGAATATAAATATGCATTGTGGGATATAATGTTTTTACATCAGTGACTCATTAAATGAGGCAGCTTTTTCTGAGCCAAGTAACCACCAATCTGGTGGCTTTCATGCTTATGACGAAGATGGTTGGTTGTGGCCAGAATGTAGTTTATAACTGAAAGGGCCAGAAAGAAGAGGGATGTATTTTCCATTCATGTTTTCTTCCTTAACTAGATGTTGCCATTGGTGCTCCTAAAGAGGATGACTATATAGGAGCAGTCTATATCTACCATGGATACATTGGTGGCATCATATCTCAATATTCTATGGTAAGTGCTGGATGTGTGGCACTATGGGGTTTGTAGGAATGTGCTGGCTTATATAAGCAGAGTTAGTGTGGATCAAATGTCAGCAAATGTGCATCCTTCTGGGCAGAATAGTTCCATGACTGTATGCTGAAAAGGCATTAAGTGGATTTTGTTTAGCATTCGATTGCTTGCTCAAGGAATTCTTGTTCAGGCAGTTGTAATTGGCATTATCAACGTGTGGTACAACCACAAATCCATTGGCATTTATTACTGCCTTGGGATAATCATTCCAAACATGAGATGTAGGTAGTAAGCCACCCTAAGAATTAGCCACAGTGGGTTGGTGTGAGGAATCCAAGTAGGCATGAAAATCTGATAGATTGTTATGATTCATCCCCCTGGAAACTGCTTCTTTAGTCCTGATGTGCCTGAGTAGTGTGAGCAGACAGACTTTCATCTCTAAGGCAGATCACAATTTGCACATTTTAACTGCTACTGAAATTTATGCAAAAAACCCACGTGAAAATGGCATGGATTTAGCAAAATCATGCCACGCAATCATGCTAGAGCCACTTTGTTTTTGGGTGGTTACATGCACAAATATCATCAGAAGCTGAAAAATTACGTGCAAATTGCAGTTCATCTTAGAGATGGAAGTCTGTAAACACTGCTGCCCCCCAAAATCTGGCCCACATCCAATCATTGGCTGAGAGGCAGGTAGGAGGTTGGCTGAGCTCAAACAAACCAGATTTTTAAAATAAATCACTAGGTTCAGTGCAGTCAAGAGTAAGCCTGGCCGATGATCAGGCTTGCTGTGGCTTGTTTCCTCCCCCTTTCTCCTCAGTCCCCCAGTTGGCTCTGGCTCTTGGTGGAAAAACAGGTCTTGGGTCCCCTCTCACTCCAATCACTATGCCAACTGATTCTCTGGCTTTTAGTTAAAAAATAATCAGTGCCATTGGAAGATACTATCCTCTTGTTTTCAAGTGTGATGAACTGATCCTTCCCCATGTCCCCCACCCTTTCAACGCTTGCCCAACTCGCCAGTGATTCCTGACAGGGGATACTTGCCTGCCCTTTTTGGGGCTGCTTTTCAGAGCACTTAAAACTGCGGTCACTCCAGTTGCCTACCACATTTGAAAAACCAAGAGCAAAAAACGTGAATGGGGGCCCAGAATGGAACCCCACTGAGGGCGTAAGCACTGCTGCTGCAGGCGTGCTTGCTCTCCCTGCCCAATCCAAGGGTCTAGATCCTGCTGCACAAAAACATCATGTTACTCGCTTTTGACCCAGACTAGGTACTGTCTTTGTTTTGTTTTTTGCTTATTGAAGGGAAAATGAATCAGACTTTTTTTTAAAATCCTTTAGCTGTTTAAAATTCTGATCTAAATATTTTGTTTTGTTGCTGGGTGGGAGCCCAAGCAGGATGCTAAGTCAAGAGATTTAGTGGTTATATTTGAGATCCTTAGTGCAGGCTGTAGATGATTAGTTCTGCTGTGTGTGGACTGTTTTAGAATGCATTAGCTTTTTAATGTTTTGAAGAATGCAGACCAAATCCTTTTTTATGATGGTTTTTATAAGTGATAATTTGTGGTAAATGGAAGACTTTTTCCTGCACCAGAGAAAGGATGGAGAATGGTTGAACTGATTCAGAAGCATGATGACATTTTTACTGAGGCTGTCCGGATTTGGATGATAAATGTTGTTTGTTTATTTTAACATATTTGAGGCAATGCAAAAGTTGCACAAGGAGACAGTTTAATATTAGCAACCAGGGCAGTTGACTACTGTCTCTTACCAGATTAGTCTGTAGCTTTTGTGATCTTTTTCAAGTTATTTTTCCTGCCAGCTATTTTTCCATTTCTTTTTCTTGCTCTCTCCCTCTCGCTGTTTGAGGCTGCTAAGGTTTGTGTTTTAATGCTGTGTCTTGTTCACATGGAGCAGGGCTGAAGGTCATCCATTGATTTGGTTCATGAATTCATCAAGCAGTTTCAGATGTTAAATTTGCAATGTCTGCCTACCTAGCCTTTGTTTGAACTAGTAACCTTGGGGTGAAAGGCTTTGTGTCCTTTTACTATGACTCTGAAAAATCCAGATGCAATGCATTAAAACACACACACAGCTTGTTTGAGGGGGGAAAGGACCATTTATTTACAGTGATATATTATTTTTCCCCTCCATTCATGTTTTAATTGCTAATAGTCACCTTTGCTTCAGTACAAACCTGGGCGAAGCTGATGGAGAAGTGTCTTAATCGGCTGCCTCACAGAATTGGATGTATGTGAAATAGGTTTTGGTTTTGTTAACAGCTCTCAAAGCTGTGTAGCATTATGCTTCAACCTTTATACCCTAATAGTCTGCAGATGTCTGTGGAATATGTATAGCCCTTGTTTGCCACCCTAACAGGGACCCCCCACAAAAGCCTAGCCACATTCTCTTGTGTAAATGTAATTTGAGACATTCAGCTGCTTTCACTTGCCTTAGTGTTATCAGTTCCAAAACTTTTCTTTCCTTTAAGTTTGAATTTAGTATTTTCCAGGGAAGTTCCAATCTGACTTTTGGCTGTTACTATCTTTTATATTTCTCTCTCCAATCTACTAACAGCATGTTTGCCTGGGAGTTTTACACATTGCTAGTGGCTTTATCACTAAAAGAAGTGAGAGACATATTGCCTTCTTCAAAATGGAGGCAGGCTGCTCTATATAATGTTCTCTAGCATAGACAGGGTGAATGGGTGTAAATGAACTGCTTTCTCTATTGAATGAAATGCAGTACAAATTAACCATACAGTTATTGGATGGGCAGTACCAGTAGGGGCCAGAGAGCTAATGATTTTCTACTGAGCAGACATTTCTTCTGTACTGTGATGTAAACTCTTATCAATAGATCTCACACATATTTCCTCCAGAGCAGAAGCTGTTAGGTACTGTTGTTTTGTCAGTTCTGCTGTAACTGATTAGAAGGTGTACTGGAAGAGTTTCACATGATACTTCAGTGAACTGTCCAAAGAGCTTTGGCTATTGGGTGGTGCAGTTCTGTAATAATTACTATTGGGTGGTGTTGAAATATGAGTCAACTGTGCAGAGTGAAGTAGGAAGTAGAGCCTTTCCTCCTCCTCTTTGAAAAATACAAATCTCCTAGCCAACTGGTTGCCCCAGAAAGAATAGTTTCTTGTGCCTCAAACATAAAGGTTAGATTAGATCCTGAGTATGAGCACTGGGAAGGGAAGTGAAAAATCATGTGTGATTTCTTAATCAGTAGTGATGAAAATGTGGCTCATAGACCGTGCAACTGAGTTCTGCCAAAATCAGTGGGAGACTTATATTTGAACCCGATAGATCAAGCGCAGCTTAAATGTTACCTTTTGCTTGATTCTCTTGATTCCTGTTATCTGTTTTCTATATTACAGAGAATATCTGGAAAGCAGTTAAGCCCCAGGTTGCAGATGTTTGGCCAGTCCATTTCTGGAGGAGTTGATATGGATGCAAATGGTTATCCAGGTAGGTCAGTAACACTGGCAAGAACAATAACAATGCAAACCAACAGATGTAATGAACTGGAAGACCATGAAGATTGCTAAGAAAAGGACCACATACATCCTTTTGCATTAAAGTATATCCATATAACTATTTCGGTTCATTTTTGGTTGTTTGGGTTTAAAAGGGATCTGAGTAAAAACGCCTTTGCTCTTAATTAAATGATCTGTTAGGAATGGTGAAAAGAAAACTCAGCTGATGTTACCTCTGAAAAATGTGACATTATCCCCACTGCCAATTTTTAGGAGCAGGTTTTGAGAAATGTAGAAGTGGTAGATACTACAAGTTGATCGTTTACCTTTGCCACAGATCACCTTTTTAATCTTAGTTACCTAATCATTATCGAGATTGTATTTATTCCTTGTGTGTATATAGGCCAAGCCAAGGTGCATGTTGTGATGTGTGCTTGGGTGTGTGGGAAATCTGACACATTAATGTGTGTAAGAGGAAGGTGGTAGAATGTATTGAATGGGATCATTACATTTCAGAATGAGAAATACTCATGTTTTGCAGCAAATATTTAACAATTTTGCCAATCGTAATACGTTGTAGGGAAGAATGCTATGCCCTGTGACTCGATTACAATCCTCTAAATCTCGTACATGCTTGCTTTCAGATGTGACAATTGGAGCCTTTATGTCGAACAATGTGATTCTACTAAGGTAAGATCAATTTAATCTGTGCCCTTGAACAGGATAAATTGTGTCTGCTGTAATTGTTGCCGTTCATAGAGTTAGTTTAAAAATGGTGGATTGCTCCCAGGACTTCTGTATGCGACCATATATTGACAATTAGAGAAAGAGCATCATAGTACTGAATGAGACATGTTTATCATGGTAGGCCCTTTGCATTTAGATCCCACACAGTCATCCAGCTGCTCTACATAGTGGAGCAGCGATGGAGGAGCATCAATGGTACACCCAGTGTGCCATCTTGTTTGTCATGTCAAGGGAGATGTGCTTGCAGGCACTGGAGCACATGTAGTTTGCTTAGTGAAACTGGTAGTTTGTGAAAGCAAAATTAGAGAAGGCAGGAACTCTTACTTTCCTTTTTGTAGTCTGCTGCAGAGGTTTGTGGGAGGTGTGGGTGTATAGATGATCCATTTAGAGAGAAGAGGTGAGTTAACATGACTAGAAAATGAACAAAGGAGTTTGATAGTGAATGGTGGAAAATGGTGAAGCTCTGGTTTCCCCTGACCCCGCCCCCCCACCAGTGCTTTTAAAGGCCTGTTAATTATTGCATTGCAACTAATCAAAGGACAATTTAATGAAACTACAATTCAAGGCATGCTTAATCCAGGTGGGCATTATTTTGTACTTGATTTCTTGATTTCTCGTTTTTAGAACACCTTTCTATTGTAAACAGATTTCATGCTATTTGAGGAACATGAAAATAGTGAATTTAGTCTGTGTCACAGGCAGTACTTCAAGGCACAAAGAATTATTTGGAGGGTTGTCTCACTGATGATGGAGGAGATTGGATTTTGGTTGTTCCAAAGGATAGAAGGTTCACATGTCAAGAGAGAGTTTAGACCAAGCATTAGGAGGAAGCTTCTAATGATACGAGTTCTTCAGCAATGGCTCAGGTGGCTTTGGAAAGGGGTGGCCTCTCATTTTAGGTGGAAGCTACATGGCCACCTGTCATTGGCATTGTACTTGCAGATTTTCTGCTCTGGGAGGAGGTGGACAGTTCTGTGATTGCCCACATCACCCTCTTCCTTGGACCCGGGACTCAGATTTCTGGTTCTAGTCTGCAGTCTGCCATGAAGCTTACTTGGTGACTTTGGGCCAGTTACTGACTCTTAGTCAGACTAACCTCACAGGGTTGTTGTGAGGATGAAATGGATAGGAAGTTCATGTAAACCACCTTGATTTCCTTGCTAGAGAAAAAAAATGTAATCATAATAGTACCAATCGTAATAACTAATTTGAATGTCCATGTTCAGAAGCAACATACCTCTATTTACCAAGTGATGAAGACTAAAAGAAAAGCAGGGAAAGAGCTGACAGGGCTGCGGTCCCAACTGTTTACTAGGCCAAAAACTATTGTGCCTCTCCCCAAGCTTCCTGCTTATCACTTGGCCTTGGCACTACTCCCTTCTGAGGATAGTTGTGAGTACTCATGTACATGCACACAGGTGGGTGCTCATGTAAAAACAGTTGGAGTATAAACATCTCTGGAAATAACCAAGTTCACTGATACTTGGCTTGAGCCAGGACCACAGAACAGTGCTAAGCAGATTCAGCCATATCAAGCGGTCTGCTCCCTTGTCATCTGTGGGTTCCCTGGCAACAGAAGAGGCACAAGCCGCTGTTCTCTGGCTTCTTCTTCATTCCTTTCTCACTTGCATGTTCATTGCCTTTCAGTCTCAAAGGACCGCTTGCCCTTTGGCAAGACAAGCTGCCTCATACCAGGTCAGACAGTATGTCCATCCAGCCAGGTATGGATTATTCTGATTGGCAGTGCTGTCCCTGGTCTCTGGCCAAGGGTCCCTCACTGCCTGCTGGCTGGAGATGCCAGGCTGGGTCATTCGAAATGCCAAGCATGTGCTCTGTGTCCCTTAGGTGTGGTTCCTCCCCCTTGTAGGGAATGGGCCCTCTAGTTCTGCAAATATGGGGATTGGTTCTGATTCTGGTGGAAGGAAAACTAGAGACCAAAGGGCCAAGAATCGAAAGAACAGAGAAAAGGGAGCAGGGAGGAAAGAGCTGAGCTACTCCTTAAAATGTAGCAACCTTTCCAAAAAAGCTCAGAGGGCCTGACCGATCCAAGAGTGAGATCTCAATTAGGAAAGGAAGACCCGTGAGGAAGAGTGGGATGTTCTAACTGCCTTCAGGGTTTGGTTTTCAGGATTTTGGTAACTAGGAAGCTCAGGGCTTGGCTAATTCTAATTTCTCGGAAATCAACTTCATCTGGGTCATACTGCATTGATGAACTGAGCCTATAGAAAGCCAAAACACCTTGTTCTCTCTGTTACTGTAACCTAGAGCCAACTTTGCTTGGTTGCAGTTTTGCATAATAAAACTTGTTGATTAGAAGAACTATTTTCATGCAAGAGTGAGACGCCTCCGTAACACCAACACCCTTCTCCAAAGAGAACTGCAAAGGCAACTCCTTTAGCCCTGTGCATCTTGCGCTCTGCTCACCTTCTTTGTTGTTCCCAACCAGCGCACATGGCTCATGGAAATAGTGATGGATCCGAGCAGGTTTGCATAGGCAGCTACTTAGGCTGCGCCCAGGAGGATGTGCTAAAGGGCTTTTGCCTCTCTTGAGGCACCTCCTATAGTCTCTGGTAGCCCACAGTGAGGGACATGAGCAATTTCCATCTTGCCATGCAACATGAACAGCGGACATCTTGGTGCACTGCCATGCTAGGAAGCATCGGAAGCAACCAAACTGAGCTCAGTGAGGCATTCTATATGTTATGCTGTATTTCTGTGAAAAGCAGATCGGGGAGCTTTGCAGATTCCCACAGCAACCAAAACCCGCCCGCTATGCAGCCTCTGTTTATTTCTTTAGAGATCAGTGCATTACAAGCTAAGCATGTGGTGATACTGATGAGTTGCAGCTACAGCCTGTCAGGGAGTGTGCTGCCTTTGCTTTAAGATTAGGGGAAAGTAGGAGAGACTCCCCCCCCCCACATATTCTGCACCCCATGACTAAGTTGCTTTGCCAAAAGCCGCATGCATTTTTGAGCAGCTACTGTAATGTGTGTGTTTCTGGGGATTGACACTGTGTGTTTGTGTATGAGTGCACACACACACTTCTTCTAGGTTGATGTGTTCAACTTTTACATGGGATAAAAAGTAAGCTTTTTTTTTTTAAGTTATCCTATTCTCTACTTGTCTGCAGACATGGGGCCTTTTCACACAGTCCCATTGCATATAGGTTAGGGAGTTAACACATATTGCATCAGATTGTCTGCTGTGTCTACATGGCATGCCACTAAGTTGTCTGCATGCGTTCTGCTGTCTCTTGCAACATTACAGTTTGCAAAATGAATTCTGTGGAAAGATAGGGTGGAAATAAGATTGTATTCCTCGTAGTACTCAATCAGGCATCCAGCTGCTGGACAGCTACAGTAAAAGCTGATATGCAGGGTGGGCTTCAAGTTGGATAGGCTTGAATACAGAAAGCTGCAAGTGAGACCTGCAACAAAATGTTGCAGTGTTTGCTTTCTTTTAACAGGTTGTTGTGTGCTGATTCCTCCCTCTCCCTCTCCAGGGCTTTGTTTTGATTAGGATAAAAGGCTTTCTAATTAAAGTCTTGATTACGTTAATGCTGGCCAGCCATGGCAGCTTTGCAATACAAAAAGTATTACAGAAGTCAGCAAAATAAAGACACAAGTGAAGTTATAATACAGGCCATTGGGGAAATATCTCTGAATGAGACAGAGTTAATGGTTATGCATCTCCTCTCTCTGGGACCAGAAAGAGCTGTCCTCCACCTGGTTCTTGCTGCTAAGGGGCAATTATCTAGAAAGTCTCATGCTCCTGATGCTTTCAATTGGGTGGATGATGTTGACTCTGTCTCTGAACATTCGGCTGACTTAAGAATGTCTGGATCTCCTCAGCCACCTGTCTTACCTCTGGATTGCTTGGCCCAGCATTTCAGCTAAGATTTCTAATGATGCCTTTTCTAGTTCTGATTCTGACTCTGAGACAACAACCTTTGATGTGAAAAGAGGGTCCTGTCCCTACATGGGAATTACTTCTGTTCAGATTTGAGCCAGCCATTTTCTCCAAGTAGGCAGTCCCCTCTCCTATTCCCCCTTCCCTCCTTGGTTTACCAGTTCTCTTTTACAAATGGTGCCCCATATTCCATAGCTACTGGGTATTCTCAGCACTCTTTGGGTGGGTTGGGTTTTTTTCTCTCTCCTTTTGCCCCCTTAGTCTTTAAAGTCAGATTTGGTTTTGCACTTCTGCAGAGCTGAGGTTTCCCTAAACATATGAATGTTTCTTCCTTGTTCTTCAGTGGCCATATTTTTGGATTCATACAATTGGCACTCATTGCCTAAATTCATTATTAGATGGAATGACATGTTGTTTGGTTAGAAAAAGTTTCTTTAAAATTCTATTTTCTAGGAAGCTTTCAAGGAAAGGCAGGAAATACTTTAAGAGACATCTACTGCAGGACCTAAGTTTGCTCTCATTTAAGAGGGGCTACTTCTTTTCCTATGTGGGTGGGAGCTACAGTATTTTCTACTCAGAAAGTTACTATTTTCAGGCCTACACACTCCCACCTGTACTAATTGCCTAGACTTTGTATGTATGGGGAAATTTTGCTTGGTATGGCTTATATAGAGTCTGAAGCATAAAGTGGATTTGGATAAAGTGGGTATCAGTTGCTGCCATTTTTATTCCTGTGCTAGGGATGAGGCAACTATTTTGAGAGAAATCCGAAATGGTGGGCCAGGCTGAGCCTCACAAGCACTTCTCAATGCATGAATAGGCTCTTTAATTTCATAAGCATTCTGTGGTCTCCTGTCATGTGGCAGAAAAAAACGGATGCACTGCCGTGGGGGTCTCATGACTGACCGCTTCTTCAACTTGAAATCACCGTAGCAACAAGCCATAGTCTATGTTGTTAAAATGCAAAGCTTTCATTCATGACATGCAAGAGGGGAAGTTGAGTTCATAGCATTGGCAAATTCACTGTGTGTGTCCCCTGTTGACAGGGGAGTCTGATATGTTCATTGCTTTTCACAACTTGCTGGAAAAGTGGTTGGGCTGATTTTTCTCCCCCTTTCCCCTTGTAGGTGGGGTGGATTGTGCTGAGGGGGGGTGTGGTACCTGAGGGGTCAGACAAAAGAGCTGCAGCTGCTTCCTGAAGAGAGAGAGCGCCTCTCTCCAGCTCCTGTCATTGCCTGCCCTCCAACTGGAAAGCAAAGCTTCTCTGAACACCATGAAAGAGCTGAGGGACAAGGAGGAGGAGGAGGAAAAGGACAGGGCGGCTGGGAGGAAGGGAATCGGAAGGGAAGTGGAGGGTTGTAAGACCTAACCGGCAAAACATCTGGCTGCCCTTTTCTCTCATTCCTGAGCTCCATTCTTGTCGAGGCAGTGTATTTTCTTGCCAGTCTTTCTTTTAACTTCTTAATGGCAGAAAGTATTATGACTTTTTTGAGGGAGAAGGTGTCCTGGACGAGATGGTCTCCTGTATGACTGAACCATTGCAAATGAAAGCAACTTTCAACTTGCATTGCTTTGACTTCAGTGTTTTCAGTGTGACCAAGGTTTGGACATTGGTCTGTTGATCTTCGAGGCAGCGCTCACAGCCGGAGACAAGAGCAGATGTGGGGACTTTTGCATCCATACTCCTTGCCAGAGAAAACACTCAGCTGCAACTGCCTGCTGGCCTGGAACTGCAAGTGCAAGGGCAGAAGCATGCCACTGGGGGCTGTTGTTGTGTTGGACAAGAATTGTTGCAGGACTACCACAAGGGAAGATCAACCTAGACTGAACTGGATGTGAATGCCTATGTATTTTATTTTGGCATGGAAGGACCCTCTCCTCTATCATTTCCCTTCTTCCCACTCCCCTTCCCTTTGTGTCTTGCATTTTTTAGTTTGATCACTTTTTTTCTTGATGTGATCCATCTGGGAGTAGCTGAAAAATACACATATAACATATAGAACAAATATGACACATTTACAAGTATTTTTGGACATTGTTTTCCCATTTTTAAGGCAGTTGCTGTTTTGCAACCCTGCCTTAATCTGGAACTGGGAAAAAAAAGGACTCCTGATGTGAGTGAACTCTAGGAAATGACCATCTGTGTCCTGTTGCAGATGGTCAGGCATTGGGGTGCTGAGTGAAGTTTTTGGAGGGCTGGCTAGAAAGATGAGGAAGGAAAGGAGGTGGCAGCAGGTGGTGGTTTTCTGGGAAGAGGAGCAGGCAGTAAAGGCAGAGTTTGTGTCAAAGGTGTACTCGGGATATATCCTCTGTTCCCTTTGGAAAGTTTTTTGTAGGTTGGCTACATCCTGAGTATCTCATTTTTGGAACTAACTTTGAAACTGGCATCTGTGCATTTGTTTTTGCCTTTGTTTCCTTTCAATGGCTTGTTGATCCATGCCTTACCATATTTCTTGGTGATATTCCTGTCACAGTCTGTTCATCCCCCCTCCCCCTCCCCCTCCCGCCTCATAACAGTAAGAGATTTTGATTTCAGCTCTCTCTTGCTCATGCACTTATTTTATTTAATTGAGAAAGATGCACTAACCTCTAAGCCCAGGTAAGGTTCTCTTTAAACTATGGTTCCCATACCACAGCACAGGAATGCTAGAGAGTGAGTGTACATGCCCTTTATGAAAATGGCTGATTGTAAATTGACCAGGAATGCTTGCAGTTGACAAAGGTATGATACAGTGCTCATGTGCTCACAGTTTCTGAAAAATATTTTCTTAGGGTGTAAATGGCTTGCAAACAACCAATCTGAAATTGATAGTTTTAAGGTTTGTTTGGTTCTGTTAACCTGTTGGCAGAAAATCCTACTGTTTCAGTGGAGGTACTGGTCAATTTCAGATATTCTACTCTATGTGTATCAGGGCTGGTGTATATAATCTATGTGCTGAATGCAAGTTATGCGAGAAAGTTTGCTTTGGAAATACAATTTTTGTTTTCTACTCCCCTTGTGCAGCTTCTTGCACATGGCCCAGTTTTTCTCCAGAGGTTCCAGACCAGATTTGGGGAAAAGTGGCGTAGGAAGAGAAATCCTTTCCACCCACAATTTCCACACTACTGCACAGTCATGGGCAGATGTTTTAGCCTATAACTTCCATCATCCTTAGCTAGCATAAGCAGTCGTGAAGGGCAATGGGAATTGTAACTTAAAACATCTGTAGGGCCACAATTTGCTGTCTCCCTGCATTGGTTCTGTTTCTCTCTAATAATGAAAGAGAATGTCTGTCTATGCTATAGCTCCAAAACTGAAATAGCATATATGGTAAGGGTCCCAAGAGGAATGTATTTTGGGATTATTTGTTTTTTTAAAACACATTCATTTAAATTAGCTTACTTTTGTCTGTGTTTGAAGCCTGTAGTACCACCTTTGATTGCTAGATGGCATACTCCCCCGGCACCATACAGTGGTACCTCAGCTAACGAACTTAATCCGTTCCATGACTCTGGTCGCGACCCGAATTGATTGCGACCCAAGTCAGATTCCCCCATAAGTTTCAATGTAAATAAGGTTAATCCATTCTGACCCCTACGAATGTGGTCACGAGCTGATTTTGGTCACAAGCCAAGTCAAATTTCCCCATAAGGTTAAATGTATATAAGGTTAATACGTTCTGTAGATATTTTTTTTAATCACAAAAATTTGAAACAAATTAACAAAGAACAACAAAGTAAAAAGGTACAGTACAGTAGAGAACCCTAACCTAGGTGGCGGGGGGGAGGTTATTGTTTGGAGGGAGAGTCCAAACGATAATCGTGCAATTGCGCTCATGCTCGGGGGTGGGGGGAGATGGGCGTGATCACGATTGTGCTCATGGAGGGAGTATGGACACGATCATGATTACACTCGTGCAGGGAAGATGGCCATGATCGCAATCGTGTTCGTGCGGCAACATGGCCGGGATCATGGTCGTCACCCAATGCAGAGTTCGTGAACTGAGGCAACGATTTTCTGAAATTTCTGTTCATGACAGAATTTTGGTTGTGAGCCGAGATACCGCTGATTTGGTCGTGAGCTGAGGTACCACTGTATAAGCTTTGGCCCCAGTACAGTTTCAAACTGGGGGAAAAGCCTGAGGAACAGAGTTATATCGGTTAAATCTTGAAGACTTTGCTGCATCGAACTAAGGGTTCATGAGTAACAAGCCAATGAAAAGTAGGAGCGGAAAAGCCAGCCAGTACCCAATTACCTCCTTTTTCTGGCTAACAGGAACCAAATGATCTGTTAGAAGGGAACTCTTCTCTCGAACATCTGCTTATTGCTTTCATGTGCACACTAACAATAATAAAACTTATTTGTAGTGAGATTTCAGAATAAATACCTTACACAGAATCTTGTTGGGATTTCAGTGGTGTCAAAAGGTGTTTAAACAACAAGAATTAGGCTATGCGTGTGCATGTAATGACTGCTTTAGCAAGATCTGAAAATACAAGTTGGACTAATGGTGAGAAGCCAATGTCTAATGCTGCTTCTCAACAAGGAAAATGTACACATTTGAACTGCTAAACCCAGAATAAAATCCAAAGACAGACTGATTTGAAGGAATCCCTGGTTAAGGCTTTTTTTCCAGGCAGCATTGACAACTTCATGTCCGCTAACAAGCTGCTCTGATGAACTGTCAACGCTGACGGTTCAGGCCCAGATGAGCATTCTGCCTCCTCTCTTGCTGGAGAATTCATAGAGCTTCAAACATAGAGACCTGTGCGCCTTTTTAAAGTTAGTAGCTTCTTTAATACAGCTACTGATGCTTCCTTGACGTACAAGGGAGGGGAGGCGATTGGGCAGCCAGTGATTTCACAAAGGCTCTGGCTGCTCCTTGAGGGTTCTGTACCAGTGGCTTACTAATTTATTTAATATTCTTGTTTTCCATTTTTCTGTCTGGCAAAAACCTTTGCAAGTGGCTAACAATAGTAACAAAAATTAATTTCCTACATTGCTTCTCCCACTCTGCCAGTGGGAGTTGGCAGGGCATACCAAAAGCCTTTGGGATTGGAGGCTTCCATCTACCCTTTGGGATTTAATGACTTGCAGGATAACTGCTTTTTAATTTTTTTTTCTTACCACCGTCTTTGGTCTGGCATCTGAGGGGACACAGCAGATGGCATAGTGAAACCAGCAGGAAGGCTGTAATCCTAAACAAACTCACTAGGATATACATTTTCTTACCACTTCCCATTGAACACAGTGGAACTTCATTTTCAGTCGGCATGCACAGATGTGCACTGATGGTCTGTTACAAGGTCATTGTTTGTGTACAACCCATGAGCTTCGTGCACTCTCCTCTGGACTTGCCGAGGTTTTAAAGACAGTGCAATCTTACATTTGCAGTATCAGAACAGGCAAAAAGCAGAACCATGGCTGCACCGTTCTACATGGAAAGCTAGGCAAACAGAGTCCAACATGAACGCTATAATTTTAATCAGCCCAGTACAATTGTCCTCTTCCAAGCTGATGTGGTTGAAATTGCTACAGCTCATCATGGATCTGTTTCACATCAACAGTTTTCCACATGAAGCTACATCCAGCAGGGCACTGTGAATTGTGTTGTCTATGTTGTGTCCACAATGTTATGTTCTGCCTTAGATTTTAAAAAAAGCATGAGAGGCAACTGGGGACAAAAGAATAGCAAAAGTGCCCAAGTTTGTACCAGCAAGGGCTTCCTTTGTTTATAATTTCTGCACAAGTGCTT
Source organism: Varanus komodoensis (assembly GCF_004798865.1). Classification (NCBI taxonomy): domain Eukaryota; kingdom Metazoa; phylum Chordata; class Lepidosauria; order Squamata; family Varanidae; genus Varanus; species Varanus komodoensis. The sequence continues at coordinate 16,967,986 of NW_025335269.1, read as the reverse complement.
AGCCTTCATAACATTTTAAAGGGGTGTTTCAAGACCTTCAAGGGAGAGGTGGCTTGCCTTGGGCTTCCTAGCAATTTTATAGGTGGGGTGAGATAGGGACCAAGGACTTTTCATTCACAGGTCAGTTTCTTGGTCATCATCTTATACAAACTACTATGGGGAATAACAAGTTTCTCTTTTCTGTTCTTGGTTAAGATCCAGGCCTGTCATTACTGTGGATGTCTCCATTTTCCTGCCACCTTCCATTGACATCACAGCTCCGCAGTGTCAGGATGGCCTGCAGCAAGTGAACTGCCTGGATATCACAGCCTGCTTTAGTTTCAAAGGCAAGCACGTTCCAGGATTGATAGGTAAGATGTAATCTCGACACCCATCATTATCTGTAATTTTCAAAACAATTTGTAAAAAATGTTATTTTTGTTATTGTTCTCAGAAGATCCTTGGTGAAGGCTGACAGTTACTGATCTAGTTGTGACTGGTTACACTTGATGTTCTGTTTTCCTCATCCCATGGTCAGATCACAGACTCACAAGACCTATAACCTAGATAGCTACAGCAACAATACTTGGATTTCACTGTTGAACAAAGCCAAATCTCTCTCTCTAATAGTAAACTCAGCTAGTACATGCCAATGGCAAAACGTTGCCACTAGAAAAAAGAAAAGCAATGCACTACTGGCATGCTCAGGGCTATTCCAGTGTCCACAGAAGTATATTAAACAAACCTAGGGGGCTGAGCGATGCTGTGCTTGTTTTGTTTTATTTGCTCTTTTATTGTAAGCCGTCCTGAGATGTCAGTGGTGGCTGGAGTAGAAACAAACAAGCAAACAATGCCCTAAGGAGCCTGATATGTGCTGAATGTGCTCAGAATGTTGAGTGTCACTGGGGGAAACCAGAAAACCAGGGATATGTCTGGGTGTGGGGTCACTCCGGTTAGTAGGGGTGCCTAGAGCAGCATTTTGCTTCTGTGCTCACTTGTTGCTTAAAGATGTTGTTAATGAATAGGGTTAATGAAATGCGTCATAGTAATAATGCTGTGTAATACTTGGCAGGTGTAGGACACATGGCAAATGTTCCAAGCATTTCAGCAGTGCTTAGAACAAACTTGTGAGGCGTGACAGTTGCATGATTTTGGTATGGCACATGCAGAGCTGAGAGGGAGAGTCAGTGAGGCTGCCTAAGGCTACCTACTGAACTCATGGTGGAGGTGAGACTGGGGATGAGGACTTCCTGTCCCACCATGCATTCTCTTAGCTGCTATGCTGCATTTGCTATTGGCAGCTCCCAAGTTTAGGATAGCTATAGAGGAAACGTTTGGTTGGTTGCTGCAGCAATTGAAGCTCTCTCATATCCTGTATTAGCAGGAACCTTTTCTGGTAAATGTCTGAGTTAATGATGAATGAGTTGTGTGTGATGAATTTTTTTTATTGAAAGCTGCAAGACAGAAAGTGGTATTTGGAAACTATATTGCTTCCTGCTTCTCCTTCGTAAATCTTGTAAACCCAAAGACAATCCTGGAACATACTTCTCATACAACACTCGTTTTATGCTTTAAGTTATGACTATTCATTGAAAGTGGTTAGTAAATAGCATATTTCCCTCTATCTAAATAGTTTTTAGATGCAATCCTATGTGTGTTTGGTCAGAAAAAGGTCCCACAATTCCCACTGCGGCTTGCTGGGGGATGCTGAGAATTGAAGGACTTTTTTCTGTCTAAACATGCATTGAATTACAGCCTTAGCTATTTATAGAATTCCACAGCAAGAGAAGCAAATTTTCATTTGCCCACTATATTGCATAAAAAGCAATTATTTCCTTTGACCCGACATCAGGTTGATCCCTTTAAACAAGTCCCAAAGATATCAGATTGGACTTTTGATTTGCTCAATCCCAAAGAATGATGCTTGACGTTCAGCTGGCTTGGTAGCCTGGGCTGTATAAGAAATTTGTATCATGTCGATCTACCAATAGAAGCTTAGGCAGGATAGCCAAGAATGGAATGCATCTGTCCAAAGGCATTATACTTTGGATTATCCTGGCACAAGCATTGGGGAAACTCAGCCACACCCTCCACCCTCTTTCACCCACAATCAAAGCATGTTCGCATGCTTTCCAAGAAGAAACCGGCCGCTGATGGAAACAAGACTGGCTAGCATGAACTCTCACAAGTCCACAGGTCCTTCTGGGAGAGCTATAGTTGCCACTAGCATATCATCTAGACATGACATTTGGAAGCTGTAGGAAATTAATTGCTTGGAAACATGCTGTCCCTGTGCTGCAGCTGAACAGTCCAGCAACACTGGTAAATAATATCAAACAAGTGCCTGGACTGCACTGATATGTTGGCTTCGAACATGGCTAAACTATTAAAATCCTACATATGAGCAAGAAGATACTGCTAGATATGGGCTTCTGTTCTGTTCCCACATTATTCCACTGTCGTGCCTGACACCGCAACAGAGGCGGCACCTCACGAGGAAGAGTCAGACACCCAAAGAGAGAATCAGACATCAGAACAGGAGGATTTATACTTGAGGCCCCGTGGCCAAGTGACCCTTCCACAACCTGGCTTGGGAGTAGCTGAACAGATAGCCATCCCTCATCCTGACCCTTTACCCCTTAGGGAAAAGACACTACAAGTTCTGCCCATGGACAGCACGGGCGGGATACCCCCCTTCCTCCTGACACTGAGTTTCCGGAACAAGACACAGAACACACAGGAGGTGGGAAAGATCTGTCTTGTGCGACTCTTCGACGTTCCTTACACCAATTGGAACAAAAGGAAGCTTTGTCCCACCTCAGGGGGGAAAGGTGGGACAAAGCTAATCCCATGTGGGTTCCCTGAGGGACGTCATTAAGAAGGTAGCAACTAACTTGTAAAGGTCATTACAGTAGAGCTTATTCGTAGCATCGTAATCTTGTAGGTAAGTAGCAATAGAAGACTTTAGTTTTATTGCCGGCTTAAGTGTGGCTCTTTTTACAACTTTGAGATGACACCTCATAACATCCACTTAAAAAAAAATCTGTGCGAAAATTCACAATGAAATAAGTGTTTTAATTGTATTTTCTCTTGGGATATACATTTCTAAATTTACTTTTATATATTAATTATTTAAAAATATTTATATGCTGCCATACCTGCTGCGGAGCCATTAAGGTAGTATAGAACTATTTGAAACAATAAAAACAAGAACTTTAAAAACAGTAAAAGCATTGAAATGTTAGTTTTTTTATTTTAATCATTTAAAAGGCTAAAGTGAAAAGGTGCATTTTCTTTATGCCCTTTCGGAAAGCCAAAAGAATGGGAAAAACACAGCTTTTGAAGGCATGTGTTCCATAATTAGGGACAATGCAGAAGAAGCCCTGCCATGTGATTCTGTGTGAAATGACTCCCTCAAAGGGGGCTCCTGTGTAGATCTTACAGATTAATAGTGAGACGGGTTTTTCTTGAGATAGTGAGGCTCTAAGCCATTGAGGGCTTTAAAAGTTTAAGACCAGCACCTTGAATTGAGCTTGGAAATTGATTGGCAACTAGTGCATTCAAGCTGAGAATTTTGTCAAAGGAATAATTTTGAAAGATATGTAAAGCTGGCAGAAATGTAAGTTCCATATTAGTCTAGCAGGCACAGATCAGATCTGTTAATATCGGACCTCCTCAAATACCCTTATGTTTAGCTCCCCCTGCCCCAATTGTGATACCTATGAAAGCACACCTACTGCACATGGAAAATGTGATACAAGACATGGAAAAAAGAAGCTCAGACATGCTCATGGACATTATGTTTGTCTGCTCTTCGAAAGACTGTAATTTCACGCTCCCCTAAAATCCATGGGATATGCAGCATAGTTCACAAAATATGCCACAGAACTAAACCAAACTATAAACTAAACTGCTAAGAATGTAGTTCCATGCATGTCCAGCTGCCATGCATGGCTGGCTAGAGAATGCTGGGGGTTGTTTGACTTACTTCTTTCTAAATATGTACAGGATTGCACCCTAAAATTATGATTACACTTAAGTCCCTACAGTATGTCAGGAGCCTTTTTGCAGGTAATTGTTCATGCAAGCAGTCCACTGATGCAGGCAGCAGCGTGTCAGAACTTCTCTGGGCTGGAAAATCAAGTTGTATTACACTAGTCTGATGCACCATGTAATGCTGCTTGTATAAGTAGATTGCTTCCACAGTTATGTTTGCAAAACTGCTGCCTGGAGTCTCATATGAAATCTCTCGCTCTCTTTTTTATGTTCTGAAAAAAAAAAGAGAGGGAAAGAAAGAGAGAGAAGTAATTTATGAGCCAGAACCCACTCCTACATAAGTCCCTCTGAGAGCCACAAACGGAGAGATGCTCTAAGTCAGCTGCTAACTACCACTCTAGCAACACTGGCAAGGGGGTGTGTGTGTGTTTAAATGATTTCTGATGTTTCAGTTTTCCACTTCTGACATCATTTGGTTGCTTCGGCCAAAAGGGAAAGTAAAGAAAGATGTGAAATATAGGACACAAGAGATTCTGAAATGTCAGCTGTTGCTCTGAAAGGGCTCAGTCATGGCTAGATGTGGTTGTTTATGGACTGTTTGCTATTGTTTCCAAGGCCCAGTGTGCACATTACTGTGCTGCATGTGCTCTGAATTCATCCATGGGGCAGCTTTTGCTGCATCGCAGGGAGGTGTTTTGTGTACAAAGGATGAGCCCTGCAGATGAGTGTTTCAGCGTGTGTGTTTTGGTTTTGAGTATGGATGGAAAATTGCCCTGGTGAACCACAATATATGTTTACAGCTTACCACATGATGACAGCTACATGTGGAAGGATCCAAGTGACCTTTGTTAGGTGGCTGTAATACAGGCCTGCAGAGATGGTTGCCCACAAAGCTGCATGCAACCTGCCAGCCATGTCTTGTGGCTCGCCATGTTGGTGATGGAGCCCTTGTATATCCAGGCCCAGGGAAGGAGCAAAACAAGTGGCTTATTGAATGTCTACTGCAAACGTGGGCCACCTGCAGCTCTCAGATGAAATTCACACAGCCCTTGGCCTAACTTCAAAAGCCCTCTGTGAGCAAGCAGTTCAGACTTCTGGCAAGGACAGTATATCTCTCCCCTGGCAATCCTCCGAGCAGGAAGAAGCATGCTTAGGTTGCATGTTGTCACAAGCAAGACAAATGTGTGTACACTCCTTTGTTGTAGGAGCACTTCTGTAGCGGGTTTGTTTTGGTTGTACAAAGATCCTCTGCTGGCTGCATTATACTTTGGGCTACACTTCACAGCTTCTGTGCCCCTTCCCTTCTGATGTACTTCCACTCTGTATTCCTTTATGCCCGCATGTCATGGCGCATGTTATTTCCTTCTCACCACCCATCCTACGTTTTCTGCTTAATTATTTTTTCCTGTGAAAAACTGTTCAAACTCCTATTTTTGCAAGCACGAGGAATGTGGAACAGGTGACCCTCCAAATGGAGAGCCAGTGAGGTATAGTGGTTAAGAGCATGGGACTGGGACTCAGACAATCTGGGTCCTAGTCCCCACTCAGTCATGGAGCCAACTGGGTGACTTTGGGCCAGTCACGGACTCTCAGCCCAACCTACCTCACAGGGTTGTTGTTGTGGGGATAAGATGGAGGAGGAGAATGATGTAAGCTGCCTTGAGCCCTTTGTAGGAAAAAGGCAGGATATAAATTGATAAAACAAACAAATAAATAAATAAGTGTTGCTACTATCATGCTTTGTAATTGTCTATGATGGATAGGGCAGGTGGGAGTTGTAGTCCTACAACACCTAGAGGGCCATATGACTATCATACCTGCTCAAGAACCTGGAAGAACAAACCAGCCATTCTACTAGGTTCTGACAAGGGACTTTCATCATAGAGAAGGAAAGATTTCAGAGTCTAAATAATCTTAATATGACTTTCAGCAACAGTATATTTATTATTTTTAAACTTCTATGCTTCTCTCCTAACTTTCCTCCAGGAATCTTGGAGCAAGATGTAGACTGGGCTCCCCTTTTCTCCTCACCATAGCCTAATGAGGTTGGTTGGATTGAGAAATTAGGCCTGGCCCAAGGCCCCTAAATGTGTCTCCTCTGACCTCACATCTGAACTCAGGTTCTGGTCCACCCCTGTTAGCCTCTGCACACAAGGCTTGTGGCTCTGATTTCCCGTCTTCACTAGTATTAATTGGGCACAGAAACAGTGACTTATGGCCACAAGGAAGTGGGCAGTAGATCCAGAAGACCTAATGCTAGGATCAAGACACAAATGGCTGTGTTCCTCTTTCAGTGCAAAGGCCCAAGTTCATTTCTAGCTCAAGGAAAGGCACTCTTTGCCTCCCATTTTATTTTTCCAAAAACAGTGCTCTCTAGGAGCATCTGGTACTTGACCTTGTTTTAGTCTCAAGGGTCGCTGCTGAGATGAAATTATTTCTGCAATTCTTAATCTTGGTCTCTTGATAAGTGCTTAATTCCTTCCACTTCCACCAACCTGCACCACTGCCAAACAAAGTATCCTATATGGTTTGCATAAAATCAAGCATGAAAACAATGGGAAACAAATGCGAAATAGCAAACCAGATGTGCAGCACAATTAATTAAAATGCATCTGAATAGTTTAATATGCAGCCTAATTATGTAATAAAGCTCATAAAAGACACAGCAGCCTGCTGTTCCTGTCACACACACAATATGCAGTTTAATCTGGTTGTTCTTATCAAGTTACCTGCAACATCTGTACTTTTCACATTTTACTTTAATGGGTGTGTGTCTTTTAAATCTTAATGGGTTGTGCTGTGGAGGTGCCAGGGTTTAAACTGCAAAGTCCAGTTCTGATAAATGCAGGGAATGCTGGGGAGCCTGGTTTATATCACATGGTGTTCCCTGCACAACCTTTGCTGACACGAATGGAAGAGATGCTATGGCAGTGCTTTCCTGTCCATTGTACTTGCTTAAGCATAAGCATCTTTCTCTCCCTCCTTTCAAACAGACCCAGGCAATGGCAAACTAATAGTAATAACAGCAATAGCAATAATAAGCAATAATAAGTTCAAGCCAATCAGCCTTGCTTAAAAGTATAAACAAAGTATTGCAGTATTATTTTAATAACAAAAGAAACAAGTATAGTTAGGATACTAGACATTAAGGAAGTGCAACTTATTAGCAAGAAGTTGATTTCAAACAGAATATCCCTCCTTTTTTGAGACAAATTTACACGCAAATTACTATCACACATCCCTACGGCGAGTCCTGTGGGCTAAGGGCCAGTCATGTAGAACATCTGACGCTTCTCAACTGATTACCTTCTTTACCATACACTGGATAAGTGGTGGCGATCTGCTCTCCATTTGTCTTTCTACAGTGTCTGAAGCTGAATCTCAACTTATGTTAGTTGCAATGTTGTGCCCGACCCATCACGACCCCATGGACAACATTCCTCCAGGCTCTCCTGTCCTCCCCCATCTCCCGGACTCCACCTAAGCTCACACCGACTGTCTCAGTGACTCCATCAAGCCACCTCATTCTCTGTTGTCCCCTTCTTCTTTTGCCGTCAATTGTTCCCAGCATTAGGCTCTTCTCCAGTGAGTCCTTCCTTCTCATTAGGTGGCCAAAGTATTTGAGTTTCATCTTCAGTATCTGGCCTTCTAAAGAGCAGTCAGGGTTGATCTCCTTTAAGACTGACTGGTTGATCTTGCAGTCCAAGGGACTCGCAGGAGTCTCTGCCGGCACCACAATTCAAAGGCCTCAATTCTTAGGTGCTTAGCCTTCCTTATGGTTCAACTTTCACAGCCATACATTACAACTGGGAAAACCATAGCCTTGACTATGCACACTTTTGTCGGCAGGGTGATATCTCTGCTTTTTTGTATGCTGTCTAGATTTGCCATAGCTTTCCTCCCAAGGAGCAAGCATTATTTAATTTCTTGGCTGCAGTCCCCCGTCTGCAGTGATCTTGGAGCCCAGGAAAATAAAATCTGTCACTACCTCCTTTTCCTCCTCATCTATTTGCCAGGAAGTGAGAGGACTGAATGCCATGATCTTAGTTTTCTTAATGTTGAGTTTCAAACCAACTTTTGCACTCTCCTTTTTCACCCGCATCAAGAGGCTCTTTAGTTCCTCTTCACTTTCTGCCATTAGAGTGGTATCATCTGCATGGATGGACTACTGTGATGTTGGATGATTTGCCTTGGATTTTGGAGATTGTATGCCAGTACTGCTTTTCCTACTCTTTTATTGACTATGAAGGCTACTCCATTTCTTCTGAGGGATTCTTGCCTGCAGTAGTATACCTGATAGTCATCTGAATTAAATTCACCCATTCCTGTCCATTTTAATTTGCTGATTTCTGAGATGTTAGTGTTCAGTCTTGTCATCTCATGTTTGACCACATCCAGCTTACCTTGATTTATAGATCTTACATTCCAGGTTCCTATACAGTATTGTTCTTTACATCATCGAACTTTCCTTTCACCACCAGATACATCCGCAACTGAGTGTCCTTTTGGCTTTGACCAAGTTGCTTCATATTTTCTGGCGCTACTAGTACTAGCCCTCTGCTCTTCCTCAGTAGCACTTTGGACACCTTCAGACCTGAGGGGCTCATCTTCTGGCATCATACCTCTTTGCCTTTTGGTACTGTCCATGGGATTTTCATGGCAAGGATACTGGAGTGGGTTGCCATTTCCTTCTCCAGTGGATCACCTTTTGTCAGAACTTTCTGCTATGACCTGACTGTCTCAGGTGCCTCTGCATGGCATAGCTCATAGCTTCATTGTGCCACACAAGGTCCTTCACTGTGGCAAGGCAGTGATTTATCTCTGGGTTCCCTGGAGACTTGGGTCCTAACCTGTAAATGCTAATGTACTACTCATCTGAGGCAGAAACTGTTCCCTTCTCTCTTGAAGGCTCTTCCACAGGAGAAAGGGGCCCAATTTCTACAGTGTTTAGCATTCAGTTTATTTGTGATCAAAATTCTAGGTTCCTTTTGGTTGTGTCTAAACTCTGTCATTAGCACATGGTAAGGTGCAGAAATTAGGGGCTATAGCTGAAGAGGAGGCTTTTCTCTAAACCAGGCCTTCAGAAATGATGGTCCAGTAAGCTGAATACAGCTCAAGTGTGACTAGCCCTTGACAACATTTCTGCTTTTGAAGTCCTCAGTGTAGCTGTATGTCCAGGTTTATGGAGCTCTTGTGCAGGCAGCATGCACAGCTGGGGAAATGCATTTGGTCGTGAATCTCAGGTTTTACAGGATTGCCATAGAACAGACTTCTTCAACCCTTCAGGTATATTGATCTGCAATCTCCATCATCTCCAACCAACAGTCCTTTCGACCATTTTGTCTGGGGATTCCGGGAGTTGTAATCAACACAACTGAAGAACATGAGCTTGGACAATGGTGATCTGGAATTTTGACATTTTTATTTCACATCAGCTTATAAATGCTGTCATAACATCTCTCTGTATTTAGGACCTGTTGCCATAAGGTAAAGGTGAGTGTGTTAGAATCCCAAAGTGCATGCCTCTAAGTATATAGCAAGAAAATAACCTGCTGTTATATTTGTTTTTCTAGGATTGAACTATAACTTGACAGCAGATGTGGCAAAGAAAGAAAAGGGCAATCCAATCCGGGTTTACTTTGTCTCTTCTGGAGAACCAGTGGGCCAGATCACAGAGCAGTTGCAGCTATCTTATATGCAGGAGAAATGCAGGCATTACCTAGCCTATGTGAAGGTCAGTCCATTTCTGCCCATTTTATGCATGAATCTAGGGCTGTTTTTCCAGTTGTTGGTTTAAAGGAATCTACATATAATAATTCCGGGTTAAACTTGAAATGCATCAGCTGGAATAGACTTGGTTTGTATTTTAAACTTTGATCCCTGAAGTCATTCAGGGATCATTGAAGACCAGAATCCTAAACAAAGTTACCTGCCAATAAATCCCATTAAATTAAGTAGGCGTGCATTGATTAGTCTTGTAATCAATTGAACATTTGGAGCTTTCCTGTACAGTTATTAGATGTGTACTACAAATACTGGGAAGGAGAAGCATCTTCACAGCTGGTGCTCTGCCATAAGTAGAAAGGTCTGCATTTGCCCTGTCAGTGCAGAACTAGCTGAGAAAAACATGTTTGGATTCCTGTAACAGCTAAGAAATGTAAGGACCATTCACTTGCATGAGTTACTTCATGAACTAGACACCCATGTCAGTAGATTACACGGCTCTGTTTGGCCACTGCTAGTTTCTGTCTTCAAGTGCTCTGGCTTCAATTCACATAGCTTGACTTGACCTATTGGATGACAGGCATCCAACCCTTCTTGTGAGACTCCATTAAGGAGCTGCTGCTGATGTTGCAAAAGATCCGTCTCTTTCAAAAAGAGGCTTTCCCCCTTGGATACTTCTCTTTCTTTCTAAACATCTAGTGATGATCAGATTTCTTTTTCCAGGGTTTCAGCAGAGACCACCAAGGAGCCCCATTTATCCTCTTATGGTTCTTGGCTTGTGGGGCCTCTTGTCTTGCCAGTCATGAATATTACTCTTGCAGAAAACATAAGGAAGGATGCCAAGATGTATTCATTTATTGTTTACATTCAGAATTTCTTGTTTGCCTTTAATGTGCATCAGTGTAGGTCAGTTCAATGGAATTGTCACTTAGACATTGGAAAAAGATATTTCTCATTGGTTGCCATTGATGGTGCTTGAGAATAGCCTTCCCCAGCCTGGTGTCCTCCAGATGCTTTGGGCTACAGTTCCCATCAACCTGAAGCAGTCTGGCCAATAGCTATTGATGATAATTGGACAGTTATAGTTAAGAACATCTGGGGGACTCCTGGTTGGGGAAGGCTGATTTAAGATGTAGTCCCTTGTTTGGAAAATTCTATAGGAAAGCCCGAGGCTTTTGCGAAGGGGGCGGCATATAAATGTGTCAGATAAATGAATGCATACATACATACATAAGAAATACATGAAGTATTGCCTGGCAATTGCAGTTGCTCAGATAATGAAAAGCAAAGAGGAGAATTCTGAATGTCATTTTGTTAATCCATGAAGTGGGAGTGGTGAGGAACGATGCAGCAGTTGTTGCGAAGAGCACATATTTGGCTTCCCCAGTGATGAAAATGGCAGGAATGTTCATTTGTCTGCACAAGGATGTGAAGAGATAGGGAAGATGCTTCAGGAGAGCCTGGGCCCCAGTGGAAGGCAGTGAGTTGGCTGTTTAACGTTAGAAATGAAAGAGCCTTGAACATTTAAGAGGGCTGTGTGAAGGGGTCAAGATCACTTAGTATTTATTATTTCTTTTAGCAAAGAGGCCAAGGAGATGAATGTTCTCTGGATATCTGTTTATATGCCTCACTGACATAAGATGTTCTGTGCTCTATGATGTATCTGGAGATATTTTATTCAGAATGTTATGTTTTCCGTGAAGTTTCCTGTTCACCCAAACTACCTCCATCTCTTTGAAAGTCATTCAGTAAGAAGTTGGCTTCTTTCTTAATGCCCATCTGTGCTATTTTCTTTTTGCTGTAGTTTGTTTTGATGTACATTAACAAGAAAGCCTGTTACTTTTATTTGCCAAAAATATCCATTTGGACTGCCTGGAGGCAAGAGCTAGGAAGTCATGGACAAGAAAATGTGGGTGCTCCTCTTCAGGCACCACAGAGGCCCCCAGGACAAGGTGTGAATCTCTGATTTTTCCACTCCTACCTCTGGTTAGGTAGATTTACAAAGTCCTTTCATTTTGGCACATGGCTTCCAGTTTTTGTATGTCTATTTCTTCTGAGGAATAGGGGTTAAAGTGCTGTTTAAGTGTTTTTGAGTCAGTAAAAAGGTAAAGTAAAGGTAAAGGTTTCCCCTTGACATTAAGTCCAGTCATGCCTGACTCTAGGGGGTGGTGCTCATCTCCGTTTCCTAGCCAAGGGAGTCAGTGTTTGTCCACAGGCAGTCTCCATGGGTATGTGGCCGGCATGACTAAACACCGAAGTTCACGGAACGCTGTAACCTGCCCACCGAAGTGGTACCTTTTTATCTACTTGCATTTGCATGCTTTCGAACTGCAAGGTTGGCAGGAGCTGGGACGGAGCAACAGGAACTCACCCCATTGTGCAGATTTGAACCTGGCAACCTTTCGATCAACCAGCCCAGCGGCACAGCATTTGAAACCACTGCGCCACCTGCAGTCCATAAGTAGAGTCAATAGTATTAGGCACACAACTCTTTCTCAGCATGAAATGGTACCCTTGTTAACAATTAGTCCCAATCAGGGTTGGCTCCAAACTTAACCATGCTTAGAATAGATCCATGTAATGAGACATGTAAGCCACAAATGACTGAATTTTACTGATTTCAGTTGGTCTGCTCTAAGTATGACTAGGCCTGGTTCTCATGTAATATAAGTTGTCTGAATGAATGAATAAATGAATGAATGTAATGAGAACCCAGAATACAGGTTGAATATGGGTTGTCACTGAATCATAGATTGTCATTATGTGGAAACCCTGCACTATTGTTTAACTATGAGCTACTAACCATGAACAACCCAGGAAGGGAACCCATGGTTTGTCTGTGGGGTTGTGAATTCTGGGTTATTCGTAGTTAACAACCTAGAGTTAAACCATAGTTCAGGGTTCATATGTAACAGTGCAGTGGCAGCCTACACTCAGCCCATACTTTGCCTTGTGCTTATGAGCAAACCAGGTCTAAGTCTGGATCCAGCCCCTTTTGTTGAAGGCTGTCACTGCCTTTTGTCAGTCAATATTTTCCAATTACATCACTTTGTGCTGTTATGTGTGCTGGACAGTTCCTTATGCAACTGCCTTACATTCATTGTTTTGAAGGGCAGAACATTTTTAAGAGAACAAAATGAGTAACTCCGTATATCTACATCTACCGCTCTGTCTTTCTCTATCATGGGCAGAGACTATCTAAGCAGGTATTCTGTTGATGATTAGCTAGCAAAGACTCCACAATCCTTTCTGTGTTATTTCAGCAATTAAACTAGAAATGTGAGTTTTCTGAGCTTCCAGCTAAGGCCAGATGCTTAAAGAGAGGGTGAGCAATCTTACAAATGTCAAGCAAATTAAAAAGACACCATACCTCATGTCTTAAATATACAGTGTGGTAATAAATTCTGACTAAACAGGATATTGTTAAATTAAATGGTTCATGTGTATTTTCTGGTGGAATTTTGTAATCTTCAGCAGGAGATCATAGGGCATTTGGAATATTTCTGCTTTAGGGTGGCTGTTAGAACTATGTAGCAATGGCACTTCTGTAAGCAACCTTTATCAAAACTTTTCCATTTCCTAATGTTTTTATTATTTGAATGTGCCTCTACTCAGTGGTTTAAAAGGGACACAGCCTTTATCTTTGTATGTTTATTTTTATTGAAGAATATCAAGCATCCGTTCCAATTTTATGCGGAAAACAGGAACAGAGTTGGTTTTTTGCACTTGTGTGTTTGTAGCTTTTCTTCTCTGTTTCTGCCTTTTGTTGATTCTGTAAGTATTACTGAAGCACAGTTAGTAAAACCAATTTCCTCAGTATAAAGTGCTAGTGACTTGATCATTTGTAGAAAATCTTGTGATTTTTGTGGTAGCAGCTACATCTTTGTCTGGATCTAAGGGACATGGTGCGTTCTTGTGAAGATACCACTTGCTGTACATCTGTGGTGATAAAGAACTTGGGGATCTTAGCTAAGAACCTCATGCCTTGACCTTGGGGACTGCCCTAGTAAGTTACCATCAGCTTCATGAGCTAAGACCTCAAACCTTCAGACATGAAGAGAATTGGATTGTCCAACATCAGTCCCTGCAGTTAGCCATTAGTACTGCCTTCTTAAATGAACAGTGCAAAGAAATAGAAGAAAACAATAGAATAGGGAGGACCAGAGATCTCTCCAAGAAAATTGGAGATATGAAGGGAACATTTCATGCAAAGATGGGCATGGTAAAGGACCAAAATGGCAGGGACCTAACAGAGGCAGAAAAGATTAAGAAGAGGTGGCAAGATTACACAGAAGAACTATACAAGAAAGAGCTTAACGTCCCTAATAACCACGATGGGGTGGTCACTGACCTCGAGCCAGACATCCTGGGATATGAAGTCAAGTGGGCCTTAGGAAGTCTGAGCAACAACAAAGCTAGTGGAGGAGACAGTATTCCAGCTAAGCTATTCAAAATACTAAAAGACGATGCAGTAAAAGTGCTACACTCAATATGCCAGCAAATTTGGAAAACTCAACAGTGGCCACAGGATTGGAAAAGGTCAGTTTACATTCCGATTCCAAAGAAGGGAAATGCCAAAGAATGTTCAAACTACCGCACCACTGCACTCATTTCACATGCTAGCACAGTTATGCTCAAAATCCTACAAGCTATGCTCCAGCAGTATGTGGACCGAGAACTACCAGAAGCACAGGCAGGATTTCGAAGAGGGAGAGGAATTAGAGATCAAATTGCCAACATACGCTGGATCATGGAGAAAGCTAGGGAGTTCCACAAAAACATCTACTTTTGCTTCATTGACTATGCTAAAGCCTTTGATTGTGCAGATCACAACAAATAGTGGCAAGTTCTTAAAGAGATGGGAGTACCAGACCATCCTATTTGTCTCTTGAGAAACCTATATGTGGGTCAAGAAGCAACAATGAGAACTGGACATGGAACCACTGATTGGTTCAAAATTGAGAAAGGAGTTCAGCAAGGCTGTATACTGTCTCCCTGCCTATTTAACTTATATGCAGAGCACATCATGAGAAAGGCGGAGCTAGATGAATCACCAGTTGGAATTAAGATTGATGGGAGAAATATCAACAACCTCAGATATGCAGATGATACCACTCCCATGGCAGAAAGTGAAGAGGAACTAAAGAGTCTCTTGATGCAGGTGAAGGACGAGAGTGTAAAAGTTGGCTTGAAACCCAACATTAAGAAAACTAAGATCATGGCATCCACTCCTCTCACTTCCTGGCAAATAGACGGGGAAGAAATGGAGGTAGTGACAGATTTTATTTTCCTGGGCTCCAAGATCACCACGGATGGGGACTGCAGCCAAGAAATTAAAAGACGCTTGCTCCTGGGGAGGAAAGCTATGGCAAAACTAGACAGCATGCTAAAAAGCAGAGACATCACCCTGCCAACAAAAGTGCGTATAGTCAAGGCTATGGTTTTCCCAGTTGCAATGTATGGCTGTGAAAGCTGGACCATAAGGAAGGCTGAGCGCCAAAGAACTGAGGCCTTTGAATTGTGGTGCTGGAGGAGACTCCTGCGAGTCCCTTGGACCGCAAGGCGATCAAACCGGTCAGTCCTAGAGGAGATCAACCCTGACTGCTCTTTAGAAGGCCAGATACTGAAGATGAAACACCAATACTTTGGCCACCTAATGAGAAGGAAGGACTCCCAGGAGAAGAGTCTAATGCTGGGAACAATAGATGGCAAAAGAAGAAGGGGACAGCAGAGAATGAGGTGCTAGATGGAGTCACTGAGGTGGTTGGTGTGAGCTTGGGTGGACTACTGGCGATGGTGGAGGACAGGAGAGCCTGGAGGAATGTTGTCCATGGGGTCACGATGCGTCGGACATGACTTCACGACTATCAACAACAACAACAACACAGCTGTGTATTGGCTAGGTCTGGTATGAGTACTGGGAACCTGGACAACAGAGGAGCACATAGTGCTTGTTACTGTTTGGGTTCTAGCTTTTTCAGCTGCAGCTAGAGATCTAGATCCTGAGTAAGCAACTTTTGGCTCTAATGTGTGGCTCAGATCAGGGCAAATACATGTGAGCTTGTGCTTTTCAAACTGTCATTGGGCCTTTGGGCCAGGTGGCATAAAATCTATTGGCTCATTAAGTCCCTAATTAAGATGCACAAAGATTGTGGTAGAAAATATCTACAGCAACATGATACCCTTAAGCTCACACATTTCCTGTGGTCTAAGTTTTCGCCAATGAGAAGCTGTTCAGCTCCACAAGAGGCCATGTTACGTACAGTACATTTGTTTGTCTTTAAGATGCTGCAAGTCTCTTTCATGTGTGAAATGGTACATCAGGATAAATGGTCCTTGGGCCAAATGTGCTAATCTCCTTATGACTTTTGATGTTCAGTTGTTAACTCTGGAAGATAAAGAAAGCGCTATGTGCTACGGGTTATTCAGAGGGAAGAGGAAGTGGTAACTTTATCTCTTGTGCTGAGGCCATGTTGGTGCATGCCAGTTCTGTTGAAAACAATAGGGAGCTGCAGCCTTTTTGTTTGTATCGACATCTCGGGTTTATCTGAGCTCTGTAAAAATATTCCCCTGCAAAAGCTGATTTCAATGTGAGACTAACAATCCTTTTACTAGGCTACATAAAAGGTGTTTCACATTCTTGTCTGTAAATGCTAGGGCCCTTTTGTTATCTTAAAATGTTTTAAATCATCTCACCAAATATTTTTCTCAGCTATTACATTATTTTAAGTTGGCACTAATGCCACTCCTTTGTCCAAATCATCCAAGTCAGTAGCAAAATAGCACAGCTGCTTCTTTGCTTCTCTGCTTGCCTCAGAGACTTGAGTTTAGAATAATTTTGTGATTATTTTGAAAAGCAGTGGGCTCTCTTCCAATAATCTATAGTTTCATGCATGTGGTTGGATCTCCCCACTGCTTTGTGTGGTAAAAAGTAGCACTGGAAGCAGCTACAGGGACTGTTTGCTTGAGCGGAAAAGCTCAGAGGAGTTAATGTGGTATCAGTTTACTTATGTATGTATTAAACTGACTAAGTTTAGGAACTGGTGTCAGAGTTGGCTCCCCCCTCCTCTTCCCTCACCATCCCCTGCTCCTTTTGTGTTATAACTTTACATTAATTGGATGGTTTGTTGATAGAGAGTCATGTCCTCACTGGACATACTATAACAGCATTTTTCTTACAATATATTTAACAAAGTGTTATAAGAACAATGCCCCTTGAGATTGAAAGAACTTGCTTGGTATGCTTGGCCATCAGGAGAGAACAGGAGGAGATGCAACAGCTGTCTTCACATATCTGAAGTGTGGTTACACATGAGAGTGGGCGGGTTTTTGGGCTGTTGTTGGGTAGAACTACAACTATTTGCTGAAAATTGCACAGAAGCAGCTAACATTAGGACAGTCTTACCAAAAGTAAGAGCTGCTTTGTCAGTGGAGCAGATTTCCCCTGGAGGTAGTAGGTGCTTTTCACAGGGGGTATTGAACATAAGCTTAGAAGTCCATGTGTCAGGGATGTTGCAGCTGTACTGTAGGTCTACCGAGCATTGATGACCTCTGAGATGCCTTCCTACTATAAATTCTAAAAAGAAGGTGGAAATGGATTGGAAATGCAGTAGAGCAATTACGGTGGTTCCAAGAAACTGGGAGCAAAGGAGCCTCTCTGTCTGCTGGTCTTTGTGTGGCTGCGGTTTGACTATTTCTCTGTGGCTTGGCTTCAGCCATGAAAGATAAAGTTGCATAGCCTAGTGAAACTGATTGTTTTTTTAAATAAAAACTGGTGTAGAAAGTGGGATAGTGTCTTCAGTATCATTTGTTTGTCTGTACTCTTCCCTCTTGCCACCTAATTTTGGATTCTGTCTGTAGTCATCAAAAGTGCCTGTGGGCAAAACAGGGAGTCTGGCTGAATTGTTTCACTGTGAATTTGAACTGAAATATGATGTGTGACTTGTTCAGATCCTTCTCCTCCTCTAGTGGTTACACAGCCAGCACTGTGATGGTGGTAACTTCTCATGTGATCTCTCTTTCTTCGATCTGACCCTATGCAGCTTTGTCTCTAGCTGGAGGCAGCGTGGCTGGGCAGAAGCTGCTCTCTGTTGCTTGTTGTCAGTTCTTAAACCAAGGCCCTCAAAAACAAGAGAACAACTAACTTCTGCAGGACAAAGTCTGCAAGTAAATCAGACTCAGAACCAATGTTTCACAGATATTGATAATCATCACTGTTTGGCAGAGGGTCTTAAATAGCCCCATGATGCCTTTCGCATCATTCCCCCATTGATTCCACTTGTGGTTCTTGGGTGTGTAACAGGTGAATGTTGCAGTCACACGAATTTTCATCCTAAACGTTGCTGCTAGGGAGCTGCTGTGAACAAGCAATCCTGTCCTCCTTGGGGTGACTTGGCCATTTGTCCCCACCTCCCCACAGGGCCCCGGTGATGTGAGAACTCCTGCTGCTTGGCTTATGCCCTTGCGAAGGGAGAGATGTGAAATACTCCAGGCCAGACTGCAGCTCCTCTCTGTGCCCACTTTGACAATTTTTGAAGAGTGAGGCTGGTGATGGGGCTTTATTCTGTGCAGTTGAGAGCACTCACATGATGATAACCCAGCATGTGGCTGCAGTGAAAAAGACAAAATCCACTATTCCCGTTAGGAAAAACACTGGGAATAAAGGTTGTCAGGATGCTATTGCCCATAGACAAGTCTGTGGTGCTACCATACTTGGAATCCGGTGTGATCTTCTGGTCCATGTAACTCGTAAGGGATAACGTAGAGGTGGAGAAACTGCAGGAAAAAGCAACCAGAATGATTTAGGGCCTGGCAAAACCCTCCTAAGAGGAAACATTACAATGGATGGGGTTGTTTAGAAAAAATGGCATGTAAAGAGAGACAAGATAGAGGTGTACAAAATTACCTGGGTGAATCTAGGCATTTGGGCACTTTTTCACACAGCACATGGTTGAACTGTGGAATTTGCTGCCTCATGATATACTCCACTAACCTGGGCATCATTAAAAAGGTGATTAAACAAATTCATGGAGGATAAACCCTCTCTCCTTGGCTATTAATCCTAATGTCTATATGCTACATCCAGTTCCAGAGCCTCCTGCTTGTGTGCTTTCCAGGAGTATCTGCTTGGCCACTGTGTAAACAGAATGTTGGATGAGGTGGTCCCTTGATCTGGTTCACATCTTCGTATGTTCTTATTCTGGCAACATTGGAAGATGCCATGCTATAGCGTCTCCCATGCAGTGGCAGCAACAGTGTAGTTTAACAGTGTGATTAACCAACCCAGCATGGATTGCCATGATGTGTAAACTGGCCCATAAAACAATTTAGCATGCCCAACATCTGAGAAGAACACAGCGCACTACTGGACAATGAACACTGCCGTGGGGCACTTGTCACACTAAGCCACGATGGGTTGGTGTTTCAGTTGTTCACCTGTCAGACTCCAGGGATTGCTATGACTTGTTCCTCCCGCAGTCCTTCTGCAGGCTTTGGCAGCAATCCTGGGCACCTTTGTGGAGAACTTCTCATTTTCTTAGCCGCTATGTCACTTTCTGCAATTGGTCGGCTGGAGTTGCCAGCTCCCAAAGGGAAACTCTTTCTCGTTATGTTGGTTTGCCAGGTAAAACTAAGTTTTTGAGCCATCATGAACAGGATAACATGCTCACAGATTAATTGTGCTGTGGCTGAAGAGTACCACTATGCAATTAGCCCAGCATATCAGTATCCCTTTCTTGTCAACATCCTTGTCAATATTATTCTCCATTTCAAGAATTCCCTTGCTATGAAGCACCTTCACATTGGCAGTTTTTGGCTCCTTTTTTTCACGTCAGATTTCAAAAAGAATATTTTTCCAAGTCCACAGATGCTTTTGGATCTACCACATCAGATTGCAAAGAGAAAATAAAGCGCCCCTATGAGTGCATGAACAAATTCTCCAACTTTTCATTTCTTGCAGACTGCATGACAGTGTAAGAGCAACTTTCTGATAGCTAGATATGACTACCTTGACAGTATCCCCTATTTCAGCACTTCCCTTGTTAGTGGAAACCTTCTTTTAAAGGCTGTTTCACATTCATCAAAGAAAAAAACACCCTACTTGCAAACCATCTTCTTTCCTGCCAGTTTTGCTTCATGCCACCTCCCTTTTTGTGGCTTTCCTCTGTTGGTAGTTGTCATATAAATGAGTCACGCAACAGCGAGCTGGATCCCTAAACACGTTTATTTCATGTAGGATTTGCAAATATTAGCTCAGAGAAGTGCAGTAGAAAAATCACACTAATTTCAAGGGTAGAAAAGAGGCAAACATTTGGTAAATTATCTAGCAGCATTGCAAAAGTGTTTGAGGCACTGTCTGGTCTTCTACTCTGTTCTTAGAGAGCAGTGGCAATGGATGAGGGAGGATTGTGTCAATATTAGCGAGATCATAGGGAACTGTTGTCGGGTAGTTCTCTAGCCATTCCGTGCAACCAACAGTGAAGTCACCCTGCTGTGTTTGGATGATGGATCAAGCCACCATGGGAATGAGCAAAAAAAACACAACATGGGTTTTCAGGATCTCTGGCTTGTGAAAAATAAATTGCTCTGCAGAGGCCACGCCAGGTTTGCACAGCATGGAAACCTACCAGCCATGGTCACTTGTTGTGCCATATGAACCAGGTCTGTCTTGTCTTGCTGGCAAGAGTCTGTTCCTAAGCATAGTTCGGGTTGTCAAGTGAACATTACCTGGCCTGCACTTATTTTTAGCACCAGCTTGGTTTGCTGAAATTGACTGAAGTACTGTATTATTGCCTGCTAAGGAGCTTGGGTGGACTCTGGGAGATGGTGATGGACAGGAAGGCCTGGAGGAATGTTGTCCATGGGGTCGCGATGAGTTGGACACGACTTCGCGACTAACAACAACAAATGTTCTCTAATAGGAACTTTGAGTTGGGAATTTGGGAAGAAAAGGAGAATGAAATTAGACTGGTTTTTTGTGGGTTGAGGAGCTAAATTTACCCCCATGTGTATGGTTGTATATATCTTGTGGCAACACAAAATTTTTGTACAAATATAAAAGCCAAAACAACAACAATACGCCAGACCTGAATTTGGGGGAGTGCATATTTTTCCCAATAGCTTTGCCTCTCTGAATATGCCTATGCAGACAGGTTGGCAAATTCAAGAAGGCATTTTTGTTGTAATAAATCACTTACTTTCTGGTTTCATTCTTTCCTAGATTTTGCCCTTCTCTTTCTCTCTGTCTCTCTCTCTCTCTCTCTGTCCCTAGCACTTATAAATAGCTTGGAATTAAAAGGCAAGGCAAGCTATTACTGTGCTAGGCAATCCATTTCATCACTGAGGAATACAAACCTAGGGAATTTTGTGTGTTGCCTGCCAGGCATGATTACACTGGAATTGGGATGCAGGCTATGTGCCCAGTTAAAGGCAAGGACCATTTGGTTGGCATTACACATTTGTAAGCTCCGTGTGAAGAGAGTATGTATGAGAGAGGGAAGGAGGGAGGGAGCAAGCGAGGAGAGGTGAAAGTATTTAGTAGCAATGACAGATCTACAATTTAGTGAGCATCTGTTCTTCTGACCCAGTTGGTTTGTGATGTCATTATCAGTTTCCTCAAGGTAAAGACTGTCACAGACTAGATTAAAGCTTGGACCCTGTATCTTGTGGAAAATGAACAACTCTGCAGAGTGATATGTGGCTTCATTTTCTAGTTTTCAGGCTTTTCCTTGTTGGACTCACTTCCTGGAAGAGTGCTCAGCTACTCAACTGCTTTACAAATACCCCAGTCTACATTTTCGAATAGCAGGAATGTTTGGGGGGGGGGGGTTGGGGGGAGGCGATGTCATTTATACTTTCCTCAGTTTTTGTTCTCTTGTATATTTTGAGATAAGGATGTCTGCCATTATCATTTGCAATGTTGCTTTTTATCACTCAGACATGGGTGGATTTGCTGGGAAAGAAACAGAAGGGATGTTGGGTCCTCCTCCTTCATATGTGGAAGGTTTGCATTAAGGGAACAAGGCCATGCCCAAAATGCTGATGCACTTCCTGGCCACTTCCCTCATGGCTTTACTTTCAGTATTAGCAAGAAAGGGTCCTGTGCATATACAGCTTTTTCTTGGGCTCATGAGCCATGATTGATTAGGCCAGAGATTGAGATCTCAAGGAAGAATCCCATGCATGTATGGATGCAGCATCCCTCTTGCAGTGGTCTCAGGGCAAAACCCCCCTCCCACTCCAATTAAGAAGTTGGTCTTAACATAATTAGCAGCTGGTTCTGCTTGGCTACAAAGCAGTTTCAGGTGTGCACTGATTTTACCTACTGCAATAACATGGAGCAAAGGGTTAACTTCATCTTTACACACAACCTGCTTCTTTTGAAAAGAACAAGATGTGAAAGGTAATCATGTCTCTCTTTGATCATCTACCTCAAATACCATTTCCTGGCCAGAAGGGCAAGGTATAAATCAAGCACTTGGCCCAAACTTTGTAAGTACTTTCTCTCAGCCCAGAGTGTCTGAAACATGATATAATGCTGGCCAGTCCTGTAGAGCTCTCATATGTTGTATCAATGCTCATTATTGTGATGGTGAACATTATCATGTAAGAATTGAGGCTGTTTCTCAGTTTCCAGTCGGAGGTAATACGGAGTGCATCTAAATTCCCACTGGGAAATGTACTGCATTCTGTTTGTAGTTTCAAAAGTTAAAATACTTTCAAAATGTGATATCCTTTTCTTCTTCACTTAAAGGGCTTAGTCAGTAATAATCCTATACCTCAATTAATTAACCAGAGATTATATCCTAAGACAAGCTTGGCTGAATTTCTGTAGAGCTTTAGTGCCACATTTGAATACATTTGGGGAAAACGGTTTCAGATTCTATGTAATGAAACTTTCCTTTTAATTCAGAAATATATATTTGCACATCTATTTATTATTTGAGCTTTGTTTGGCGAAACAAAGAATGAAAATTTGGACGGAATCCATTTGTAGCTTAAGTACAGTATGTGCTTGGCTCTCTTTTTGAAATATGTGGAATGAAAAGCAATTGCTTTTTGCTGGATTAGTGTTAGCTATTATAGCAAAGATGGTGCGGACTTAAATCTGAGCATAAACTAGATTTTAAAGTGTGCGTGAATGTGTGCTTGAAATGCGCTTGCTTGATGATTTTTTTTCAATTCTCTCTCTGTCTTGAGCTTTGAATTTCTATGAAAAATCTGGCTGCCAGATTTAGGAATATTTTCACTATGTTTTAAATGCTGTCATTATCACTCACTTGTAATACACTAAGGCCAGTATCTTTGCCTGTACAGGTATTTTTCTTACAATTGTAATGCATCTTGGTTTTTCTAGTTTTGAGGCAAGCTGTCATGATCACAGTGTCATGTTTCTATGTAAAACATTAAAAGATGATGGGAGTATAGATGGTTCAGTGAGGAAAGATTGACATATATTATGAATGAAATGCTACCAGAATAGCAGTTTTCATTATTTTTCATTGCAACTTGTGGACAGGTTTATTGAAAGCAGGAGTCCGTGTCATTATTGTACCAACAGTATTATAACTATTGTTCTAGTGCAGACCTGGGCATTGTACGGCCCGCGGGCCACATCCAGCCTGATGGCTGACCCTGACTGGCCCGCATGAGGTCACTGGCAAATTAAAAGTCAATGCAAAAATATATCATCGTAATATAGATGCAAGCAATACAACTGCACTGCTTTTATTTTGAAGGATCTGCTAAATTAAATTGAATTTATTGCTTTTCACGTAATGTTAATGTTTTTGTGAATATTCATTAAATAGAGTTGTTCTGTGCTCCACATTTTCATTGTATCATTGTAATGTTTCATTTACTGTTTTTATAGAGATATATATTGAGCAGAGCTGTAAGCGTATTGGTCCGGCCCTTAACAACTGTCAAAATTTCTCATGTGGCCCCATAGGAAAATTAATTGCCCACCCCTGTTCTAGTGGTTACTATTCACTCAGGATAATTTTGAATAACATAAGGAATTTGATAGCATTTTTCTCTGGGTCATTATTTGGCCAGTGTAAATCCAACTCTATTATTATTTGATTCTGTGAAGACTTTTTGAGTTCATTAATTATAGTTTGAAGCTCAGATACTTTGCCACCTAATGAGAAGGAAAGACTCAATGGAAAAGACCCTGATGCTGGGAATGATTAAAGGCAAAAGGAGAAGGGGACAGCAAAGGTTGAGGTGGTTGGATGGGGTCACTGGGAAGGTGGGTGTGCGGTTGGGTGGACTTCAGGGGATGGTGGAGGACAGGAGAGCCTGGAGGAATGTTGTCCATGGGGTCGTGAAGAGTCAGATGCAATTTTGTGACTGAACAACACTGATAGTTTCCCACTGTGTATAGACTGGGAGACCATGGTTATCGGGTCTGAATCAAACCAGGATCTGAAACCAATTTTAAGCTATGGTTTTGTGTCCTGTCCTTCATAACCATAGCTTCCCAAATTGGATGTATTGGAAAACTATGGTTAATTCATCCAGGAACTCTTCAATCATGTCATACCAAGAAAGGAAGGAGTGGCATGGGGATGCAGCATGCTGGGGCTCAAGGCTTGTGTATATTATGTCGTAATAAACTGAGGTAAGGATATCAGAACCAAGTTCTGGTGTCACATTAGAAGCTCTCAATGCTAGGAATGTGAACTATTAATAAACAAATGCATCTGAGCATTCACTTCATGATTACTTTTTGCCATTGAAAAGCCACAGTGAGTCCCCAAAATGTGAAATTGGAGGAGGAGGAGGAGGTGATGATGATGATGATGACGACGATGATATTCAGGCAGATTTGCACTTGGGAACAGCTCACGTTAGACATTCAGCCCTGACTTATACCCACAGAAGACACACCCCCATTGAAATTGGCAAGTTGTTCTTTTAACAAATGGCTGTTGCTAGGGCCCTGGAAGGTAGGGTTTGAAATCATCAACCTACCTATTTGAGCAGAAGCACACAGTTCGGGACTATTGTGGTCATGGCGCTTGCAGAGAGCTACAGACAAAGCTGACCCATTGCATCGTTCCACAGGAATCCTATAAATGCAGTACGTAAGACCAAAAGCCCAGGGGTCTATTGCCAAGAATGATGCCTGTAGCAAGACCAGCCTTCCAGATTCAGATTTATATCCTTTTAATGTGTTTATTTCATCATCCCAGAAATACATCATGTCTTCAGTTTCTTTTAGAAATGGACAGGGGTGGTCTTTCCGTTTTCTTTTTTGAAAATCTTTATTTATACAACTGTGCTATTTTGGGGAATCTTTTATCTGTGTCATGCAGATCAATGTGAAGAACGTGCTGCAAGTCTTTTGTACCAAATGTCTCTCTTAGATGAGACTGAGCGGCTGTAAAACTGTTAGCTAAACAAACACAGCATTTTCCATCTCCTCACTCCAGTGTGAAGAGTTCAGTTCTCCCTCTGGATGCTTGTTAGCCAGCAATGACTATGCAGTTGGTGAGCGTGAAGCTGGCCTTATTCCTCTGATTGGTGACTCAGAGCAGGGGGAAAGGCTGCTTTTCTGTATCAGGGTAGTCTAATCTGTGCAGTTTCCATGGACAGTAAATGAGCAGACTAAATGGAAAGATGGAGCTTATGCAAAGAGGGAGTATAAGTTGCTTAAAGTGGACTTTTCTTCAGTTCCGTCAGCTTCTGTTCACATCACCAGTGTACATTTTTATTTGAACTAGGGGAAGAGAGCGTTCAAAGACAAAGCCCCATCTGGACATGTCTGAGTGAGTTTCTGATTGAGTTGGCAGCACAAATTAAAACAAGAGGAAATAATATAGACTGTCCATCTGTTAGTATGAGCCTTGGGTTGGCTCTGGCTTGCACTGATGAGCCACTAATATTTCTTTTTGCAGCAAGTTCCTTGACAGGGTGGTGGCAGTTCAGCTCCAGGAACTGGGCAAAGTAGATTGGCCAAACCCATTTCCATCAGGCTCAGTTTTAGTACTGAAACAAACTTGGATGACCTGATGGATTCTCTGCTTTGGGAGAAGGACAGGTGGAGCCTAACCCTGCAAACTCCCCTTCATCTCCCAGCAGCTTTTGATACCATTTTTCCACTGGAATGTCTCTATGGGATGGGAGTGGGAGGTACAGTGATGCAGTAGCTCTGTGCCTACCTTCAGGGTCAGTTTGCAAAGCTGATGCTAGAGGGTTTCTGCTTGGCTACTTAGCATTTACATTACTGAGTCCTGCAAGGTCCTTCTTGCCTTCCAGGCCTTTTAGCACCTGAGCAAAGCCACTTGTGAGGTCGTCAGTATGCTGATGACACAGCTCTACCTCTCTGCTGTCGCCTCAGGTTAAGCCATGCAGGCCTGAAGTCAATACTGAGCTACATGAGGGATAATAAACTTAACCCAATCCTGACAGATTATGGTGTGCTGGTGGTTCTCATGATGGGGATTAGATTATATTCTGTTTTAGAAAGAGGGAGTATATAGCATGGGTTTACCTGGATCCCCAACAGTCATGTGAGGCTCAGGTGGTGTGGAGTACGGTAAAGCAGCTTCTGCTGGTTCACCAGCCATGACCTTGCCTACCCTAACATAACCTGGCCGTAGCCATCCAAGCCATGCTCTGACAATGTCTTGATTGGATTACTTTAATGCACTGCATGGAGCTGCCCTTGAAGTTGCCATAGGGGCTTCAAATAGTGTAGAATATGGCTGCCAGAGCATCAGTGGATGCATCCAGATGGGGCCATATCACACATTTTTAAAGGGTTGAATTGGTCATCCAATCCAAAGTCCTGGTGCTTATCTTTGCTGGCTTAAGACTGTAATTCCTTGAATACCTATTTCAGTTTCTGAAGATCTTTAGAGGACTTAATTTCCCAGGAACCATTGCCAAGGGAAACTTGTGTAGAAATAGGCAGAGGGCTGACTATAGGGTGGCACGCCATCTCTGGAATGTGCTCCTTATTGAAACTCTGCTTGCAGTGTTGCTGCTTTCAGTTCAGCACCAGGTTAAAATGTGTTTGTTTGCCCAGATATTTTAAAGCATTATGCTGGTTTATGTTTAGTTTTTCTGCATTTTTTATTTGTTTTATTATTTTATTTTGGAGTTTATAGTGGTTTTTGCAGCTTGGGAAGAAAGATGGGTTTAAAATACTTTGCATGAATCTCACATTTCTCCTTGTTCAAATATATCTTTTTTCTGCATGCCCCACACCATTTCCAAGGGTTCCCAATCTGCAAGAGCAGATGTTAGAGAGGCATGAAGGAACAATAGGAAAATTCTCTTCCTACTCTTCTCTACAAAATTAAAGTTAGGACTCAAGCCCATTTATTTATCTGACTTTATGCCATTCACTCCCAGTTCTGAACAAGAATTTACATGCTGCCCTGTGAAACTAAAGTAACATGCAGTTCTGTTCCAACAGCTGGTAGCCCAAGTGCAGTGCCACAAAAATTGAATTTTGTCACCTGTTCAAATTGGGAAGGTTTTCACTGATCTGCTGCTTTTGTGCAATTATTTTGCTTGTGCTCTGGAGATAAGAAAAGAATTATGCTCTGAAGAACTATTGAATATTCATAGAAATATTGCTGCATGCTTCTTTTTTTTACCATATATCTGATGGCACAGCAAATTATAGAATGGTCGAGCTGGAAGGGCCATTGGGTCCAGCCCCCTGCTCAGTGCAGGACTCCAAGTTAAAGCATCCCTTACAGGTGACTGTCCAACTACCTCTTAAATGCTTAAATGCCTTAAACCTCTTAAGGAACCTGCTTCCATTGCTGTACTTCTCTGCAATCTGGAAGTTCTTTCTGATGTCCAACTGCAATTTGGGTTCCTGTAAATTGAACCTATTATTCTGTGTCTTGCATTCTGAGATGAGATCCTGGTTCTCCTCTGTGTGACAGCCTTTCAGGTACTTGAAGAGTGCTATCATATTTCCCCTCAGTCTTCTTTTAAGGTTGGTGTGGGTTGAATTTTGAACTGGGCAAGTAGTGGAACAGTAGCAACTCCATGGTAGGCTATATTCAACTTCATGCAATAAAATAAAGCAAAGGATATCACTGTGACCTTGTGAATTGGCCCATATGACATTTTCCATTGCTTGGCAACAAAAAGGCATTTGATCATATCCTGATATGTAACCATCCCTAATTTATCACTTTATCTTAGCTGCCACTGTCCACCTTTTGAGCTCACCGAAGTTGCATCAACTGGGCCAAGTTGTATGGCTCCTCTCCTTTCTTCCACTTCTTCTTTCTTCCTCCATTTTTCATAAAGCCTCACCCCAACATTTTGCCTTCTTAGACTGCAACTCCCATCATCCTCCACCAGCATCAGGACTTGTGTGTTTTGTTTATTGGCACTGGGCATCCTGAGGACTTCAGCTTTTGGTATAAAAGCAGGTTGAAGCTGCTAAAGTGGGTCCTCAGTCAACATGGCTGGGGCTGATGGTAGAAACAGTCCAACTCATTGGAGGGTGTCAGGGTGGGGAAAGGTTGCTGCAATCTTAAGATGCCTCTGAGACTCTCCTGCATCTTTAAACAAATCAGTGGCATTCCTCCCATTTCTAAAATCTTTGTATAGTTGTTAAAGTGTTGGTGTTCTTTTATTTGATTGTTCCATTGTTTCCCCCTCTCCTCCTTTCCCAGTTCGTTCTCAATCACACAAACCTCCAGCACTCCAGTTTGTCTGGCTTCTAAGGAAATTCTAAGCTCTCCTTCCAAATGTAAGGCTTGGCTCAGGAAGTTTAAAGCTTGTTTGCTCTGGTGCACCATTCATGGCAGCTTCCCCATAGCATAACAGTATAATAAAATCATTTATTTGTTTATGAAGAGAGGGAGATTTAGCTGTGGATTATGAAAGATAAATATAATATTTTTGAGTTTATATTATTTTCTTTTCATAACCTTTAATAAGTGGCTCATTATTTAAGTGTATAGGATGCAATAAGTTAATCCTGTAACATGTGTGCCACTTTTCAGTACATTTAATGCAGTTACTGTGTAGGCTGCTATATTCCCCAAAGAATAGCCCTCCACATTTATTTATTTATTGCATTTCATTACTTGCCCCATCAACAAAGTTCTCTGGACATTGAACAATGTAAACAAAGTTACAAATCCACTAAAACAATCCAGCAATAACAGTGTATAAAAGTCCTAAACACACAAGTACAATTTATATTTTAAGAAATCAGTAGTTTTGATAAACCCTTCCCCTACCCCGTGCACTAAGGAAAGTATCACTCTAAAAGTTATTATGTTCCCAAAACAAACCAATATTATTTTATGAATTTAGACATTTTGGACATTAGTTTGTGGCTGCTCCTATAGAATTTTGTTCTGTTTCTTTGCTCTGCCAGCTTATGCTTTAAATTAACATTTTTCCCCACAGTAAGGCCATTCAGAGTGTACCATGCAAATTACAGTTTTGGCAACTGTATTCTTGTGTGGTTCTCCTCTCTGTGGACAGCTTTCTCCTGTTTTGTGTATTGTACTGTGGTACTGAGGCCTTACCAAAGTTAATGCATACATGAGGGCTGGGAAGAGGGGCAGACGGGCAGATAATGGAAAGTAAGGGGCAGACAGAGACCGGGGAGGGAAAGCACATTGCATCAGTGGTGGAACATGATGCTTGTGTGTGTGTGCAGTGGAGAAGTGGTTCTTCTAAGATTTGCTTTGGGGAGCCAGGTAGCAGGGTGGAGGAAAGAATTCTCTGCATTAGAATTAGCCAACCCAAAAATTATTAGCAAAATGAACCAATGGAATACTTAGCATGCACATAGCACTAGTGCTTGGTGGAGTCATTCTTGGAACTGGGCCCATAGGTGGGACCATATTCTTTAGGAAGTGTCAATCTCATCTTTTTGCTACAGTAGCCCTTCTAACTGATGAAAACTGCACAGAGCATCACTGTGGGCTTCTCTGCATGAGGCATTTCCCCCAGCACTTTAGTAAGGCTGCTTCTTTTGCTTTCTTTGTGGTCCATGGTGCATCCATGAAGGGCTTTTCCCAGGGGTTTGCCCATCTGTTTTTAGGTTCTGATATGTCCCATCACACAACACAAGGTGGCGCTGTGGTATGAGCACAGTTGCAAAATTGCACTCAGCTTCTGTCCCAATGGTGGCATCCAGGAAAATAGGTGGCTTTTTTCACTCTGAGGGAAGCCATGGAAATGGCTAGAAAGCACATTGTGATGCTGCCCTGAAGAAGACACACAAACATCTTGTGGGATTATAGGTGCATAGTAAATGCCCCATGCAGAGAAGCCTGAGAATACTTGAATCCCTGAGAGCTCTGTTGCCCTTACCAACCTGCTTAGTCTCTGAGGTCACTGGATGCCTTGTTCTTGGGGCTTCCAAGATTGGAGTCCGCCTGGGGAGGAGGCTTCTCCATTTGTCTGAATACCTTGCCTCTAGAAGCCTTCCTGAACTCACCAACTGCAGTCCATTGATTTTACTTTAACATTGTTTCATTTTTTATCTGTATTAGTTCTTACTGGAATCTCCACCGCATGATACAGAGTGGTATATAAATCTTGTAAATGAATAAAGTTGAAGAAATAATGCAAACAGGCAAAATTAAGTAGTTGCTGTCTTCCTTTGACTAGAAATTCAGTATCACTGGGGTTTGACTGCTTTTTGTGGGGTAGAAATAAGTGAGTGTGGGTAAAACAAGAATGTAATGGAGAGCTTTGACTTTGTTTTGAGTCAGTGTAGTTACTTTCTTCAACTGTAAAGGTATTCTGGCATTTCAGAGGCCCTTCCAATGTATAATGAATTGGAAGGCTCTTTGGGTCAGAAAGGCTGCCTCTGTCTGTGAGCAGGCCTGCTTGAAGGATATAAAGGACATAAACTTCCTTTATTAGGCAGATTTTTGTTAGGCAGGCAAGCTGGCTTGTGTTTGGGGGCCCGTTGCCAATTACAAGGCACAGACCTCAGGATTAGCTTGTAAGTGTTGACTCTGTTCCCTTTAAGCCAGCACAATTCCATTTGTTAGGGATGACAAAGCAAAGTTATAAAAAACAGATTGAAAATGCAGTCTCCCATTAAACAGAAGGGAGCTCAGTGTTTTAAAAGCTGAAACGATACCTGGGTCACTTCCTGTCAGTTTTGATATGCCCTTGTCACCACTGACTTTACAATATAACAATGGTTTATTCAGATTTATATCCCGCCATCCCTCCAGGGAATTCCAGGCAGTTCACTTGATTCTCAGACCCATTTTTATCCTTGCAACAACACTGCAAGGTAGGTTAAGCAAGGAGGCAGTGCCTGCATTTGTAAGTAATTTCGACCAGGAATCTTGGCTTATTAAACTGATGTGAATGAGGTAGGCAAGTTGTTCCTGTTTTGTGCAAGGGTGCAAACAAACCAGGCAGGGATGCTTTATTGTGGTGTTGGCAACCTGGTCCCTACCAGTTGTTTTAGTCTATGAAAATAGTTCCCTGCAGGAATAATGTTTGAAAGGCATTGAATATCACTGTTGCTGTGTAAGTATAAATGTGTCTGTCTGTATGTCAGTCTCTCTTTTTTGATAACTGTCATGCTAACCATGAAATATTTCTTAGTTTAAATCAGGGGTAGGCACCTCACCGTTGCATGGGTGTTGTAGAGCAAAACATCTGGAAGGCCACATGTTAGCTGCTTTGGTTTAAATGTACTATTATCTTTTCAGTGTTGCCATCTGACTTGTTCTCAGGACTCAGCAAGGACTGACCTATTCCCAAACCATTCCCTGACTCGACAGGCTCTGTGCGGGGGGGGGGGGGGGGGGGGGGGGGGGGGGAAAAAACCCAGGGGGGGTTCCCCCCCCGGGCTTTTTTGTGGTTTTTTTTTTTTTTTTTTTTT